>NC_057833.1:107015067-107319580 GCF_910594005.1 Cervus elaphus
CGAGATGAGAAGTTAGTCCCTGGCTTCGACTCCAGAGGAATACCACCTTACCACAAGCCCCTCAAGAGGAGGCTTCTCTCAGCTCTAGGTATGTGAGAGGGACCCTGAATGTGCGGCCTCAAGTGGAATGGACACCGCGATGCCCTGACGCGAAATAAGGCTGGATATCCCTGCAGTGACTTCAATGCAGGCTCGTCTTGCATCTCCCAAGATGAAAGGATGTCTGAATCCCCTGTGGAGACCACAGAGAAAGACCTAGTTCCCCACCTCATCGCGACCGGAGGCCTCACATCCTTTGAAAACTCCAGAGGTACGCGGAGATCAGTGCCTCCAAAGGAGACGATGCCTGAGTCCTCGTGAAACTTGATAGGAGTCCCAGGATTCCTGTGGCACGTGGAAAGGGACCCTTGGTCTCCCGCCTCAGCTGGAGAGGCGTCCCAATTGCCTTGCCAAGCCTCGAGGAGAATCCCGAGTTGTGTCTCGCAACTAGGCAAGAGTCCTGACGTGGCTGAACAAACACGTGTGTGGAAGGGCCATCCCCGTCGTAACTCGAGAATATACCCCAGGTTCCCGCCGCAACTCGAGAAAAACCATGAGACTTCCCCCTCGCCGCGAGATGAGGCCCGATTCCCCTGCACTGCGTGCAGAGCAATTCCGTCTTGCACATCACACATGAAAGGAGCCTTGATTTCCTTCATGGCACTCCAGAGAAACCCCAAGAACACTGTTTCAAGGCTAGAGGGATCCTGAGGTCACTGTAGCAACACGAAAGAGCTCCGTGGACCAAAAATCAACTCGAGATGAGAGGTTAGTCCCTGGCTTCGACTCCAGAGGAATACCACCTTACCACAAGCACCTCAAGAGGAGGCTTCTCTCAGCTCTAGGTATGTGAGAGGGACCCTGAGTTTGCGGCCTCAAGTGGAATGGACACCGCGATGCCCTGACTCGAAATAAGGCCGGATATCCCTGCAGTGACTTCAATGCAGGCTCGTCTTGCATCTCCCAGGACGAAAGGATGTCTGAATCCCCTGTGGAAAGCACAGAGAAAGACTTAGTTCCCCACCTCATCGCGACAGGAGGCCTCACATCCTTTGAAAACTCCAGAGGTACGCGGAGAGCAGTGCCTCCAAAGGAGACGATGCCTGACTCCTCGTGAAACTTGATAGGAGTCCCAGGATTCCTGTGGCACTTGGAAAGGGACACTTGGTCTCCCGCCTCAGCTGGAGAGGCGTCCCAATTGCCCTGCCAAGCCTCGAGGAGAATCCAGAGTTGTCCCTCGCAACTAGGCAGGAGTCCTGACGTCGCTGAAGAAATACGTGGGTGGAAGGGCCATCCCCGTCGTAACTCGAGAATATACCCCAGGTTCCCGCCGCAACTCGAGAAAAACCATGAGACTTCCCCCTCGCCGCGAGATGAGGCCCGATTCCCCTGCACTGCGTGCAGAGCAATTCCGTGTTGCACATCACACATGAAAGGAGCCTTGATTTCCTTCATGGCACTCCAGAGAAACCCCAAGAAAACTGTTTCAAGGCTAGAGGGATCCTGAGGTCACTGTAGCAACACGAAAGAGCTCCGTGGGCCAAAAATCAACTCGAGATGAGAGGTTAGTCCCTGGCTTCGACTCCAGAGGAATACCACCTTACCACAAGCACCTCAAGAGGAGGCTTCTCTCAGCTCTAGGTATGTGAGAGGGACCCTGAGTTTGCAGCCTCAAGTGGAATGGACACCGTGATGCCCTGACGCGAAATAAGGCCGGATATCCCTGCAGTGACTTGAATGCAGGCTCGTCTTGCATCTCCCAAGATGAAAGGATGTCTGAATCCCCTGTGGAGACCACAGAGAAAGACCTAGTTCCCCACCTCATCGCGACCGGAGGCCTCACATCCTTTGAAAACTCCAGAGGTATGCGGAGATCAGTGCCTCCAAAGGAGACGATGCCTGACTCCTCGTGAAACTTGATAGGAGTCCCAGGATTCTTGTGGCACGTGGAAAGGGACCCTTGGTCTCCCGCCTCAGCTGGAGAGGCGTCCCAATTGCCTTGCCAAGCCTCGAGGAAAATCCCGAGTTGTGTCTCGCAACTAGGCAAGAGTCCTGACGTGGCTGAACAAACACGTGTGTGGAAGGGCCATCCCCGTCGTAACTCGAGAATATACCCCAGGTTCCCGCCGCAACTCGAGAAAAACCATGAGACTTCCCCCTCGCTGCGAGATGAGGCCCGATTCCCCTGCACTGCGTGCAGAGCAATTCTGTGTTGCACATCACACATGAAAGGAGCCTTGATTTCCTTCATGGCACTCCAGAGAAACCCCAAGAACACTGTTTCAAGGCTAGAGGGATCCTGAGGTCACTGTAGCAACACGAAAGAGCTCCGTGGACCAAAAATCAACTCGAGATGAGAGGTTAGTCCCTGGCTTCGACTCCAGAGGAATACCACCTTACCACAAGCACCTCAAGAGGAGGCTTCTCTCAGCTCTAGGTATGTGAGAGGGATCCTGAGTTTGCGGCCTCAAGTGGAATGGACACCGCGATGCCCTGACTCGAAATAAGGCCGGATATCCCTGCAGTGACTTGAATGCAGGCTCGTCTTGCATCTCCCAAGAAGAAAGGATGTCTGAATCCCCTGTGGAGACCACAGAGAAAGACCTAGTTCCCCACCTCATCGCGACCGGAGGCCTCACATCCTTTGAAAACTCCAGAGGTACGCGGAGATCAGTGCCTCCAAAGGAGACGATGCCTGACTCCTCGTGAAACTTGATAGGAGACCCAGGATTCCGGTGGCACTTGGAAAGGGACACTTGGTCTCCCGTCTCAGCTGGAGAGGCGTCCCAATTGCCTTGCAAAGCCTCGAGGAGAATCCCGAGTTGTCCCTCGCAACTAGGCAGGAGTCCTGACGTCGCTGAAGAAACACGTGGGTGGAAGGGCCATCCCCGTCGTAACTCGAGAATATACCCCAGGTTCCCGCCGCAACTCGAGAAAAACCATGAGACTTCCCCCTCGCCGCGAGATGAGGCCCGATTCCCCTGCACTGCGTGCAGAGCAATTCCGTGTTGCACATCACACATGAAAGGAGCCTTGATTTCCTTGATGGCACTCCAGAGAAACCCCAAGAACACTGTTTCAAGGCTAGAGGGATCCTGAGGTCACTGTAGCAACACGAAAGAGCTCCGTGGACCAAGAATCAACACGAGATGAGAGGTTAGTCCCTGGCTTCGACTCCTGAGGAATACCACCTTACCACAAGCCCCTCAAGAGGAGGCTTCTCTCAGCTCTAGGTATGTGAGAGGGATCCTAAGTTTGCGGCCTCAAGTGGAATGGACACCGCGATGCCCTGACTCGAAATAAGGCCGGATATCCCTGCAGTGACTTGAATACAGGCTCGTCTTGCATCTCCCAAGAAGAAAGGATGTCTGAATCCCCTGTGGAGACCACAGAGAAAGACCTAGTTCCCCACCTCATCGCGACCGGAGGCCTCACATCCTTTGAAAACTCCAGAGGTACGCGGAGATCAGTGCCTCCAAAGGAGACGATGCCTGACTCCTCGTGAAACTTGATAGGAGTCCCAGGATTCTTGTGGCACGTGGAAAGGGACACTTGGTCTCCCGCCTCATCTGGAGAGGCGTTCCAATTGCCCTGCCAAGCCTCAAGGAGAATCCCGAGTTGTCCCTCGCAACTAGGCAGGAGTCCTGACGTGGCTGAACAAACACGTGGGTGGAAGGGCCATCCCCGTCGTAACTCGAGAATATACCCCAGGTTCCCGCCGCAACTCGAGAAAAACCATGAGACTTCCCCCTCAATGCGAGATGAGGCCCGATTCCCCTATACTGCGTGCAGAGCAATTCCGTCTTGCACATCACACATGAAAGGAACCTTGATTTCCTTGATGGCACTCCAGAGAAACCCCAAGAACACTGTTTCAAGGATAGAGGGATCCTGAGGTCACTGTAGCAACACGAAAGAACTCTGTGGACCAAAAATCAACTCGAAAAGAGAGGTTAGTCCCTGGATTCGTCTCCAGAGGAATACCACCTTACCACAAGCACCTCAAGAGGAGGCTTCTCTCAGCTCTAGGTATGTGAGAGGGACCCTGAGTTTGCGGCCTCAAGTGGAATGGACACCGCGATGCCCTGACTCGAAATAAGGCCGGATATATCTGCAGTGACTTCAATGCAGGCTCGTCTTGCATCTCCCAGGACGAAAGGATGTCTGAATCCCCTGTGGAGACCACAGAGAAACACCTAGTTCCCCACCTCATCGCGACCGATAGCCTCACATCCTTTGAAAACTCCAGAGGTACGCGGAGATCAGTGCCTCCAAAGGAGACGATGCCTGACTCCTCGTGAAACTTGATAGGAGTCCCAGGATTCCTGTGGCACTTGGAAAGGGACACTTGGTCTCCCGCCTCAGCTGGAGAGGCGTCCCAATTGCCCTGCCAAGCCTCGAGGAGAATCCAGAGTTGTCCCTCGCAACTAGGCAGGAGTCCTGACATGGCTGAACACACACGTGTGTGGAAGGGCCATCCCCGTCGTAACTCGAGAATATACCCCAGGTTCCCGCCGCAACTCGAGAAAAACCATGAGACTTCCCCCTCGCCGCGAGATGAGGCCCGATTCCCCTGCACTGCGTGCAGAGCAATTCCGTGTTGCACATCACACATGAAAGGAGCCTTGATTTCCTTGATGGCACTCCAGAGAAACCCCAAGAACACTGTTTCAAGGCTAGAGGGATCCTGAGGTCACTGTAGCAACACGAAAGAGCTCCGTGAGCCAAAAATCAACTCGAGATGAGAGGTTAGTCCCTGGCCTCGACTCCAGAGGAATACCACCTTACCACAAGCACCTCAAGAGGAGGCTTCTCTCAGCTCTAGGTATGTGAGAGGGACCCTGAGTTTGCGGCCTCAAGTGGAATGGACACCGCGATGCCCTGACTCGAAATAAGGCCGGATATCCCTACAGTGACTTGAATGCAGGCTCGTCTTGCATCTCCCAAGATGAAAGGATGTCTGAATCCCCTGTGGAGACCACAGAGAAAGACCTAGTTCCCCACCTCATCGCGACCGGAGGCCTCACATCCTTTGAAAACTCCAGAGGTATGCGGAGATCAGTGCCTCCAAAGGAGACGATGCCTGACTCCTCGTGAAACTTGATAAGAGTCCCAGGATTCCTGTGGCACGTGGAAAGGGACCCTTGGTCTCCCGCCTCAGCTGGAGAGGCGTCCCCATTGCCTTGCCAAGCCTCGAGGAGAATCCCGAGTTGTGTCTCGAAACTAGGCAAGAGTCCTGACGTGGCTGAACAAACACGTGTGTGGAAGGGCCATCCCCGTCGTAACTCGAGAATATACCCCAGGTTCCCGCCGCAACTCGAGAAAAACCATGAGACTTCCCCCTCGCCGCGAGATGAGGCCCGATTCCCCTGCACTGCGTGCAGAGCAATTCTGTGTTGCACATCACACATGAAAGGAGCCTTGATTTCCTTCAAGGCACTCCAGAGAAACCCCAAGAACACTGTTTCAAGGCTAGAGGGATCCTGAGGTCACTGTAGCAACACGAAAGAGCTCCGTGGACCAAAAATCAACTCGAGATGAGAGGTTAGTCCCTGGCTTCGACTCCAGAGGAATACCACCTTACCACAAGCACCTCAAGAGGAGGCTTCTCTCAGCTCTAGGTATGTGAGAGGGATCCTGAGTTTGCGGCCTCAAGTGGAATGGACACCGCGATGCCCTGACTCGAAATAAGGCCGGATATCCCTGCAGTGACTTGAATGCAGGCTCGTCTTGCATCTCCCAAGAAGAAAGGATGTCTGAATCCCCTGTGGAGACCACAGAGATAGACCTAGTTCCCCACCTCATCGCGACCGGAGGCCTCACATCCTTTGAAAACTCCAGAGGTACGCGGAGATCAGTGCCTCCAAAGGAGACGATGCCTGACTCCTCGTGAAACTTGATAGGAGTCCCAGGATTCTTGTGGCACGTGGAAAGGGACCCTTGGTCTCCCGCCTCAGCTGGAGAGGCGTTCCAATTGCCCTGCCAAGCCTCGAGGAGAATCCCGAGTTGTCCCTCGCAACTAGGCAGGAGTCCTGACGTGGCTGAACAAACACGTGGGTGGAAGGGCCATCCCCGTCGTAACTCGAGAATATACCCCAGGTTCCCGCCGCAACTCGAGAAAAACCATGAGACTTCCCCCTCGCCGCGAGATGAGGCCCGATTCCCCTGCACTGCGTGCAGAGCAATTCCGTGTTGCACATCACACATGAAAGGAGCCTTGATTTCCTTGATGGCACTCCAGAGAAACCCCAAGAACACTGTTTCAAGGCTAGAGGGATCCTGAGGTCACTGTAGCAACACGAAAGACCTCCGTGGACCAAGAATCAACACGACATGAGAGGTTAGTCCCTGGCTTCGACTCCTGAGGAATACCACCTTACCACAAGCACTTCCAGAGGAGGCTTCTCTCAGCTCTAGGTATGTGAGAGGGACCCTGAGTTTGCGGCCTCAGGTGGAATGGACACCGCGATGACCTGACTCGAAATAAGGCCGGATATCCCTGCAGTGACTGGAATGCAGGCTCGTCTTGCATCTCCCAAGATGAAAGGGTGTCTGAATCCCCTGTGGAGACCACAGAGAAAGACCTAGTTCCCCACCTCATCGCGACCGGAGGCCTCACATCCTTTGAAAACTCCAGAGGTACGCGGAGATCAGTGCCTCCAAAGGAGACTATGCCTGACTCCTCGTGAAACTTGATAGGAGTCCCAGGATTCCTGTGGCACGTGGAAAGGGACACTTGGTCTCCCGCGTCAGCTGGAGAGGCGTCCCAATTGCCCTGCAAAGCCTCGAGGAGAATCCCGAGTTGTCCCTCGCAACTAGGCAGGAGTCCTGACGTCGCTGAAGAAACACGTGGGTGGAAGGGCCATCCCCGTCGTAACTCGAGAATATACCCCAGGTTCCCGCCGCAACTCGAGAAAAACCATGAGACTTCCCCCTCGCCGCGAGATGAGGCCCGATTCCCCTGTACTGCTTGCAGAGCAATTCCGTCCTGCACATCACACATGAAAGGAGACTTGATTTCCTTGATGGCACTCCAGAGAAACCCCAAGAACACTGTTTCAAGGATAGAGGGATCCTGAGGTCACTGTAGCAACACGAAAGAACTCTGTGGACCAAAAATCAACTCGAAAAGAGAGGTTAGTCCCTGGATTCGTCTCCAGAGGAATACCACCTTACCACAAGCACCTCAAGAGGAGGCTTCTCTCAGCTCTAGGTATGTGAGAGGGACCCTGAGTTTGCGGCCTCAAGTGGAATGGACACCGCGATGCCCTGACTCGAAATAAGGCCGGATATCCCTGCAGTGACTTCAATGCAGGCTCGTCTTGCATCTCCCAGGACGAAAGGATGTCTGAATCCCCTGTGGAAAGCACAGAGAAAGACTTAGTTCCCCACCTCATCGCGGCCGATAGCCTCACATCCTTTCAAAACTCCAGAGGTACGCGGAGATCAGTGCCTCCAAAGCAGACGATGCCTGACTCCTCGTGAATCTTGATAGGAGTCCCAGGATTCCTGTGGCACTTGGAAAGGGACACTTGGTCTCCCGCCTCAGCTGGAGAGGCGTTCCAATTGCCCTGCCAAGCCTCGAGGAGAATCCAGTGTTGTCCCTCGCAACTAGGCAGGAGTCCTGACGTCGGTGAAGAAACACGTGGGTGGAAGGGCCATCCCCGTCGTAACTCGAGAATATACCCCAGGTTCCCGCCGCAACTCGAGAAAAACCATGAGACTTCCCCCTCGCCGCGAGATGAGGCCCGATTCCCCTGCACTGCGTGCAGAGCAATTCCGTGTTGCACATCACACATGAAAGGAGCCTTGATTTCCTTGATGGCACTCCAGAGAAACCCCAAGAACACTGTTTCAAGGCTAGAGGGATCCTGAGGTCACTGTAGCAACACGAAAGAGCTCCGTGGGCCAAAAATCAACTCGAGATGAGAGGTTAGTCCCTGGCTTCGACTCCTGAGGAATACCACCTTACCACAAACACCTCAAGAGGAGGCTTCTCTCAGCTCTAGGTATGTGAGAGGGACCCTGAGTTTGCGGCCTCAAGTGGAATGGACACCGCGATGCCCTGACGCGAAATAAGGCCGGATATCCCTGCAGTGACTGGAATGCAGGCTCGTCTTGCATCTCCCAAGACGAAAGGGTGTCTGAATCCCCTGTGGAGACCACAGAGAAAGACCTAGTTCCCCACCTCATCACCACAGGAGGCCTCAAATCCTTTGAAAACTCCAGAGGTATGCGGAGATCAGTGCCTCCAAAGGAGACGATGCCTGACTCCTCGTGAAACTTGATAGGAGACCCAGGATTCCTGTGGCACGTGTAAAGGGACCCTTGGTCTCCCGTCTCAGCTGGGGAGGCGTCCCAATTGCCCTGCAAAGCCTCGAGGAGAATCCCGAGTTGTCCCTCGCAACTAGGCAGGAGTCCTGACATGGCTGAACACACACGTGTGTGGAAGGGCCATCCCCGTCGTAACTCGAGAATATACCCCAGGTTCCCGCCGCAACTCGAGAAAAACCATGAGACTTCCCCCTCGCCGCGAGATGAGGCCCGATTCCCCTGCACTGCGTGCAGAGCAATTCCGTGTTGCACATCACACATGAAAGGAGCCTTGATTTCCTTGATGGCACTCCAGAGAAACCCCAAGAACACTGTTTCAAGGCTAGAGGGATCCTGAGGTCACTGTAGCAACATGAAAGAGCTCCGTGGACCAAGAATCAACACGAGATGAGAGATTAGTCCCTGGCTTCGACTCCTGAGGAATACCACCTTACCACAAGCACCTCAAGAGGAGGCTTCTCTCAGCTCTAGGTATGTGAGAGGGACCCTGAGTTTGCGGCCTCAAGTGGAATGGACACCGCGATGCCCTGACTCGAAATAAGGTCGGATATCCCTGCAGTGACTTGAATGCAGGCTCGTCTTGCATCTCCCAAGAAGAAAGGATGTCTGAATCCCCTGTGGAGACCACAGAGAAACACCTAGTTCCCCACCTCATCGCGACCGGAGGCCTCACATCCTTTGAAAACTCCAGAGGTACGCGGAGATCAGTGCCTCCAAAGGAGACGATGCCTGACTCCTCGTGAATCTTGATAGGAGTCCCAGGATTCTTGTGGCACGTGGAAAGGGACACTTGGTCTCCCGCCTCAGCTGGAGAGGCGTCCCAATTGCCCTGCAAAGCCTCGAGGAGAATCCCAAGTTGTCCCTCGCAACTAGGCAGGAGTCCTGACATGGCTGAACACACACGTGTGTGGAAGGGCCATCCCCGTCGTAACTCGAGAATATACCCCAGGTTCCCGCCGCAACTCGAGAAAAACCATGAGACTTCCCCCTCGCCGCGAGATGAGGCCCGATTCCCCTGCACTGCGTGCAGAGCAATTCCGTGTTGCACATCACACATGAAAGGAGCCTTGATTTCCTTCATGGCACTCCAGAGAAACCCCAAGAACACTGTTTCAAGGCTAGAGGGATCCTGAGGTCACTGTAGCAACACGAAAGACCTCCGTGGGCCAAAAATCAACTCGAGATGAGAGGTTAGTCCCTGGCTTCGACTCCAGAGGAATACCACCTTACCACAAGCACCTCAAGAGGAGGCTTCTCTCAGCTCTAGGTATGTGAGAGGGACCCTGAGTTTGCGGCCTCAGGTGGAATGGACACCGCGATGACCTGACTCGAAATAAGGCCGGATATCCCTGCAGTGACTGGAATGCAGGCTCGTCTTGCATCTCCCAAGATGAAAGGGTGTCTGAATCCCCTGTGGAGACCACAGAGAAAGACCTAGTTCCCCACCTCATCGCGACCGGAGGCCTCACATCCTTTGAAAACTCCAGAGGTACGCGGAGATCAGTGCCTCCAAAGGAGACTATGCCTGACTCCTCGTGAAACTTGATAGGAGTCCCAGGATTCCTGTGGCACGTGGAAAGGGACACTTGGTCTCCCGCGTCAGCTGGAGAGGCGTCCCAATTGCCCTGCAAAGCCTCGAGGAGAATCCCGAGTTGTCCCTCGCAACTAGGCAGGAGTCCTGACGTCGCTGAAGAAACACGTGGGTGGAAGGGCCATCCCCGTCGTAACTCGAGAATATACCCCAGGTTCCCGCCGCAACTCGAGAAAAACCATGAGACTTCCCCCTCGCCGCGAGATGAGGCCCGATTCCCCTGTACTGCTTGCAGAGCAATTCCGTCCTGCACATCACACATGAAAGGAGACTTGATTTCCTTGATGGCACTCCAGAGAAACCCCAAGAACACTGTTTCAAGGATAGAGGGATCCTGAGGTCACTGTAGCAACACGAAAGAACTCTGTGGACCAAAAATCAACTCGAAAAGAGAGGTTAGTCCCTGGATTCGTCTCCAGAGGAATACCACCTTACCACAAGCACCTCAAGAGGAGGCTTCTCTCAGCTCTAGGTATGTGAGAGGGACCCTGAGTTTGCGGCCTCAAGTGGAATGGACACCGCGATGCCCTGACTCGAAATAAGGCCGGATATCCCTGCAGTGACTTCAATGCAGGCTCGTCTTGCATCTCCCAGGACGAAAGGATGTCTGAATCCCCTGTGGAAAGCACAGAGAAAGACTTAGTTCCCCACCTCATCGCGACCGATAGCCTCACATCCTTTCAAAACTCCAGAGGTACGCGGAGATCAGTGCCTCCAAAGCAGACGATGCCTGACTCCTCGTGAAACTTGATAGGAGTCCCAGGATTCCTGTGGCACTTGGAAAGGGACACTTGGTCTCCCGCCTCAGCTGGAGAGGCGTTCCAATTGCCCTGCCAAGCCTCGAGGAGAATCCAGTGTTGTCCCTCGCAACTAGGCAGGAGTCCTGACGTCGGTGAAGAAACACGTGGGTGGAAGGGCCATCCCCGTCGTAACTCGAGAATATACCCCAGGTTCCCGCCGCAACTCGAGAAAAACCATGAGACTTCCCCCTCGCCGCGAGATGAGGCCCGATTCCCCTGCACTGCGTGCAGAGCAATTCCGTGTTGCACATCACACATGAAAGGAGCCTTGATTTCCTTGATGGCACTCCAGAGAAACCCCAAGAACACTGTTTCAAGGCTAGAGGGATCCTGAGGTCACTGTAGCAACACGAAAGAGCTCCGTGGGCCAAAAATCAACTCGAGATGAGAGGTTAGTCCCTGGCTTCGACTCCTGAGGAATACCACCTTACCACAAACACCTCAAGAGGAGGCTTCTCTCAGCTCTAGGTATGTGAGAGGGACCCTGAGTTTGCGGCCGCAAGTGGAATGGACACCGCGATGCCCTGACTCGAAATAAGGCCGGATATCCCTGCAGTGACTGGAATGCAGGCTCGTCTTGCATCTCCCAAGACGAAAGGGTGTCTGAATCCCCTGTGGAGACCACAGAGAAAGACCTAGTTCCCCACCTCATCACCACAGGAGGCCTCAAATCCTTTGAAAACTCCAGAGGTATGCGGAGATCAGTGCCTCCAAAGGAGACGATGCCTGACTCCTCGTGAAACTTGATAGGAGACCCAGGATTCCTGTGGCACGTGGAAAGGGACCCTTGGTCTCCCGTCTCAGCTGGAGAGGCGTCCCAATTGCCCTGCAAAGCCTCGAGGAGAATCCCGAGTTGTCCCTCGCAACTAGGCAGGAGTCCTGACATGGCTGAACACACACGTGTGTGGAAGGGCCATCCCCGTCGTAACTCGAGAATATACCCCAGGTTCCCGCCGCAACTCGAGAAAAACCATGAGACTTCCCCCTCGCCGCGAGATGAGGCCCGATTCCCCTGCACTGCGTGCAGAGCAATTCCGTGTTGCACATCACACATGAAAGGAGCCTTGATTTCCTTGATGGCACTCCAGAGAAACCCCAAGAACACTGTTTCAAGGCTAGAGGGATCCTGAGGTCACTGTAGCAACATGAAAGAGCTCCGTGGACCAAGAATCAACACGAGATGAGAGATTAGTCCCTGGCTTCGACTCCTGAGGAATACCACCTTACCACAAGCACCTCAAGAGGAGGCTTCTCTCAGCTCTAGGTATGTGAGAGGGACCCTGAGTTTGCGGCCTCAAGTGGAATGGACACCGCGATGCCCTGACTCGAAATAAGGTCGGATATCCCTGCAGTGACTTGAATGCAGGCTCGTCTTGCATCTCCCAAGAAGAAAGGATGTCTGAATCCCCTGTGGAGACCACAGAGAAACACCTAGTTCCCCACCTCATCGCGACCGGAGGCCTCACATCCTTTGAAAACTCCAGAGGTACGCGGAGATCAGTGCCTCCAAAGGAGACGATGCCTGACTCCTCGTGAATCTTGATAGGAGTCCCGGGATTCTTGTGGCACGTGGAAAGGGACCCTTGGTCTCCCGCCTCAGCTGGAGAGGCGTTCCAATTGCCCCGCCAAGCCTCGAGGAGAATCCCGAGTTGTCCCTCGCAACTAGGCAGGAGTCCTGACATGGCTGAACACACACGTGGGTGGAAGGGCCATCCCCGTCGTAACTCGAGAATATACCCCAGGTTCCCGCCGCAACTCGAGAAAAACCATGAGACTTCCCCCTCGATGGGAGATGAGGCCCGATTCCCCTGTACTGCGTGCAGAGCAATTCCGTCTTGCACATCACACATGAAAGGAGCCTTGATTTCCTTGATGGCACTCCAGAGAAACCCCAAGAACACTGTTTCAAGGATAGAGGGATCCTGAGGTCACTGTAGCAACACGAAAGAACTCTGTGGACCAAAAATCAACTCGAAAAGAGAGGTTAGTCCCTGGATTCTTCTCCAGAGGAATACCACCTTAACACAAGCACCTCAAGAGGAGGCTTCTCTCAGCTCTAGGTATGTGAGAGGGACCCTGAGTTTGCGGCCTCAAGTGGAATGGACACCGCGATGCCCTGACTCGAAATAAGGCCGGATATCGCTGCAGTGACTTCAATGCAGGCTCGTCTTGCATCTCCCAGGACGAAAGGATGTCTGAATCCCCTGTGGAAAGCACAGAGAATGACTTAGTTCCCCACCTCATCGCGACCGATAGCCTCACATCCTTTGAAAACTCCAGAGGTACGCGGAGATCAGTGCCTCCAAAGGAGACGATGCCTGACTCCTCGTGAAACTTGATAGGAGTCCCAGGATTCCTGTGGCACGTGGAAAGGGACCCTCGGTCTCCCGCCTCAGCTGGAGAGGCGTCCCAGTTGCCCTGCCAAGCCTCGAGGAGAATCCAGAGTTGTCCCTCGAAACTAGGCAGGAGTCCTGACGTCGCTGAAGAAACACGTGGGTGGAAGGGCCATCCCCGTCGTAACTCGAGAATATACCCCAGGTTCCCGCCGCAACTCGAGAAAAATCATGAGACTTCCCCCTCGCCGCGAGATGAGGCCCGATTCCCCTGCACTGCATGCAGAGCAATTCCGTGTTGCACATCACACATGAAAGGAGCCTTGATTTCCTTGATGGCACTCCAGAGAAACCCCAAGAACACTGTTTCAAGGCTAGAGGGATCCTGAGGTCACTGTATCAACACGAAAGAGCTCCGGGGGCCAAAAATCAACTCGAGATGAGAGGTTAGTCCCTGGCTTCGACTCCAGAGGAATACCACCTTACCACAAGCACCTCAAGAGGAGGCTTCTCTCAGCTCTAGGTATGTGAGAGGGACCCTGAGTTTGCGGCCTCAAGTGGAATGGACACCGCGATGCCCTGACGCAAAATAAGGCTGGATATCCCTGCAGTGACTTGAATGCAGGCTCGTCTTGCATCTCCCAAGAAGAAAGGATGTCTGAATCCCCTGTGGAGACCACAGAGAAAGACCTAGTTCCCCACCTCATCGCGACCGGAGGCCTCACATCCTTTGAAAACTCCAGAGGTACGCGGAGATCAGTGCCTCCAAAGGAGACTATGCCTGACTCCTCGTGAAACTTGATAGGAGTCCCAGGATTCCTGTGGCACGTGGAAAGGGACCCTTGGTCTCCCGTCTCAGCTGGAGAGGCGTCCCAATTGCCTTGCCAAGCCTCGAGGAGAATCCCGAGTTGTGTCTCGCAACTAGGCAAGAGTCCTGACGTGGCTGAACAAACACGTGTGTGGAAGGGCCATCCCCGTCGTAACTCGAGAATATACCCCAGGTTCCCGCCGCAACTCGAGAAAAACCATGAGACTTCCCCCTCGCCGTGAGATGAGGCCCGATTCCCCTGCACTGCGTGCAGAGCAATTCTGTGTTGCACATCACACATGAAAGGAGCCTTGATTTCCTTCATGGCACTCCAGAGAAACCCCAAGAACACTGTTTCAAGGCTAGAGGGATCCTGAGGTCACTGTAGCAACACGAAAGAGCTCTGTGGGCCAAAAATCAACTCGAGATGAGAGGTTAGTCCCTGGCTTCGACTCCAGAGGAATACCACCTTACCACAAGCACCTCAAGAGGAGGCTTCTCTCAGCTCTAGGTATGTGAGAGGGACCCTGAGTTTGCGGCCTCAGGTGGAATGGACACCGCGATGACCTGACTCGAAATAAGGCCGGATATCCCTGCAGTGACTGGAATGCAGGCTCGTCTTGCATCTCCCAAGATGAAAGGGTGTCTGAATCCCCTGTGGAGACCACAGAGAAAGACCTAGTTCCCCACCTCATCGCGACCGGAGGCCTCACATCCTTTGAAAACTCCAGAGGTACGCGGAGATCAGTGCCTCCAAAGGAGACTATGCCTGACTCCTCGTGAAACTTGATAGGAGTCCCAGGATTCCTGTGGCACGTGGAAAGGGACACTTGGTCTCCCGCGTCAGCTGGAGAGGCGTCCCAATTGCCCTGCAAAGCCTCGAGGAGAATCCCGAGTTGTCCCTCGCAACTAGGCAGGAGTCCTGACGTCGCTGAAGAAACACGTGGGTGGAAGGGCCATCCCCGTCGTAACTCGAGAATATACCCCAGGTTCCCGCCGCAACTCGAGAAAAACCATGAGACTTCCCCCTCGCCGCGAGATGAGGCCCGATTCCCCTGTACTGCTTGCAGAGCAATTCCGTCCTGCACATCACACATGAAAGGAGACTTGATTTCCTTGATGGCACTCCAGAGAAACCCCAAGAACACTGTTTCAAGGATACAGGGATCCTGAGGTCACTGTAGCAACACGAAAGAACTCTGTGGACCAAAAATCAACTCGAAAAGAGAGGTTAGTCCCTGGATTCGTCTCCAGAGGAATACCACCTTACCACAAGCACCTCAAGAGGAGGCTTCTCTCAGCTCTAGGTATGTGAGAGGGACCCTGAGTTTGCGGCCTCAAGTGGAATGGACACCGCGATGCCCTGACTCGAAATAAGGCCGGATATCCCTGCAGTGACTTCAATGCAGGCTCGTCTTGCATCTCCCAGGACGAAAGGATGTCTGAATCCCCTGTGGAAAGCACAGAGAAAGACTTAGTTCCCCACCTCATCGTGACCGATAGCCTCACATCCTTTCAAAACTCCAGAGGTACGCGGAGATCAGTGCCTCCAAAGCAGACGATGCCTGACTCCTCGTGAAACTTGATAGGAGTCCCAGGATTCCTGTGGCACTTGGAAAGGGACACTTGGTCTCCCGCCTCAGCTGGAGAGGCGTTCCAATTGCCCTGCCAAGCCTCGAGGAGAATCCAGTGTTGTCCCTCGCAACTAGGCAGGAGTCCTGACGTCGGTGAAGAAACACGTGGGTGGAAGGGCCATCCCCGTCGTAACTCGAGAATATACCCCAGGTTCCCGCCGCAACTCGAGAAAAACCATGAGACTTCCCCCTCGCCGCGAGATGAGGCCCGATTCCCCTGCACTGCGTGCAGAGCAATTCCGTCTTGCACATCACACATGAAAGGAGCCTTGATTTCCTTGATGGCACTCCAGAGAAACCCCAAGAACACTGTTTCAAGGCTAGAGGGATCCTGAGGTCACTGTAGCAACACGAAAGAGCTCCGTGGGCCAAAAATCAACTCGAGATGAGAGGTTAGTCCCTGGCTTCGACTCCTGAGGAATACCACCTTACCACAAACACCTCAAGAGGAGGCTTCTCTCAGCTCTAGGTATGTGAGAGGGACCCTGAGTTTGCGGCCGCAAGTGGAATGGACACCGCGATGCCCTGACTCGAAATAAGGCCGGATATCCCTGCAGTGACTGGAATGCAGGCTCGTCTTGCATCTCCCAAGACGAAAGGGTGTCTGAATCCCCTGTGGAGACCACAGAGAAAGACCTAGTTCCCCACCTCATCACCACAGGAGGCCTCAAATCCTTTGAAAACTCCAGAGGTATGCGGAGATCAGTGCCTCCAAAGGAGACGATGCCTGACTACTCGTGAAACTTGATAGGAGTCCCAGGATTCTTGTGGCACGTGGAAAGGGAACCTTGGTCTCCCGCCTCAGCTGGAGAGGCGTTCCAATTGCCCTGCCAAGCCTCGAGGAGAATCCCGAGTTGTCCCTCGCAACTAGGCAGGAGTCCTGACGTGGCTGAACAAACACGTGGGTGGAAGGGCCATCCCCGCCGTAACTCGAGAATATACCCCAGGTTCCTGCCGCAACTCGAGAAAAACCATGAGACTTCCCCCTCGATGCGAGATGAGGCCCGATTCCCCTGTACTGCGTGCAGAGCAATTCTGTGTTGCACATCACACATGAAAGGAGCCTTGATTTCCTTGATGGCACTCCAGAGAAACCCCAAGAACACTGTTTCAAGGATAGAGGGATCCTGAGGTCACTGTAGCAACACGAAAGAACTCTGTGGACCAAAAATCAACTCGAAAAGAGAGGTTAGTCCCTGGATTCGTCTCCAGAGGAATACCACCTTACCACAAGCACCTCAAGAGGAGGCTTCTCTCAGCTCTAGGTATGTGAGAGGGACCCTGAGTTTGCGGCCTCAAGTGGAATGGACACCGCGATGCCCTGACTCGAAATAAGGCCGGATATCCCTGCAGTGACTTCAATGCAGGCTCGTCTTGCATCTCCCAGGACGAAAGGATGTCTGAATCCCCTGTGGAAAGCACAGAGAAAGACTTAGTTCCCCACCTCATCGCGACCGATAGCCTCACATCCTTTGAAAACTCCAGAGGTACGCGGAGATCAGTGCCTCCAAAGGAGACGATGCCTGACTCCTCGTGAAACTTGATAGGAGTCCCAGGATTCCTGTGGCACTTGGAAAGGGACACTCGGTCTCACGCCTCAGCTGGAGAGGCGTCCCAATTGCCCTGCCAAGCCTCGAGGAGAATCCAGAGTTGTCCCTCGCAACTAGGCAGGAGTCCTGACGTCGCTAAAGAAACACGAGGGTGGAAGGGCCATCCCCGTCGTAACTCGAGAATATACCCCAGGTTCCCGCCGCAACTCGAGGAAAACCATGAGACTTCCCCCTCGCCGCGAGATGAGGCCCGATTCCCCTGCACTGCGTGCAGAGCAATTCCGTGTTGCACATCACACATGAAAGGAGCCTTGATTTCCTTGATGGCACTCCAGAGAAACCCCAAGAAAACTGTTTCAAGGCTAGAGGGATCCTGAGGTCACTGTAGCAACACGAAAGAGCTCCGTGGGCCAAAAATCAACTCGAGATGAGAGGTTAGTCCCTGGCTTCGACTCCAGAGGAGTACCACCTTACCACAAGCACCTCAAGAGGAGGCTTCTCTCAACTCTAGGTATGTGAGAGGGACCCTGAGTTTGCGGCCTCAAGTGGAATGGACACCGCGATGCCCTGACGCGAAATAAGGCTGGATATCCCTGCAGTGACTTGAATGCAGGCTCGTCTTGCATCTCCCAAGATGAAAGGGTGTCTGAATCCCCTGTGGAGACCACAGAGAAACACCTAGTTCCCCACCTCATCGCGACCGGAGGCCTCACATCCTTTGAAAACTCCAGAGGTACGCGGAGATCAGTGCCTCCAAAGGAGACGATGCCGGACTCCTCGTGAAACTTGATAGGAGTCCCAGGATTCTTGTGGCACGTGGAAAGGGACCCTTGGTCTCCCGCCTCAGCTGGAGAGGCGTTCCATTTGCCCTGCCAAGCCTCCAGGAGAATCCCGAGTTGTCCCTCGCAACTAGGCAGGAGTCCTGACGTGGCTGAACAAACACGTGGGTGGAAGGGCCATCCCCGTCGTAACTCGAGAATATACCCCAGGTTCCCACCGCAACTCGAGAAAAACCATGAAACTTCCCCCTCGATGCGAGATGAGGCCCGATTCCCCTGTACTGCGTGCAGAGCAATTCCGTCTTGCACATCACACATGAAAGGAGCCTTGATTTCCTTGATGGCACTCCAGAGAAACCCCAAGAACACTGTATCAAGGATAGAGGGATCCTGAGGTCACTGTAGCAACACGAAAGAACTCTGTGGACCAAAAATCAACTCGAAAAGAGAGGTTAGTCCCTGGATTCGTCTCCAGAGGAATACCACCTTACCACAAGCACCTCAAGAGGAGGCTTCTCTCAGCTCTAGGTATGTGAGAGGGACCCTGAGTTTGCGGCCTCAAGTGGAATGGACACCGCGATGCCCTGACTCGAAATAAGGCCGGATATCCCTGCAGTGACTTGAATGCAGGCTCGTCTTGCATCTCCCAGGACGAAAGGATGTCTGAATCCCCTGTGGAAAGCACAGAGAAAGACTTAGTTCCCCACCTCATCGCGACCGATAGCCTCACATCCTTTGAAAACTCCAGAGGTACGCGGAGATCAGTGCCTCCAAAGGAGACGATGCCTGACTCCTCGTGAAAATTGATAGGAGTCCCAGGATTCCTGTGGCACTTGGAAAGGGACACTTGGTCTCCCGCCTCAGCTGGAGAGGCGTCCCAATTGCCCTGCCAAGCCTCGAGGAGAATCCCGAGTTGTCCCTCGCAACTAGGCAGGAGTCCTGACGTCGCTGAAGAAACACGTGGGTGGAAGGGCCATCCCCGTCGTAACTCGAGAATATACCCCAGGTTCCCGCCGCAACTCGAGAAAAACCATGAGACTTCCCCCTCGCCGCGAGATGAGGCCCGATTCCCCTGCACTGCATGCAGAGCAATTCCGTGTTGCACATCACACATGAAAGGAGCCTTGATTTCCTTGATGGCACTCCAGAGAAACCCCAAGAACACTGTTTCAAGGCTAGAGGGATCCTGAGGTCACTGTAGCAACACGAAAGAGTTCCGTGGGCCAAGAATCAACACGAGATGAGAGGTTAGTCCCTGGATTCGACTCCTGAGGAATACCAACTTACCACAAGCACCTCAAGAGGAGGCTTCTCTCAGCTCTAGGTATGTGAGAGGCATCCTGAGTTTGCGGCCTCAAGTGGAATGGACACCGCGATGCCCTGACTCGAAATAAGGCCGGATATCCCTGCAGTGACTTGAATGCAGGCTCGTCTTGCATCTCCCAAGAAGAAAGGATGTCTGAATCCCCTGTGGAAAGCACAGAGAAAGACCTAGTTCCCCACCTCATCGCGACCGGAGGCCTCACATCCTTTGAAAACTCCAGAGGTACGCGGAGATCAGTGCCTCCAAAGGAGACGATGCCTGACTCCTCGTGAAACTTGATAGGAGTCCCAGGATTCTTGTGGCACGTGGAAACGGACCCTTGTTCTCCCGCCTCAGCTGGAGAGGCGTTCCAATTGCCCTGCCAAGCCTCGAGGAGAATCCCGAGTTGTCCCTCGCAACTAGGCAGGAGTCCTGACGTGGCTGAGCAAACACGTGGGTGGAAGGGCCATCCCCGTCGTAACTCGAGAATATACCCCAGGTTCCCGCCGCAACTCGAGAAAAACCATGAGACTTCCCCCTCGATGCGAGATGAGGCCCGATTCCCCTGTACTGCGTGCAGAGCAATTCCGTCTTGCACATCACACATGAAAGGAGCCTTGATTTCCTTGATGGCACTCCAGAGAAACCCCAAGAACACTGTTTCAAGGATAGAGGGATCCTGAGGTCACTGTAGCAACACGAAAGAACTCTGTGGACCAAAAATCAACTCGAAAAGAGAGGTTAGTCCCTGGATTCGTCTCCAGAGGAATACCACCTTACCACAAGCACCTCAAGAGGAGGCTTCTCTCAGCTCTAGGTATGTGAGAGGGACCCTGAGTTTGCGGCCTCAAGTGGAATGGACACCGCGATGCCCTGACTCGAAATAAGGCTGGATATCCCTGCAGTGACTTCAATGCAGGCTCATCTTGCATCTCCCAGGACGAAAGGATGTCTGAATCCCCTGTGGAAAGCACAGAGAAAGACTTAGTTCCCCACCTCATCGCGACCGATAGCCTCACATCCTTTGAAAACTCCAGAGGTACGCGGAGATCAGTGCCTCCAAAGGAGACGATGCCTGACTCCTCGTGAAACTTGATAGGAGTCCCAGGATTCCTGTGGCACGTGGAAAGGGACCCTCGGTCTCCCGCCTCAGCTGGAGAGGCGTCCCAGTTGCCCTGCCAAGCCTCGAGGAGAATCCAGAGTTGTCCCTCGCAACTAGGCAGGAGTCCTGACGTCGCTGAAGAAACACGTGGGTGGAAGGGCCATCCCCGTCGTAACTCGAGAATATACCCCAGGTTCCCGCCGCAACTCGAGAAAAACCATGAGACTTCCCCCTCGCCGCGAGATGAGGCCCGATTCCCCTGCACTGCGTGCAGAGCAATTCCGTGTTGCACATCACACATGAAAGGAGCCTTGATTTCCTTGATGGCACTCCAGAGAAACCCCAAGAACACTGTTTCAAGGCTAGAGGGATCCTGAGGTCACTGTAGCAACACGAAAGAGCTCCGGGGGCCAAAAATCAACTCGAGATGAGAGGTTAGTCCCTGGCTTCGACTCCAGAGGAATACCACCTTACCACAAGCACCTCAAGAGGAGGCTTCTCTCAGCTCTAGGTATGTGAGAGGGACCCTGAGTTTGCGGCCTCAAGTGGAATGGACACCGCGATGCCCTGACGCAAAATAAGGCTGGATATCCCTGCAGTGACTTGAATGCAGGCTCGTCTTGCATCTCCCAAGAAGAAAGGATGTCTGAATCCCCTGTGGAGACCACAGAGAAACACCTAGTTCCCCACCTCATCGCGACCGGAGGCCTCACATCCTTTGAAAACTCCAGAGGTACGCGGAGATCAGTGCCTCCAAAGGAGACTATGCCTGACTCCTCGTGAAACTTGATAGGAGTCCCAGGATTCCTGTGGCACGTGGAAAGGGACCCTTGGTCTCCCGCGTCAGCTGGAGAGGCGTCCCAATTGCCTTGCCAAGCCTCGAGGAGAATCCCGAGTTGTGTCTCGCAACTAGGGAAGAGTCCTGACGTGGCTGAACAAACACGTGTGTGGAAGGGCCATCCCCGTCGTAACTCGAGAATATACCCCAGGTTCCCGCCGCAACTCGAGAAAAACCATGAGACTTCCCCCTCGCCGTGAGATGAGGCCGGATTCCCCTGCACTGCGTGCAGAGCAATTCTGTGTTGCACATCACACATGAAAGGAGCCTTGATTTCCTTCATGGCACTCCAGAGAAACCCCAAGAACACTGTTTCAAGGCTAGAGGGATCCTGAGGTCACTGTAGCAACACGAAAGAGCTCCGTGGGCCAAAAATCAACTCGAGATGAGAGGTTAGTCCCTGGCTTCGACTCCAGAGGAATACCACCTTACCACAAGCACCTCAAGAGGAGGCTTCTCTCAGCTCTAGGTATGTGAGAGGGACCCTGAGTTTGCGGCCTCAGGTGGAATGGACACCGCGATGACCTGACTCGAAATAAGGCCGGATATCCCTGCAGTGACTGGAATGCAGGCTCGTCTTGCATCTCCCAAGATGAAAGGGTGTCTGAATCCCCTGTGGAGACCACAGAGAAAGACCTAGTTCCCCACCTCATCGCGACCGGAGGCCTCACATCCTTTGAAAACTCCAGAGGTACGCGGAGATCAGTGCCTCCAAAGGAGACTATGCCTGACTCCTCGTGAAACTTGATAGGAGTCCCAGGATTCCTGTGGCACGTGGAAAGGGACCCTTGGTCTCCCGCGTCAGCTGGAGAGGCGTCCCAATTGCCCTGCAAAGCCTCGAGGAGAATCCCGAGTTGTCCCTCGCAACTAGGCAGGAGTCCTGACGTCGCTGAAGAAACACGTGGGTGGAAGGGCCATCCCCGTCGTAACTCGAGAATATACCCCAGGTTCCCGCCGCAACTCGAGAAAAACCATGAGACTTCCCCCTCGCCGCGAGATGAGGCCCGATTCCCCTGTACTGCTTGCAGAGCAATTCCGTCCTGCACATCACACATGAAAGGAGACTTGATTTCCTTGATGGCACTCCAGAGAAACCCCAAGAACACTGTTTCAAGGATAGAGGGATCCTGAGGTCACTGTAGCAACACGAAAGAACTCTGTGGACCAAAAATCAACTCGAAAAGAGAGGTTAGTCCCTGGATTCGTCTCCAGAGGAATACCACCTTACCACAAGCACCTCAAGAGGAGGCTTCTCTCAGCTCTAGGTATGTGAGAGGGACCCTGAGTTTGCGGCCTCAAGTGGAATGGACACCGCGATGCCCTGACTCGAAATAAGGCCGGATATCCCTGCAGTGACTTCAATGCAGGCTCGTCTTGCATCTCCCAGGACGAAAGGATGTCTGAATCCCCTGTGGAAAGCACAGAGAAAGACTTAGTTCCCCACCTCATCGCGACCGATAGCCTCACATCCTTTCAAAACTCCAGAGGTACGCGGAGATCAGTGCCTCCAAAGCAGACGATGCCTGACTCATCGTGAAACTTGATAGGAGTCCCAGGATTCCTGTGGCACTTGGAAAGGGACACTTGGTCTCCCGCCTCAGCTGGAGAGGCGTTCCAATTGCCCTGCCAAGCCTCGAGGAGAATCCAGTGTTGTCCCTCGCAACTAGGCAGGAGTCCTGACGTCGGTGAAGAAACACGTGGGTGGAAGGGCCATCCCCGTCGTAACTCGAGAATATACCCCAGGTTCCCGCCGCAACTCGAGAAAAACCATGAGACTTCCCCCTCGCCGCGAGATGAGGCCCGATTCCCCTGCACTGCGTGCAGAGCAATCCCGTGTTGCACATCACACATGAAAGGAGCCTTGATTTCCTTGATGGCACTCCAGAGAAACCCCAAGAACACTGTTTCAAGGCTAGAGGGATCCTGAGGTCACTGTAGCAACACGAAAGAGCTCCGTGGGCCAAAAATCAACTCGAGATGAGAGGTTAGTCCCTGGCTTCGACTCCTGAGGAATACCACCTTACCACAAGCACCTCAAGAGGAGGCTTCTCTCAGCTCTAGGTATGTGAGAGGGACCCTGAGTTTGCGGCCTCAAGTGGAATGGACACCGCGATGCCCTGACGCGAAATAAGGCTGGATATCCCTGCAGTGACTTGAATGCAGGCTCGTCTTGCATCTCCCAAGATGAAAGGATGTCTGAATCCCCTGTGGAGACCACAGAGAAAGACCTAGTTCCCCACCTCATCGCGACCGGAAGCCTCACATCCTTTGAAAACTCCAGAGGTACGCGGAGATCAGTGCCTCCAAAGGAGACGATGCCTGACTCCTCGTGAAACTTGATAGGAGTCCCAGGATTCCTGTGGCACGTGGAAAGGGACCCTTGGTCTCCCGCCTCAGCTGGAGAGGCGTCCCAATTGCCTTGCCAAGCCTCGAGGAGAATCCCGAGTTGTGTCTCGCAACTAGGCAAGAGTCCTGACGTGGCTGAACAAACACGTGTGTGGAAGGGCCATCCCCGTCGTAACTCGAGAATATACCCCAGGTTCCCGCCGCAACTCGAGAAAAACCATGAGACTTCCCCCTCCCCGCGAGATGAGGCCAGATTCCCCTGCACTGCGTGCAGAGCAATTCCGTGTTGCACATCACACATGAAAGCAGCCTTGATTTCCTTCATGGCACTCCAGAGAAACCCCAAGAACACTGTTTCAAGGCTAGAGGGATCCTGAGGTCACTGTAGCAACACGAAAGAGCTCCGTGGACCAAAAATCAACTCGAGATGAGAGGTTAGTCCCTGGCTTCGACTCCAGAGGAATACCACCTTACCACAAGCACCTCAAGAGGAGGCTTCTCTCAGCTCTAGGTATGTGAGAGGGACCCTGAGTTTGCGGCCTCAAGTGGAATGGACACCGCGATGCCCTGACTCGAAATAAGGCCGGATATCCCTGCAGTGACTCTAATGCAGGCTCGTCTTGCATCTCCCAAGACGAAAGGGTGTCTGAATCCCCTGTGGAGACCACAGAGAAAAACCTAGTTCCCCACCTCATCGCGACAGGAGGCCTCAAATCCTTTGAAAACTCCAGAGGTATGCGGAGATCAGTGCCTCCAAAGGAGACGATGCCTGACTCCTCGTCAAACTTGATAGGAGACCCAGGATTCCTGTGGCACGTGGAAAGGGACCCTTGGTCTCACGTCTTAGCTGGAGAGGCGTCCCAATTGCCCTGCAAAGCCTCGAGGAGTATCCCGAGTTGTCCCTCGCAACTAGGCAGGAGTCCTGACATGGCTGAACACACACGTGTGTGGAAGTGCCATCCCCGTCGTAACTCGAGAATATACCCCAGGTTCCCGCCGCAACTCGAGAAAAACCATGAGACTTCCCCCTCCCGGCGAGATGAGGCCCGATTCCCCTGCACTGCGTGCAGAGCAATTCCGTGTTGCACATCACACATGAAAGGAGCCTTGATTTCCTTGATGGCACTCTAGAGAAACCCCAAGAACACTGTTTCAAGGCTAGAGGGATCCTGAGGTCACTGTAGCAACACGAAAGAGCTCCGTGGACCAAGAATCAACACGAGATGAGAGGTTAGTCCCTGGCTTCCACTCCTGAGGAATACCACCTTACCACAAGCACCTCAAGAGGAGGCTTCTCTCAGCTCTAGGTATGTGAGAGGGATCCTGAGTTTGCGGCCTCAAGTGGAATGGACACCGCGATGCCCTGACTCGAAATAAGGCCGGATATCCCTGCAGTGACTTGAATGCAGGCTCGTCTTGCATCTCCCAAGAAGAAAGGATGTCTGAATCCCCTGTGGAGACCACAGAGAAACACCTAGTTCCCCACCTCCTCGCGACCGATAGCCTCACATCCTTTGAAAACTCCAGAGGTACGCGGAGATCAGTGCCTCCAAAGGAGACGATGCCTGACTCCTCGTGAAACATGATCGGAGTCCCAGGATTCTTGTGGCACGTGGAAAGGGACCCTTGGTCTCCCGCCTCAGCTGGAAAGGCGATCCAATTGCCCTGCCAAGCCTCGAGGAGAATCCCGAGTTGTCCCTCGCAACTAGGCAGGAGTCCTGACGTGGCTGAACAAACACGTTTGTGGAAGGGCCATCCCCGTCGTAACTCGAGAATATACCCCGGTTCCCGCCGCAACTCGAGAAAAACCATGAGACTTCCCCCTCGATGCGAGATGAGGCCCGATTCCCCTGTACTGCGTGCAGAGCAATTCCGTCTTGCACATCACACATGAAAGGAGCCTTGATTTCCTTGATGGCACTCCAGAGAAACCCCAAGAACACTGTTTCAAGGATAGAGGGATCCTGATGTCACTGTAGCAACACGAAAGAACTCTGTGGACCAAAAATCAACTCGAAAAGAGAGGTTAGTCCCTGGATTCGTCTCCAGAGGAATACCACCTTACCACAAGCACCTCAAGAGGAGGCTTCTCTCAGCTCTAGGTATGTGAGAGGGACCCTGAGTTTGCGGCCTCAAGTGGAATGGACACCGCGATGCCCTGACTCGAAATAAGGCCGGATATCCCTGCAGTGACTTGAATGCAGGCTCGTCTTGCATCTCCCAGGACGAAAGGATGTCTGAATCCCCTGTGGAAAGCACAGAGAAAGACTTAGTTCCCCACCTCATCGCGACCGATAGCCTCACATCCTTTAAAAACTCCAGAGGTACGCGGAGATCAGTGCCTCCAAAGGAGACGATGCCTGACTCCTCGTGAAACTTGATAGGAGTCCCAGGATTCCTGTGGCACATGGAAAGGGACACTTGGTCTCCCGCCTCAGCTGGAGAGGCGTCCCAATTGCCCTGCAAAGCCTCGAGGAGAATCCAGAGTTGTCCCTCGCAACTAGGCAGGAGTCCTGACGTCACTGAAGAAACACTTGGGTGGAAGGGCCATCCCCGTCGTAACTCGAGAATATACCCCAGGTTCCCGCCGCAACTCGAAAAAAATCATGAGACTTCCCACTCGCCGGGAGATGAGGCCCGATTCCCCTGCACTGCGTGCAGAGCAATTCCGTGTTGCACATCACACATGAAAGGAGCCTTGATTTCCTTGATGGCACTCCAGAGAAACCCCAAGAACACTGTTTCAAGGCTAGAGGGATCCTGAGGTCACTGTAGCAACACGAAAGAGCTCCGTGGACCAAAAATCAACACGAGATGAGAGGTTAGTCCCTGGCTTCGACTCCAGAGGAATACCACCTTACCACAAGCACCTCAAGAGGAGGCTTCTCTCAGCTCTAGGTATGTGAGAGGGACCCTGAGTTTGCGGCCTCAAGTGGAATGGACACCGCGATGCCCTGACGCGAAATAAGGCTGGATATCCCTGCAGTGACTTGAATGCAGGCTCGTCTTGCATCTCCCAAGATGAAAGGATGTCTGAATCCCCTGTGGAGACCACAGAGAAAGACCTAGTTCCCCACCTCATCGCGACCGGAGGCCTCACATCCTTTGAAAACTCCAGAGGTACGCGGAGATCAGTGCCTCCAAAGGAGACGATGCCTGACTCCTCGTGAAACTTGATAGGAGTCCCAGGATTCCTGTGGCACGTGGAAAGGGACTCTTGGTCTCCCGCCTCAGCTGGAGAGGCGTCCCAATTGCCTTGCCAAGCCTCGAGGAGAATCCCGAGTTGTGTCTAGCAACTAGGCAAGAGTCCTGACGTGGCTGAACAAACACGTGTGTGGAAGGGCCATCCCCGTCGTAACTCGAGAATATACCCCAGGTTCCCACTGCAACTCGAGAAAAACCATGAGACTTCCCCCTCGCCGCGAGATGAGGCCCGATTCCCCTGCACTGCGTGCACAGCAATTCTGTGTTGCACATCACACATGAAAGGAGCCTTGGTTTCCTTCATGGCACTCCAGAGAAACCCCAAGAACACTGTTTCAAGGCTAGAGGGATCCTGAGGTCACTGTAGCAACACGAAAGAGCTCCGTGGACCAAAAATCAACTCGAGATGAGAGGTTAGTCCCTGGCTTCGACTCCAGAGGAATACCACCTTACCACAAGCACCTCAAGAGGAGGCTTCTCTCAGCTCTAGGTATGTGAGAGGGACCCTGAGTTTGCGGCCTCAAGTGGAATGGACACCGCGATGCCCTGACTCAAAATAAGGCCGGATATCCCTGCAGTGACTTGAATGCAGGCTCGTCTTGCATCTCCCAAGACGAAAGGGTGTCTGAATCCCCTGTGGAGACCACAGAGAAAGACCTAGTTCCCCACCTCATCGCGACAGGAGGCCTCAAATCCTTTGAAAACTCCAGAGGTATGCGGAGATCAGTGCCTCCAAAGGAGACGATGCCTGACTCCTCGTGAAACTTGATAGGAGTCCCAGGATTCCTGTGGCACTTGGAAAGGGACACTTGGTCTCCGGCCTTAGGTGGAGAGGCGTCCCAATTGCCCTGCCAAGCCTCGAGGAGAATCCAGAGTTGTCCCTCGCAACTAGGCAGGAGTCCTGACGTCGCTGAAGAAACACGTGGGTGGAAGGGCCATCCCCGTCGTAACTCGAGAATATACCCCAGGTTCCCGCCGCAACTCGAGAAAAACCATGAGACTTCCCCCTCGCCGCGAGATGAGGCCCGATTCCCCTGCACTGCGTGCAGAGCAATTCCGTGTTGCACATCACACATGAAAGGAGCCTTGATTTCCTTGATGGCACTCCAGAGAAACCCCAAGAACACTGTTTCAAGGCTAGAGGGATCCTGAGGTCACTGTAGCAACACGAAAGAGCTCCGTGGGCCAAAAATCAACTCGAGATGAGAGGTTAGTCCCTGGCTTCGACTCCAGAGGAATACCACCTTACCACAAGCACCTCAAGAGGAGGCTTCTCTCAGCTCTAGGTATGTGAGAGGGACCCTGAGTTTGCGGCCTCAAGTGGAAAGGACACCGCGATGCCCTGACTCGAAATAAGGCCGGATATCCCTGCAGTGACTGGAATGCAGGCTCCTCTTGCATCTCCCAACACGAAAGGGTGTCTGAATCCCCTGTGGAGACCACAGAGAAAGACCTAGTTCCCCACCTCATCGCTAAAGGAGGCCTCAAATCCTTTGAAAACTCCAGAGGTATGCGGAGATCAGTGCCTCCAAAGGAGACGATGCCTGACTCCTCGTCAAACTTGATAGGAGACCCAGGATTCCTGTGGCACGTGGAAAGGGACCCTTGGTCTCCCGCCTCAGCTGGAGAGGCGTCCCAATTGCCCTGCAAAGCCTCGAGGCGAATCCCGAGTTGTCCCTCGCAACTAGGCAGGAGTCCTGACATGGCTGAACACACACGTGTGTGGAAGGGCCATCCCCGTCGTAACTCGAGAATATACCCCAGGTTCCCGCCGCAACTCGAGAAAAACCATGAGACTTCCCCCTCGCCGCGAGATGAGGCCCGATTCCCCTGCACTGCGTGCAGAGCAATTCCGTGTTGCACATCACACATGAAAGGAGCCTTGATTTCCTTCATGGCACTCCAGAGAAACCCCAAGAACACTGTTTCAAGGCTAGAGGGATCCTGAGGTCACTGTAGCAACACGAAAGAGCTCCGTGGGCCAAAAATCAACTCGAGATGAGAGGTTAGTCCCTGGCTTCGACTCCAGAGGAATACCACCTTACCACAAGCCCCTCAAGAGGAGGCATCTCTCAGCTTTAGGTATGTGAGAGGGACCCTGAGTTTGCGGCCTCAAGTGGAATGGATACCGCGATGCCCTGATGCGAAATAAGGCTGGATATCCCTGCAATGACTTGAATGCAGGCTCGTCTTGCATCTCCCAAGATGAAAGGATGTCTGAATCCCCTGTGGAGACCACAGAGAAAGACCTAGTTCCCCACCTCATCGCGACCGGAGGCCTCACATCCTTTGAAAACTCCAGAGGTATGCGGAGATCAGTGCCTCCAAAGGAGACGATGCCTGACTCCTCGTCAAACTTGATAGGAGACCCAGGATTCCTGTGGCACGTGGAAAGGGACCCTTGGTCTCCCGTCTCAGCTGGAGAGGCGTCCCAATTGCCCTGCAAAGCCTCGAGGAGTATCCCGAGTTGCCCCTCGCAACTAGGCAGGAGTCCTGACATGGCTGAACACACACGTGTGTGGAAGTGCCATCCCCGTCGTAACTCGAGAATATACCCCAGGTTCCCGCCGCAACTCGAGAAAAACCATGAGACTTCCCCCTCGCGGCGAGATGAGGCCCGATTCCCCTGCACTGCATGCAGAGCAATTCCGTGTTGCACATCACACATGAAAGGAGCCTTGATTTCCTTGATGGCACTCCAGAGAAACCCCAAGAACACTGTTTCAAGGCTAGAGGGATCCTGAGGTCACTGTAGCAACACGAAAGAGCTCCGTGGACCAAGAATCAACACGAGATGAGAGGTTAGTCCCTGGCTTCGACTCCTGAGGAATACCACCTTACCACAAGCACCTCAAGAGGAGGCTTCTCTCAGCTCTAGGTATGTGAGAGGGATCCTGAGTTTGCGGCCTCAAGTGGAATGGACACCGCGATGCCCTGACTCGAAATAAGGCCGGATATCCCTGCAGTGACTTGAATGCAGGCTCGTCTTGCATCTCCCAAGAAGAAAGGATGTCTGAATCCCCTGTGGAGACCACAGAGAAACACCTAGTTCCCCACCTCATCGCGACCGCAGGCCTCACATCCTTTGAAAACTCCAGAGGTACGCGGAGATCAGTGCCTCCAAAGGAGACGATGCCTGACTCCTCGTGAAATTTGATAGGAGTCCCAGGATTCTTGTGGCACGTGGAAAGGTACCCTTGGTCTCCTGCCTCAGCTGGAGAGGCGTTCCAATTGCCCTGCCAAGCCTCGAGGAGAATCCCGAGTTGTCCCTCACAACTAGGCAGGAGTCCTGACGTGGCTGAACAAACACGTGGGTGGAAGGGCCATCCCCGTCGTAACTCGAGAATATACCCCAGGTTCCCGCCGCAACTCGAGAAAAACCATGAGACTTCCCCCTCGATGGGAGATGAGGCCCGATTCCCCTGTACTGCGTGCAGAGCAATTCCGTCTTGCACATCACACATGAAAGGAGCCTTGATTTCCTTGATGGCACTCCAGAGAAACCCCAAGAACACTGTTTCAAGGCTAGAGGGATCCTGAGGTCACTGTAGCAACACGAAAGAGCTCCGTGGGCCAAAAATCAACTCGAGATGAGAGGTTAGTCCCTGGCTTCGACTCCAGAGGAATACCACCTTACCACAAGCACCTCAAGAGGAGGCTTCTCTCAGCTCTAGGTATGTGAGAGGGACCCTGAGTTTGCGGCCTCAAGTGGAATGGACACCGCGATGCCCTGACGCGAAATAAGGCTGGATATCTCTGCAGTGACTTGAATGCAGGCTCGTCTTGCATCTCCCAAGATGAAAGGATGTCTGAATCCCCTGTGGAGACCACAGAGAAAGACCTAGTTCCCCACCTCATCGCGACCGGAGGCCTCACATCCTTTGAAAACTACAGAGGTACGCGGAGATCAGTGCCTCCAAAGGAGACGATGCCTGACTCCTCGTGAAACTTGATAGGAGTCCCAGGATTCCTGTGGCACGTGGAAAGGGACCCTTGGTCTCCCGCCTCAGCTGGAGAGGCGTCCCAATTGCCTTGCCCAGCCTCGAGGAGAATCCCGAGTTGTGTCTCGCAACTAGGCAAGAGTCCTGACGTGGCTGAACAAACACGTGTGTGGAAGGGCCATCCCCGTCGTAACTCGAGAATATACCCCAGGTTCCCGCCGCAACTCGAGAAAAACCATGAGACTTCCACCTCGCCGCGAGATGAGGCCCGATTCCCCTGCACTGCGTGCAGAGCAATTCTGTGTTGCACATCACACATGAAAGGAGCCTTGATTTCCTTCATGGCACTCCAGAGAAACCCCAAGAACACTGTTTCAAGGCTAGAGGGATCCTGAGGTCACTGTAGCAACACGAAAGAGCTCCGTGGGCCAAAAATCAACTCGAGATGAGAGGTTAGTCCCTGGCTTCGACTCCAGAGGAATACCACCTTACCACAAGCACCTCAAGAGGAGGCTTCTCTCAGCTCTAGGTATGTGAGAGGGACCCTGAGTTTGCGGCCTCAAGTGGAATGGACACCGCGATGCCCTGACTCGAAATAAGGCCGGATATCCCTGCAGTGACTGGAATGCAGGCTCGTCTTGCATCTCCCAAGATGAAAGGATGTCTGAATCCCCTGTGGAGACCACAGAGAAAGACCTAGTTCCCCACCTCATCGCGACCGGAGGCCTCACATCCTTTGAAAACTCCAGAGGTACGCGGAGATCAGTGCCTCCAAAGGAGACGATGCCTGACTCCTCGTGAAACTTGATAGGAGTCCCAGGATTCCTGTGGCACGTGGAAAGGGACCCTTGGTCTCCCGCCTCAGCTGGAGAGGCGTCCCAATTGCCCTGCTAAGCCTCGAGGAGAATCCCGAGTTGTGTCTCGCAACTAGGCAAGAGTCCTGACGTGGCTGAACAAACACGTGGGTGGAAGGGCCATCCCCGTCGTAACTCGAGAATATACCCCAGGTTCCCGCCGCAACTCGAGAAAAACCATGAGACTTCCCCCTCGCCGCGAGATGAGGCCCGATTCCCCTGCACTGCGTGCAGAGCAATTCTGTGTTGCACATCACACATGAAAGGAGCCTTGATTTCCTTCATGGCACTCCAGAGAAACCCCAAGATCACTGTTTCAAGGCTAGAGGGATCCTGAGGTCACTGTAGCAACACGAAAGAGCTCTGTGGACCAAAAATCAACTCGAGATGAGAGGTTAGTCCCTGGCTTCGACTCCAGAGGAATACCACCTTACCACAAGCACCTCAAGAGGAGGCTTCTCTCAGCTCTAGGTATGTGAGAGGGACCCTGAGTTTGCGGCCTCAAGTGGAATGGACACCGCGATGCCCTGACTCGAAATAAGGCCGGATATTCCTGCAGTGACTGGAATGCAGGCTCGTCTTGCATCTCCCAAGACGAAAGGGTGTCTGAATCCCCTGTGGAGACCACAGAGAAAAACCTAGTTCCCCACCTCATCGCGACAGGAGGCCTCAAATCCTTTGAAAACTCCAGAGGTATGCGGAGATCAGTGCCTCCAAAGGAGACGATGCCTGACTCCTCGTGATACTTGATAGGAGACCCAGGATTCCTGTGGCACGTGGAAAGGGACTCTTGGTCTCCCGTCTCAGCTGGAGAGGCGTCCCAATTGCCCTGCAAAGCCTCGAGGAGAATCCCGAGTTGTCCCTCGCAACTAGGCAGGAGTCCTGACTTCGCTGAAGAAACACGTGGGTGGAAGGGCCATCCCCGTCTAAACTCGAGAATATACCCCAGGTTCCCGCCGCAACTCGAGAAAATCCATGAGACTTCCCCCTCGCCGCGAGATGAGGCCCGATTCCCCTGCACTGCGTGCAGAGCAATTCCGTGTTGCGCATCACACATGAAAGGAGACTTGATTTCCTTCATGGCACTCCAGAGAAACCCCAAGAACACTGTTTCAAGGCTAGAGGGATCCTGAGGTCACTGTAGCAACACGAAAGAGCTCCGTGGACCAAGAATCAACACGAGATGAGAGGTTAGTCCCTGGCTTCGACTCCTGAGGAATGCCACCTTACCACAAGCACCTCAAGAGGAGGCTTCTCTCAGCTCTAGGTATGTGAGAGGGATCCTGAGTTTGCGGCCTCAAGTGGAATGGACACCGCGATGCCCTGACTCGAAATAAGGCCGGATATCCCTGCAGTGACTGGAATGCAGGCTAGTCTTGCATCTCCCAAGAAGAAAGGATGTCTGAATCCCCTGTGGAGACCACAGAGAAAGACCTAGTTTCCCACCTCATCGCGACCGGAGGCCTCACATCCTTTGAAAACTCCAGAGGTACGCGGAGATCAGTGCCTCCAAAGGAGACGATGCCTGACTCCTCGTGAAACTTGATAGGAGTCCCAGGATTCTTGTGGCACGTGGAAAGGGACCCTTGGTCTCCCGCCTCAGCTGGAGAGGCGTTCCAATTGCCGTGCCAAGCCTCGAGGAGAATCCCGATTTGTCCCTCGCAACTAGGCATGCGTCCTGACGTGGCTGAACAAACACGTGTGTGGAAGGGCCATCCCCGTCGTAACTCGAGAATATACCCCAGGTTCCCGCCGCAACTCGAGAAAAACCATGAGACTTCCCCCTCGATGCGAGATGAGCCCCGATTCCCCTGTACTGCGTGCAGAGCAATTCCGTCTTGCACATCACACATGAAAGGAGCCTTGATTTCCTTGATGGCACTCCAGAGAAACACCAAGAACACTGTTTCAAGGATAGAGGGATCCTGAGGTCACTGTAGCAACACGAAAGAACTCTGTGGACCAAAAATCAACTCGAAAAGAGAGGTTAGTCCCTGGATTCGTCTCCAGAGGAATACCACCTTACCACAAGCACCTCAAGAGGAGGCTTCTCTCAGCTCTAGGTATGTGAGAGGGACCCTGAGTTTGCGGCCTCAAGTGGAATGGACACCGCGATGCCCTGACTCGAAATAAGGCCGGATATCCCTGCAGTGACTTCAATGCAGGCTCGCCTTGCATCTCCCAGGACGAAAGGATGTCTGAATCCCCTGTGGAAAGCACAGAGAAAGACTTAGTTCCCCACCTCATCGTGACCGATAGCCTCACATCCTTTGAAAACTCCAGAGGTACGCGGAGATCAGTGCCTCCAAAGGAGACGATGCCTGACTCCTCGTGAAACTTGATAGGAGTCCCAGGATTCCTGTGGCACTTGGAAAGGGACACTTGGTCTCCCGCCTCAGCTGGAGAGGCGTCCCAATTGCCCTGCCAAGCCTCGAGGAGAATCCAGAGTTGTCCCTCGCAACTAGGCAGGAGTCCTGACGTCGCTGAAGAAACACGTGGGTGGAAGGGCCATCCCCGTCGTAACTCGAGAATATACCCCAGGTTCCCGCCGCAACTCGAGAAAAACCATGAGACTTCCCCCTCGCCGCGAGATGAGGCCCGATTCCCCTGCACTGCGTGCAGAGCAATTCCGTGTTGCACATCACACATGAAAGGAGCCTTGATTTCCTAGATGGCACTCCAGAGAAACCCCAAGAACACTGTTTCAAGGCTAGAGGGATCCTGAGGTCACTGTAGCAACACGAAAGAGCTCCGTGGACCAAAAATCAACTCGAGATGAGAGGTTAGTCCCTGGCTTCGACTCCAGAGGAATACCACCTTACCACAAGCACCTCAAGAGGAGGCTTCTCTCAGCTCTAGGTATGTGAGAGGGACCCTGAGTTTGCGGCCTCAAGTGGAATGGACACCGCGATGCCCTGACTCGAAATAAGGCCGGATATCCCTGCAGTGACTGGAATGCAGCCTCGTCTTGCATCTCCCAAGACGAAAGGGTGTCTGAATCCCCAGTGGAGACCACAGAGAAAGATCTAGTTCCCCACCTCATCGCGACAGGAGGCCTCAAGTCCTTTGGAAACTCCACAGGTATGCGGAGATCAGTGCCTCCAAAGGAGACGATTCCTGACTCCTCGTGAAACTTGATAGGAGACCCAGGATTCCTGTGGCACGTGGAAAGGGAACCTTGGTCTCCCGTCTCAGCTGGAGAGGCGTCCCAATTGCCCTGCCAAGCCTCGAGGAGAATCCCGAGTTGTCCCTCGCAACTAGGCAGGAGTCCTGACGTCGCTGAACACACACGTGTGTGGAAGTGCCATCCCCGTCGTAACTCGAGAATATACCCCAGGTTCCCGCCGCAACTCTAGAAAAACCATGAGACTTCCCCTTCGCCGCGAGATGAGGCCCGATTCCCCTGCACTGCATGCAGAGCAATTCCGTGTTGCACATCACACATGAAAGGAGCCTTGATTTCCTTGATGGCACTCCAGAGAAACCCCAAGAACACTGTTTCAAGGCTAGAGGGATCCTGAGGTCACTGTAGCAACACGAAAGAGCTCCGTGGACCAAGAATCAACACGAGATGAGAGGTTAGTTCCTGGCTTCGACTCCTGAGGAATACCACCTTACCACACGCACATCAAGAGGAGGCTTCTCTCAGCTCTAGGTATGTGAGAGGGACCCTGAGTTTGCGGCCTCAAGTGGAATGGACACCGCGATGCCCTGACGCGAAATAAGGCTGGATATCCCTGCAGTGACTTGAATGCAGGCTCGTCTTGCATCTCCCAAGATGAAAGGATGTCTGAATCCCCTGTGGAGACCACAGAGAAAGACCTAGTTCCCCACCTCATCGCGACCGGAGGCCTCACATCCTTTGAAAACTCCAGAGGTACGCGGAGATCAGTGCCTCCAAAGGAGACGATGCCTGACTCCTCGTGAAACTTGATAGGAGTCCCAGGATTACTGTGGCACGTGGAAAGGGACCCTTAGTCTCCCGCCTCAGCGGGAGAGGCGTCCCAATTGCCCTGCCAAGCCTCGAGGAGAATCCCGAGTTGTGTTTCGCAACTAGGCAAGAGTCCTGACGAGGCTGAACAAACACGTGTGTGGAAGGGCCATCCCCGTCGTAACTCGAGAATATACCCCAGGTTCCCGCCGCAACTCGAGAAAAACCATGAGACTTCCCCCTCGCCGCGAGATGAGGCCCGATTCCCCTGCACTGCGTGCAGAGCAATTCTGTGTTGCACATCACACATGAAAGGAGCCTTGATTTCCTTCATGGCACTCCAGAGAAACCCCAAGAACACTGTTTCAAGGCTAGAGGGATCCTGAGGTCACTGTAGCAACACGAAAGAGCTCCGTGGACCAAAAATCAACTCGAGATGAGAGGTTAGTCCCTGGCTTCGACTCCAGAGGAATACCACCTTACCACAAGCACCTCAAGAGGAGGCTTCTCTCAGCTCTAGGTATGTGAGAGGGACCCTGAGTTTGCGGCCTCAAGTGGAATGGACACCGCGATGCCCTGACTCGCAATAAGGCCGGATATCCCTGCAGTGACTGGAATGCAGGCTCGTCTTGCATCTCCCAAGACGAAAGGGTGTCTGAATCCCCTGTGGAGAACACAGAGAAAGACCTAGTTCCCCACCTCATCGCGACAGGAGGCCTCAAATCCTTTGAAAACTCCAGAGGTATGCGGAGATCAGTGCCTCCAAAGGAGACGATGCCTGACTCCTCGTGAAACTTGATAGGAGACCCAGGATTCCTGTGGCACGTGGAAAGGGACCCTTGGTCTCCCGTCTCAGCTGGAGAGGCGTCCCAATTGCCCTGCAAAGCCTCGAGGAGAATCCCGAGTTGTCCCTCGCAACTAGTCAGGAGTCCTGACATGGCTGAACACACACGTGTGTGGAAGGGCCATCCCCGTCGTAACTCGAGAATATACCCCAGGTTCCCGCCGCAACTCGAGAAAAACCATGAGACGTCCCCATCGCCGCAAATGAGGCCCGATTCCCCTGCACTGCGTGCAGAGCAATTCCGTCTTGCACATCACACATGAAAGGAGCCTTGATTTCCTTGATGGCACTCCAGAGAAACCCCAAGAACACTGTTTCAAGGCTAGAGGGATCCTGAGGTCACTGTAGCAACACGAAAGAGCTCCGTGGACCAAGAATCAACACGAGATGAGAGGTTAGTCCCTGGCTTCGACTCCTGAGGAATACCACCTTACCACAAGCACCTCAAGAGGAGGCTTCTCTCAGCTCCAGGTATGTGAGAGGGACCCTGAGTTTGCGGCCTCAAGTGGAATGGACACCGCGATGCCCTGACTCGAAATAAGGCCGGATATCCCTGCAGTGACGTCAATGCAGGCTCGTCTTGCATCTCCCAAGAAGAAAGGATGTCTGAATCCCCTGTGGAAAGCACAGAGAAAGACTTAGTTCCCCACCTCATCGCGACCGGAGGCCTCACATCCTTTGAAAACTCCAGAGGTACGCGGAGATCAGTGCCTCCAAAGGAGACGATGCCTGACTCCTCGTGAAACTTGATAGGAGTCCCAGGATTCCTGTGGCACTTGGAAAGGGACACTTGGTCTCCCGCCTCAGCTGGAGAGGCGTCCCAATTGCCCTGCCAAGCCTCGAGGAGAATCCAGAGTTGTCCCTCGCAACTAGGCAGGAGTCCTGACGTCGCTGAAGAAACACGTGGGTGGAAGGGCCATCCCCGTCGTAACTCGAGAATATACCCCAGGTTCCCACCGCAACTCGAGAAAAACCATGAGACTTCCCCCTCGCCGCGAGATGAGTCCCGATTCCCCTGCACTGCGTGCAGAGCAATTCCGTGTTGCACATCACACATGAAAGGAGCCTTGATTTCCTTGATGGCACTCCAGAGAAACCCCAAGAACACTGTTTCAAGGCTAGAGGGATCCTGAGGTCACTGTAGCAACACGAAAGAGCTCCGTGGGCCAAAAATCAACTCGAGATGAGAGGTTAGTCCCTGGCTTCGACTCCAGAGGAATACCACCTTACCACAAGCACCTCAAGAGGAGGCTTCTCTCAGCTCTAGGTATGTGAGAGGGACCCTGAGTTTGCGGCCTCAAGTGGAATGGACACCGCGATGCCCTGACGCGAAATAAGGCTGGATATCCTTGCAGTGACTTCAATGCAGGCTCGTCTTGCATCTCCCAAGATGAAAGGATGTCTGAATCCCCTGTGGAGACCACAGAGAAAGACCTAGTTCCCCACCTCATCGCGACCGGAGGCCTCACATCCTTTGAAAATTCCAGAGGTACGCGGAGATCAGTGCCTCCAAAGGAGACGATGCCTGACTCCTCGTGAAACTTGATAGGAGTCCCAGGATTCCTGTGGCACGTGGAAAGGGACCCTTGGTCTCCCGCCTCAGCTGGAGAGGCGTCCCAATTGCCTTGCCAAGCCTCGAGGAGAATCCCGAGTTGTGTCTCGCAACTAGGCAAGAGTCCTGACGTGGCTGAACAAACACGAGTGTGGAAGGGCCTTCCCCGTCGTAACTCGAGAATATACCCCAGGTTCCCGCCGCAACTCGAGAAAAACCATGAGACTTCCCCCTCGCCGCGAGATGAGGCCCGATTCCCCTGCACTGCGTGCACAGCAATTCTGTGTTGCACATCACACATGAAAGGAGCCTTGATTTCCTTCATGGCACTCCACAGAAACCCCAAGAACACTGTTTCAAGGCTAGAGGGATCCTGAGGTCACTGTAGCAACACGAAAGAGCTCCGTGGACCAAAAATCAACTCGAGATGAGAGGTTAGTCCCTAGCTTCGACTCCAGAGGAATACCACCTTACCACAAGCACCTCAAGAGGAGGCTTCTCTCAGCTCTAGGTATGTGAGAGGGACCCTGAGTTTGCGGCCTCAAGTGGAATGGACACCGCGATGCCCTGACTCGAAATGAGGCCGGATATCCCTGCAGTGACTGGAATGCAGGCTCGTCTTGCATCTCCCAAGACGAAAGGGTGTCTGAATCCCCTGTGGAGACCACAGAGAAAGACCTAGTTCCGCACCTCATCCTGACAGGAGGCCTCAAATCCTTTGAAAACTCCAGAGGTATGCGGAGATCAGTGCCTCCAAAGGAGACGATGCCTGACTCCTCTTGAAACTTGATTGGAGACCCAGGATTCCTGTGGCATGTGGAAAGGGACCCTTGGTCTCCCGTCTCAGCTGGAGAGGCTTCCAAATTGCCCTGCAAAGCCTCGAGGAGAATCCCGAGTTGTCCCTCGCAACTAGGCAGGAGTCCTGACGTCGCTGAAGAAACACGTGGGTGGAAGGGTCATCCCCGTCGTAACTCGAGAATATACCCCAGGTTCCCGCCGCAACTCGAGAAAAACCATGAGACTTCCCCCTCGCCGCGAGATGAGGCCCGATTCCCCTGCACTGCGTGCAGAGCAATTCCGTGTTGCACATCACACATGAAAGGAGCCTTGATTTCCTTCATGGCACTCCAGAGAAACCACAAGAACACTGTTTCAAGGCTAGAGGGATCCTGAGGTCACTGTAGCAACACGAAAGAGCTCCGTGGGCCAAAAATCAACACGAGATGAGAGGTTAGTCCCTGGCTTCGACTCCTGAGGAATACCACCTTACCACAAGCACCTCAAGAGGAGGCTTCTCTCAGCTCTAGGTATGTGAGAGGGATCCTGAGTTTGCGGCCTCAAATGGAATGGAAACCGCGATGCCCTGACTCGAAATAAGGCCGGATATCCCTGCAGTGACTTGAATGCAGGCTCGTCTTGCATCTCCCAAGAACAAAGGATGTCTGAATCCCCTGTGGAGACCACAGAGAAACACCTAGTTCCACACCTCATTGCGACCGGAGTCCTCACATCCTTTGAAAATTCCAGAGGTACGCGGAGATCAGTGCCTCCAAAGGAGACGATGCCTGACTCCTCGTGAAACTTGATAGGAGTCCCAGGATTCTTGTGGCACGTGGAAAGGGACCCTTGGTCTCCCGCCTCAGCTGGAGAGGCTTTCCAATTGCCCTGCCAAGCCTCGAGGAGAATCCCGAGTTGTCCCTCGCAACTAGGCAGGAGTCCTGACGTGGCTGAACAAACACGTGGGTGGAAGGGCCATCCCCGTCGTAACTCGAGAATATACCCCAGGTTCCCGCCGCAACTCGAGAAAAACCATGAGACTTCCCCCTCGATGCGAGATGAGGCCCGATTCCCCTGTACTGCGTGCAGAGCAATTCCGTCTTGCACATCACACATGAAAGGAGCCTTGATTTCCTTGATGGCACTCCAGAGAAACCCCAAGAACACTGTTTCAAGGATAGAGGGATCCTGAGGTCACTGTAGCAACACGAAAGAACTCTGTGGACCAAAAATCAACTCGAAAAGAGAGGTTAGTCCCTGGATTCGTCTCCAGAGGAATACCACCTTACCACAAGCACCTCAAGAGGAGGCTTCTCTCAGCTCTAGGTATGTGAGAGGGACCCTGAGTTTGCGGCCTCAAGTGGAATGGACACCGCTATGCCCTGACTCGAAATAAGGCCGGATATCCCTGCAGTGACTTCAATGCAGGCTCGTCTTGCATCTCCCAGGACGAAAGGATGTCTGAATCCCCTGTGGAAAGCACAGAGAAAGACTTAGTTCCCCACCTCATCGCGACCGATAGCCTCACATCCTTTGAAAACTCCAGAGGTACGCGGAGATCAGTGCCTCCAAAGGAGACGATGCCTGACTCCTCGTGAAACTTGATAGGAGTCCCAGGATTACTGTGGCACTTGGAAAGGGACACTTGGTCTCCCGCCTCAGCTGGAGAGGCGTCCCAATTGCACTGCCAAGCCTCGAGGAGAATCCAGAGTTGTCCCTCGCAACTAGGCAGGAGTCCTGACGTGGCTGAACAAACACGTGGGTGGAAGGGCCATCCCCGTCGTAACTCGAGAATATACCCCAGGTTCCCACCGCAACTCGAGAAAAACCATGAGACTTCCCCCTCGCCGCGAGATGAGGCCCGATTCCCCTGCACTGCGTGCAGAGCAATTCCGTGTTGCACATCACACATGAAAGGAGCCTTGATTTCCTTGATGGCACTCCAGAGAAACCCCAAGAACACTGTTTCAAGGCTAGAGGGATCCTGAGGTCACTGTAGCAACACGAAAGAGCTCCGTGGGCCAAAAATCAACTCGAGATGAGAGGTTAGTCCCTGGCTTCGACTCCAGAGGAATACCACCTTACCACAAGCACCTCAAGAGGAGGCTTCTCTCAGCTCTAGGTATGTGAGAGGGACCCTGAGTTTGCGGCCTCAAGTGGAATGGACACCGCGATGCCCTGACGCGAAATAAGGCTGGATATCCCTGCAGTGACTTGAATGCAGGCTCGTCTTGCATCTCCCAAGATGAAAGGATGTCTGATTCCCCTGTGGAGACCACTAAGAAAGACCTAGTTCCCCACCTCATCGCGACCGGAGGCCTCACATCCTTTGAAAACTCCAGAGGTACGCGGAGATCAGTGCCTCCAAAGGAGACGATGCCTGACTCCTCGTGAAACTTGATAGGAGTCCCAGGATTCCTGTGGTACGTGGAAAGGGACCCTTGGTCTCCCGCCTCAGCTGGAGAGGCGTCCCAATTGCCTTGCCAAGCCTCGAGGAGAATCCCGAGTTGTGTCTCGCAACTAGGCAAGAGTCCTGACGTGGCTGAACAAACACGTGTGTGGAAGGGCCATCCCCGTCGTAACTCGAGAATATACCCCAGGTTCCCGCCGCAACTCGAGAAAAACCATGAGACTTCCCCCTCGCCGCGAGATGAGGCCCGATTCCCCTGCACTGCGTGCAGAGCAATTCTGTGTTGCACATCACACATGAAAGGAGCCTTGATTTCCTTCATGGCACTCCAGAGAAACCCCAAGAACACTGTTTCAAGGCTAGAGGGATCCTGAGGTCACTGTAGCAACACGAAAGAACTCTGTGGACCAAAAATCAACTCGAGATGAGAGGTAAGTACCTGGCTTCGACTCCAGAGGAATACCACCTTACCAGAAGCACCTCAAGAGGAGGCTTCTCTCAGCTCTAGGTATGTGAGAGGGACCCTGAGTTTGCGGCCTCAAGTGGAATGGACACCGCGATGCCCTGACTCGAAATAAGGCCGGATATCCCTGCAGTGACTTGAATGCAGGCTCGTCTTGCATCTCCCAAGACGAAAGGGTGTCTGAATCCCCTGTGGAGACCACAGAGAAAGACCTAGTTCCCCACCTCATCGCGACAGGAGTCCTCAAATCCTTTGAAAACTCCAGAGGTATGCGGAGATCAGTGCCTCCAAAGGAGACGATGCCTGACTCCTCGTCAAACTTGATAGGAGACCCAGGATTCCTGTGGCACGTGGAAAGGGACCCTTGGTCTCCCGCCTCAGCTGGAGAGGCGTCCCAATTGCCCTGCAAAGCCTCGAGGAGAATCCCGAGTTGTCCCTCGCAACTAGGCAGGAGTCCTGACGTGGCTGAACAAACACGTGGGTGGAAGGGCCATCCCCGTCGTAACTCGAGAATATACCCCAGGTTCCCGCCGCAACTCGAGAAAAACCATGAGACTTCGCCCTCGCCGCGAGATGAGGCCCGATTCCCCTGCACTGCGTGCAGAGCAATTCCGTGTTGCACATCACACATGAAAGGAGACTTGATTTCCTTGATGGCACTCCAGAGAAACCCCAAGAACACTGTTTCAAGGCTAGAGGGATCCTGAGGTCACTGTAGCAACACGAAAGAGCTCCGTGGGCCAAAAATCAACTCGAGATGAGAGGTTAGTCCCTGGCTTCGACTCCAGAGGAATACCACCTTACCACAAGCACCTCAAGAGGAGGCTTCTCTCAGCTCTAGGTATGTGAGAGGGACCCTGAGTTTGCGGCCTCAAGTGGAATGGACACCGCGATGCCCTGACGCGAAATAAGGCTGGATATCCCTGCAGTGACTTGAATGCAGGCTCGTCTTGCATCTCCCAAGATGAAAGGATGTCTGAATCCCCTGTGGAGACCACAGAGAAAGACCTAGTTCCCCACCTCATCGCGACCGGAGGGCTCACATCCTTTGAAAACTCCAGACGTACGCGGAGATCAGTGCCTCCAAAGGAGACGATGCCTGACTCCTCGTGAAACTTGATAGGAGTCCCAGGATTCCTGTGGCACGTGGAAAGGGACCCTTGGTCTCCCGCCTCAGCTGGAGAGGCGTTCCAATTGCCTTGCCAAGCCTCGAGGAGAATCACGAGTTGTGTCTCGCAACTAGGCAGGAGTCCTGACGTGGCTGAACAAACACGTGTGTGGAAGGGCCATCCCCGTCGTAACTCGAGAATATACCCGAGGCTCCCGCCGCAGCTCGAGAAAAACCATGAGACTTGCCCCTCGCCGCGAGATGAGGCCCGATTCCCCTGCACTGCGTGCAGAGCAATTCTGTGTTGCACATCACACATGAAAGGAGCCTTGATTTCCTTCATGGCACTCCAGAGAAACCCCAAGAACACTGTTTCAAGGCTAGAGGGATCCTGAGGTTACTGTAGCAACACGAAAGAGCTCCGTGGAGCCAAAATCAACTCGAGATGAGAGGTTAGTCCCTGGCTTCGACTCCAGAGGAATACCACCTTACCACAAGCACCTCAAGAGGAGGCTTCTCTCAGCTCTAGGTATGTGAGAGGGACCCTGAGTTTGCGGCCTCAAGTGGAATGGACACCGCGATGCCCTGACTCGAAATAAGGCCGGATATCCCTGCAGTGACTGGAATGCAGGCTCGTCTTGCATCTCCCAAGACAAAAGGGTGTCTGAATCCCCTGTGGAGACCACAGAGAAAGACCTAGTTCCCCACCTCATCGCGACAGGAGGCCTCAAATCCTTTGAAAACTCCAGAGGTATGCGGAGATCAGTGCCTCCAAAGGAGACGATGCCTGACTCCTCGTGAAACTTGATAGGAGGCCCAGGATTCCTGTGGCACGTGGAAAGGGACCCTTGGTCTCCCGCCTCAGTTGGAGAGGCGTTCCAATTGCCCTGCCAAGCCTCGAGGAGAATCCCGAGTTGTCCCTCGCAACTAGGCAGAGGTCCTGACGTGGATGAACAAACACGTGGGTGGAAGGGCCATCCCCGTCGTAACTCGAGAATATACCCCAGGTTCCCGCCGCAACTCGAGAAAATCCATGAGACTTCCCCCTCGCCGCGAGATGAGGCCCGATTCCCCTGCACTGCGTGCAGAGCAATTCCGTCTTGCACATCACACATGAAAGGAGCCTTGATTTCCTTGATGGCACTCCAGAGAAACCCCAAGAACACTGTTTCAAGGCTAGAGGGAGCCTGAGGTCACTGTAGCAACACGAAAGAGCTCCGTGGGCCAAAAATCAACTCGAGATGAGAGGTTAGTCCCTGGCTTCGACTCCAGAGGAATACCACCTTACCACAAGCACCTCAAGAGGAGGCTTCTCTCAGCTCTAGGTATGTGAGAGGGACCCTGAGTTTGCGGCCTCAAGTGGAATGGACACCGCGATGCCCTGACGCGAAATAAGGCTGGATATCCCTGCAGTGACTTGAATGCAGGCTCGTCTTGCATCTCCCAAGACGAAAGGGTGTCTGAATCCCCTGTGGAGACCACAGAGAAAGACCTAGTTCCCCACCTCATCGCGACCGGGGGCCTCAAATCCTTTGAAAATTCCAGAGGTATGCGGAGATCAGTGCCTCCAAAGAAGACGATGCCTGACTCCTCGTGAAACTTGATAGGAGACCCAGGATTCCTGTGGCACGTGGAAAGGGACCCTTGGTCTCCCATCTCAGCTGGAGAGGCGTTCCAATTGCCCTGCCAAGCCTCGAGGAGAATCCCGAGTTGTCCCTCGCAACTAGGCAGGAGTCCTGACATGGCTGAACACACACGTGTGTGGAAGGGCCATCCCCGTCGTAACTCGAGAATATACCCCAGGTTCCCGCCGCAACTCGAGAAAAACCATGAGTCTTCCCCCTCGCCGCAAGATGAGGCCCGATTCCCCTGCACTGCGTGCAGAGCAATTCCGTGTTGCACATCACACATGAAAGGAGCCTTGATTTCCTTCATGGCACTCCAGAGAAACCCCAAGAACACTGTTTCAAGGCTAGAGGGATCCTGAGGTCACTGTAGCAACACGAAAGAGCTCCGTGGACCAAGAATCAACACGAGATGAGAGGTTAGTCCCTGGCTTCGACTCCTGAGGAATACCACCTTACCACAAGCACCTCAAGAGGAGGCTTCTCTCAGCTCTAGGTATGTGAGAGGGACCCTGAGTTTGCGGCCTCAAGTGGAATGGACACCGCGATGCCCTGACTCGAAATAAGGCCGGATATCCCTGCAGTGACTTGAATGCAGGCTCGTCTTGCATCTCCCAAGAAGAAAGGATGTCTGAATCCCCTGTGGAGACCACAGAGAAACACCTAGTTCCCCACCTCATCGCGACCAGAGGCCTCACATCCTTTGAAAACTCCAGAGGTACGCGGAGATCAGTGCCTCCAAAGGAGACGATGCCTGACTCCTCGTGAACTTGATAGGAGTCCCAGGATTCCTGTGGCACTTGGAAAGGGACACTTGGTCTCCCGCCTCAGCTGGAGAGGCGTCCCAATTGCTCTTCCAAGCCTCGAGGAGAATCCCGAGTTGTCCCTCGCAACTAGGCAGGAGTCCTGACGTGGCTGAACAAACACGTGGGTGGAAGGGCCATCCCCGTCGTAACTCGAGAATATACCCCAGGTTCCCGCCGCAACTCGAGAAAAACCATGAGACTTCCCCCTTGATGCGATATGAGGCCCGATTACCCTGTATTGCGTGCAGAGCAATTCCGTCTTGCACATCACACATGAAAGGAGCCTTGATTTCCTTGATGGCACTCCAGAGAAACCCCAAGAACACTGTTTCAAGGATAGAGGGATCCTGAGGTCACTGTAGCAACACGAAAGAACTCTGTGGACCAAAAATCAACTCGAAAAGAGAGGTTAGTCCCCGGATTCGTCTCCAGAGGAATACCATCTTACCACAAGCACCTCAAGAGGAGGCTTCTCTCAGCTCTAGGTATGTGAGAGGGACCCTGAGTTTGCGGCCTCAAGTGGAATGGACACCGCGATGCCCTGACTCGAAATAAGGCCGGATATCCCTGCAGTGACTTCAATGCAGGCTCGTCTTGCATCTCCCAGGACGAAAGGATGTCTGAATCCCCTGTGGAAAGCACAGAGAAAGACTTAGTTCCCCACCTCATCGCGACCGCTAACCTCACATCCTTTGAAAATTCCAGAGGTACGCGGAGATCAGTGCCTCTAAAGGAGACGATGCCTGACTCCTCGGGAAACTTGATAGGAGTCCCAGGATTCTTGTGGCACGTGGAAAGGGACCCTTGGTCTCCTGCCTCAGCTGGAGAGGCGTCCCAATTGCCCTGCCAAGCCTCGAGGAGAATCCCGAGTTGTCCCTCGCAACTAGGCAGGAGTCCTGACGTGGCTGAACAAACACGTGGGTGGAAGGGCCATCCCCGTCGTAACTCGAGAATATACCCCAGGTTCCCGCCGCAACTCGAGAAAAACCATGAGACTTCCCCATCGCCGCGAGATGAGGCCCGATTCCCCTGTATTGCGTGCAGAGCAATTCCGTCTTGCACATCACACATGAAAGGAGCCTTGATTTCCTTGATGGCACTCCAGAGAAACCCCAAGAACACTGTTTCAAGGCTAGAGGGATCCTGAGGTCACTGTAGCAACACGAATGAGCTCCGTGGGCCAAAAATCAACTCGAGATGAGAGGTTAGTCCCTGGCTTCGACTCCAGAGGAATACCACCTTACCACAAGCACCTCAAGAGGAGGCTTCTCTCAGCTCTAGGTATGTGAGAGGGACCCTGAGTTTGCGGCCTCAAGTGGAATGGATACCGCGATGCCCTGACGCGAAATAAGGCTGGATATCCCTGCAGTGACTTGAATGCAGGCTCGTCTTGCATCTCCCAAGACGAAAGGGTGTCTGAATCCCCTGTGGAGACCACAGAGAAAGACCTAGTTCCCCACCTCATCGCGACAGGAGGCCTCAAATCCTTTGAAAACTCCAGAGGTATGCGGAGATCAGTGCCTCCATAGGAGACGATGCCTGACTCCTCGTGAAACTTGATAGGAGACCCAGGATTCCTGTGGCACGTGGAAAGGGACCCTTGGTCTCCCGCCTCAGCTGGATAGGCGTCCCAATTGCCCTGCAAAGCCTCGAGGAGAATCCCGATTTGTCCCTCGCAACTAGGCAGGAGTCCTGACATGGCTGAACACACACGTGTGTGGAAGGGCCATCCCCGTCGTAACTCGAGAATATAACCCAGGTTCCCGCCACAACTCGAGAAAAACCATGAGACTTCCCCCTCGCCGCGAGATGAGGCCCGATTCCCCTGCACTGCGTGCAGAGCAATTCCGTGTTGCACATCACACATGAAAGGAGCCTTGATTTCCTTGATGGCACTCCAGAGAAACCCCAAGAACACTGTTTCAAGGCTAGAGGGAACCTGAGGTCACTGTAGCAACACGAAAGAGCTCCGTGGACCAAGAATCAACACGAGATGAGAGGTTAGTCCCTGGCTTCGACTCCTGAGGAATACCACCTTACCACAAGCACCTCAAGAGGAGGCTTCTCTCAGCTCTAGGTATGTGAGAGGGATCCTGAGTTTGCGGCCTCAAGTGGAATGGACACCGCGATGCCCTGACTCGAAATAAGGCCGGATATCCCTGCAGTGACTTCAATGCAGGCTCGTCTTGCATCTCCCAGGACGAAAGGATGTCTGAATCCCCTGTGGAAAGCACAGAGAAAGACTTAGTTCCCCACCTCATCGCGACCGCTAACCTCACATCCTTTGAAAATTCCAGAGGTACGCGGAGATCAGTGCCTCCAAAGGAGACGATGCCTGACTCCTCGTGAAACTTGATAGGAGTCCCAGGATTCCTGTGGCACTTGGAAAGGGACACTTGGTCTCCCGCCTCAGCTGGAGAGGCGTCCCAATTGCCCTGCCAAGCCTCGAGGAGAATCCAGAGTTGTCCCTCGCAACTAGGCAGGAGTCCTGACGTGGCTGAACAAACACGTGTGTGGAAGGGCCATCCCCGTCGTAACTCGAGAATATACCCCAGGTTCCCGCCGCAACTCGAGAAAAACCATGAGACTTCCCCCTCGCCGCGAGATGAGGCCCGATTCCCCTGCACTGCGTGCAGAGCAATTCCGTGTTGCACATCACACATGAAAGGAGCCTTGATTTCCTTCATGGCACTCCAGAGAAACCCCAAGAACACTGTTTCAAGGCTAGAGGGATCCTGAGGTCACTGTAGCAACACGAAAGAGCTCCGTGGACCCAAAATCAACTCGAGATGAGAGGTTAGTCCCTGGCTTCGACTCCAGAGGAATACCACCTTACCACAAGCACCTCAAGAGGAGGCTTCTCTCAGCTCTAGGTATGTGAGAGGGACCCTGAGTTTGCGGCCTCAAGTGGAATGGACACCGCGATGCCCTGACTCGAAATAACGCCGGATATCCCTGCAGTGACTGGAATGCAGGCTCGTCTTGCATCTCCCAAGACAAAAGGGTGTCTGAATCCCCTGTGGAGACCACAGAGAAAGACCTAGTTCCCCACCTCAACGCGACAGGAGGCCTCAAATCCTTTGAAAACTCCAGAGGTATGCGGAGATCAGTGCCTCCAAAGGAGACGATGCCTGACTCCTCGTGAAACTTGATAGGAGACCCAGGATTCCTGTGGCACGTGGAAAGGGACCCTTGGTCTCCCGCCTCAGTTGGAGAGGCGTCCCAATTGCCCTGCAAAGCCTCGAGGAGAATCCCGAGTTGTCCCTCGCAACTAGGCAGAGGTCCTGACGTGGCTGAACAAACACGTGGGTGGAAGGGCCATCCCCGTCGTAACTCGAGAATATGCCCCAGGATCCCGCCGCAACTCGAGAAAATCCATGAGACTTCCCCCTCGCCGCGAGATGAGGCCCGATTCCCCTGCACTGCGTGCAGAGCAATTCCGTGTTGCACATCACACATGAAAGGAGCCTTGATTTCCTTGATGGCACTCCAGAGAAACCCCAAGAACACTGTTTCAAGGCTAGAGGGATCCTGAGGTCACTGTAGCAACACGAAAGAGCTCCGTGGGCCAAAAATCAACTCGAGATGAGAGGTTAGTCCCTGGCTTCGAATCCAGAGGAATACCACCTTACCACAAGCACCTCAAGAGGAGGCTTCTCTCAGCTCTAGGTATGTGAGAGGGACCCTGAGTTTGCGGCCTCAAGTGGAATGGACACCGCGATGCCCTGACGCGAAATAAGGCTGGATATCCCTGCAGTGACTTGAATGCAGGCTCGTCTTGCATCTCCCAAGACGAAAGGGTGTCTGAATCCCCTGTGGAGACCACAGAGAAAGACCTAGTTCCCCACCTCATCGCGACAGGAGGCCTCAAATCCTTTGAAAACTCCAGAGGTATGCAGAGATCAGTGCCTCCAAAGGAGACGATGCCTGACTCCTCGTGAAACTTGATAGGAGACCCAGGATTCCTGTGGCACGTGGAAAGGGACCCTTGGTCTCCCGTCTCAGCTGGAGAGGCGTCAAAATTGCCCTGCAAAGCCTCGAGGAGAATCCCGAGTTGTCCCTCGCAACTAGGCAGGAGTCCTGACGTGGCTGAACAAACACGTGGGTGAAAGGGCCATCCCCGTCGTAACTCGAGAATATACCCCAGGTTCCCGCCGCAACTCGAGAAAAACCATGAGACTTCCCCCTCGATGCGAGATGAGGCCCGATTCCCCTGTACTGCGTGCAGAGCAATTCTGTGTTGCACATCACACATGAAAGGAGCCTTGATTTCCTTGATGGCACTCCAGAGAAACCCCACGAACACTGTTTCAAGGATACAGGGATCCTGAGGTCACTGTAGCAACACGCAAGAACTCTGTGGACCAAAAATCAACTCGAAAAGAGAGGTTAGTCCCTGGATTCGTCTCCAGAGGAATACCACCTTACGACAAGCACCTCAAGAGGAGGCTTCTCTCAGCTCTAGGTATGTGAGAGGGACCCTGAGTTTGCGGCCTCAAGTGGAATGGACACCGCGATGCCCTGACTCGAAATAAGGCCGGATATCCCTGCAGTAACTTCAATGCAGGCTCGTCTTGCATCTCCCAGGACGAAAGGATGTCTGAATCCCCTGTGGAAAGCACAGAGAAAGACTTAGTTCCCCACCTCATCGCGACCGATAGCCTCACATCCTTTGAAAACTCCAGAGGTAGCGGAGATCAGTGCCTCCAAAGGAGACGATGCCTGACTCCTCGTGAAAATTGATAGGAGTCCCAGGATTCCTGTGGCACTTGGAAAGGGACACTTGGTCTCCCGCCTCAGCTGGAGAGGCGTCCCAATTGCCCTGCAAAGCCTCGAGGAGAATCCCGAGTTGTCCCTCGTAACTAGGCAGGAGTCCTGACATGGCTGAACACACACGTGTGTGGAAGGGCCATCCCCGTCGTAACTCGAGAATATACCCCAGGTTCCCGCCGCAACTCGAGAAAAACCATGAGTCTTCCCCCTCGCCGCGAGATGAGGCCCGATTCCCCTGCACTGCGTGCAGAGCAATTCCGTGTTGCACATCACACATGAAAGGAGCCTTGATTTCCTTGATGGCACTCCAGAGAAACCCCAAGAACACTGTTTCAAGGCTAGAGGGATCCTGAGGTCACTGTAGCAACACGAAAGAGCGCCGTGGACCAAGAATCAACACGAGATGAGAGGTTAGTCCCTGGCTTCGACTCCTGAGGAATACCACCTTACCACAAGCACCTCAAGAGGAGGCTTCTCTCAGCTCTAGGTATGTGAGAGGGATCCTGAGTTTGCGGCCTCAAGTGGAATGGACACCACGATGTCCTGACTCGAAATAAGGCCGGATATCCCTGCAGTGACTTGAATGCAGGCTCGTCTTGCATCTCCCAAGAAGAAAGGATGTCTGAATCCCCTGTGGAGACCACAGAGAAACACCTAGTTCCCCACCTCATCGCGACCTGAGGCCTCACATCCTTTGAAAACTCCAGAGGTACGCGGAGATCAGTGCCTCTAAAGGAGACGATGCCTGACTCCTCGGGAAACTTGATAGGAGTCCCAGGATTCTTGTGGCACGTGGAAAGGGACCCTTGGTCTCCTGCCTCAGCTGGAGAGGCGTCCCAATTGCCCTGCCAAGCCTCGAGGAGAATCCCGAGTTGTCCCTCGCAACTAGGCAGGAGTCCTGACGTGGCTGAACAAACACGTGGGTGGAAGGGCCATCCCCGTCGTAACTCGAGAATATACCCCAGGTTCCCGCCGCAACTCGAGAAAAACCATGAGACTTCCCCCTCGCCGCGAGATGAGGCCCGATTCCCCTGTATTGCGTGCAGAGCAATTCCGTCTTGCACATCACACATGAAAGGAGCCTTGATTTCCTTGATGGCACTCCAGAGAAACCCCAAGAACACTGTTTCAAGGCTAGAGGGATCCTGAGGTCACTGTAGCAACACGAATGAGCTCCGTGGGCCAAAAATCAACTCGAGATGAGAGGTTAGTCCCTGGCTTCGACTCCAGAGGAATACCACCTTACCACAAGCACCTCAAGAGGAGGCTTCTCTCAGCTCTAGGTATGTGAGAGGGACCCTGAGTTTGCGGCCTCAAGTGGAATGGATACCGCGATGCCCTGACGCGAAATAAGGCTGGATATCCCTGCAGTGACTTGAATGCAGGCTCGTCTTGCATCTCCCAAGACGAAAGGGTGTCTGAATCCCCTGTGGAGACCACAGAGAAAGACCTAGTTCCCCACCTCATCGCGACAGGAGGCCTCAAATCCTTTGAAAACTCCAGAGGTATGCGGAGATCAGTGCCTCCATAGGAGACGATGCCTGACTCCTCGTGAAACTTGATAGGAGACCCAGGATTCCTGTGGCACGTGGAAAGGGACCCTTGGTCTCCCGTCTCAGCTGGATAGGCGTCCCAATTGCCCTGCAAAGCCTCGAGGAGAATCCCGATTTGTCCCTCGCAACTAGGCAGGAGTCCTGACATGGCTGAACACACACGTGTGTGGAAGGGCCATCCCCGTCGTAACTCGAGAATATACCCCAGGTTCCCGCCACAACTCGAGAAAAACCATGAGACTTCCCCCTCGCCGCGAGATGAGGCCCGATTCCCCTGCACTGCGTGCAGAGCAATTCCGTGTTGCACATCACACATGAAAGGAGCCTTGATTTCCTTGATGGCACTCCAGAGAAACCCCAAGAACACTGTTTCAAGGCTAGAGGGAACCTGAGGTCACTGTAGCAACACGAAAGAGCTCCGTGGACCAAGAATCAACACGAGATGAGAGGTTAGTCCCTGGCTTCGACTCCTGAGGAATACCACCTTACCACAAGCACCTCAAGAGGAGGCTTCTCTCAGCTCTAGGTATGTGAGAGGGATCCTGAGTTTGCGGCCTCAAGTGGAATGGACACCGCGATGCCCTGACTCGAAATAAGGCCGGATATCCCTGCAGTGACTTCAATGCAGGCTCTTCTTGCATCTCCCAAAAAGAAAGGATGTCTGAATCCCCTGTGGAGACCACAGAGAAACACCTAGTTCCCCACCTCATCGCGACCGGAGGCCTCACATCCTTTGAAAACTCCAGAGGTACGCGGAGATCAGTGCCTCCAAAGGAGACGATGCCTGACTCCTCGTGAAACTTGATAGGAGTACCAGGATTCTTGTGGCACGTGGAAAGGGACACTTGGTCTCCCGCCAGAGCTGGAGAGGCGTTACAATTGCCCTGCCAAGCCTCGAGGAGAATCCCGAGTTGTCCTTCGCAACTAGGCAGGAGTCCTGACGTGGCTGAACAAACACGTGGGTGGAAGGGCCATCCCCGTCGTAACTCGAAAATATACCCCAAGTTCCCGCCGCAACTCGAGAAAAACCATGAGACTTCCCCCTCGATGCGAGATGAGGCCCGATTCCCCTGTACTGCGTGCAGAGCAATTCTGTGTTGCACATCACACATGAAAGGAGCCTTGATTTCCTTGATGGCACTCCAGAGAAACCCCAAGAACACTGTTTCAAGGCTAGAGGGATCCTGAGGTCACTGTAGCAACACGCAAGAACTCTGTGGACCAAAAATCAAATCGAAAAGAGAGGTTAGTCCCTGGATTCGTCTCCAGAGGAATACCACCTTACCACAAGCTCCTCAAAAGGAGGCTTCTCTCAGCTCTAGGTATGTGAGAGGGACCCTGAGTTTGCGGCCTCAAGTGGAATGGACACCGCGATGCCCTGACTCGAAATAAGGCCGGATATCCCTGCAGTAACTTCAATGCAGGCTCGTCTTGCATCTCCCAGGACGAAAGGATGTCTGAATCCCCTGTGGAAAGCACAGAGAAAGACTTAGTTCCCCACCTCATCGCGACAGATAGCCTCACATCCTTTGAAAACTCCAGAGGTACGTGGAGATCAGTGCCTCCAAAGGAGATGATGCCTGACTCCTCGTGAAAATTGATAGGAGTCCAAGGATTCCTGTGGCACTTGGAAAGGGACACTTGGTCTCCCGCCTCAGCTGGAGAGGCGTCCCAATTGCCCTGCAAAGCCTCGAGGAGAATCCCGAGTTGTCCCTCGTAACTAGGCAGGAGTCCTGACATGGCTGAACACACACGTGTGTGGAAGGGCCATCCCCGTCGTAACTCGAGAATATACCCCAGGTTCCCGCCGCAACTCGAGAAAAACCATGAGTCTTCCCCCTCGCCGCGAGATGAGGCCCGATTCCCCTGCACTGCGTGCAGAGCAATTCCGTGTTGCACATCACACATGAAAGGAGCCTTGATTTCCTTGATGGCACTCCAGAGAAACCCCAAGAACACTGTTTCAAGGCTAGAGGGATCCTGAGGTCACTGTAGCAACACGAAAGAGCTCCGTGGACCAAGAATCAACACGAGATGAGAGGTTAGTCCCTGGCTTCGACTCCTGAGGAATACCACCTTACCACAAGCACCTCAAGAGGAGGCTTCTCTCAGCTCTAGGTATGTGAGAGGGATCCTGAGTTTGCGGCCTCAAGTGGAATGGACACCGCGATGCCCTGACTCGAAATAAGGCCGGATATCCCTGCAGTGACTTGAATGCAGGCTCGTCTTGCATCTCCCAAGAAGAAAGGATGTCTGAATCCCCTGTGGAGACCACAGAGAAACACCTAGTTCCCCACCTCATCGCGACCAGAGGCCTCACATCCTTTGAAAACTCCAGAGGTACGCGGAGATCAGTGCCTCCAAAGGAGACGATGCCTGACTCCTCGGGAAACTTGATAGGAGTCCCAGGATTCTTGTGGCACGTGGAAAGGGAACCTTGGTCTCCCGCCTCAGCTGGAGAGGCGTCCCAATTGCCCTGCCAAGCCTCGAGGAGAATCCCGAGTTGTCCCTCGCAACTAGGCAGGAGTCCTGACGTGGCTGAACAAACACGTGGGTGGAAGGGCCATCCCCGTCGTAACTCGAGAATTTACCCCAGGTTCCCGCCGCAACTCGAGAAAAACCATGAGACTTCCCCCTCGATGCGAGATGAGGCCCGATTCCCCTGTACTGCGTGCAGAGCAATTCCGTCTTGCACATCACACATGAAAGGAGCCTTGATTTCCTTGATGGCACTCCAGAGAAACCCCAAGAACACTGTTTCAAGGATAGAGGGATCCTGAGGTCACTGTAACAACACGAAAGAACTCTGTGGACCAAAAATCAACTTGAAAAGAGAGGTTAGTCCCTGGATTCGTCTCCAGAGGAATACCACCTTACCACAAGCACCTCAAGAGGAGGCTTCTCTCAGCTCTAGGTATGTGAGAGGGACCCTGAGTTTGCGGCCTCAAGTGGAATATACACCGCGATGCCCTGACTCGAAATAAGGCCGGATATCCCTGCAGTGACTTCAATGCAGGCTCGTCTTGCATCTCCCAGGACGAAAGGATGTCTGAATCCCCTGTGGAAAGCACAGAGAAAGACTTAGTTCCCCACCTCATCGCGACCGATAGCCTCACATCCTTTGAAAACTCCAGAGGTACGCGGAGATCAGTGCCTCCAAAGGAGACAATGCCTGACTCCTCGTGAAACTTGATAGGAGTCCCAGGATTCCTGTGGCACTTGGAAAGGGATACTTGGTCTCCCGCCTCAGCTGGAGAGGCGTCCCAATTGCCCTGCTAAGCCTCGAGGAGAATCCAGAGTTGTCATTCGCAACTAGGCAGGAGTCCTGACGTGGCTGAAGAAACACGTGGGTGGAAGGGCCATCCCCGTCGTAACTCGAGAATATATCCCAGGTTCCCGCCGCAACTCGAGAAAAACCATGACACTTCCCCCTTGCCGCGAGATGAGGCCCGATTCCCCTGCACTGCGTGCAGAGCAATTCGGTGTTGCACATCACACATGAAAGGAGCCTTGATTTCCTTGATGGCACTCCAGAGAAACCCCAAGAACACTGTTTCAAGGCTAGAGGGATCCTGAGGTCACTGTAGCAACACGAAAGAGCTCCGTGGGCCAAAAATCAACTCGAGATGAGAGGTTAGTCCCTGGCTTCGACTCCAGAGGAATACCACCTTACCACAAGCACCTCAAGAGGAGGCTTCTCTCAGCTCTAGGTATGTGAAAGGGACCCTGAGTTTGCGGCCTCAAGTGGAATGGACACCGCGATGCCCTGACGCGAAATAAGGCTGGATATCCCTGCAGTGACTTGAATGCAGGCTCGTCTTGCATCTCCCAAGATGAAAGGATGTCTGAATCCCCTGTGGAGACCACAGAGAAAGACCTAGTTCCCCACCTCATCGCGACCGGAGGCCTCACATCCTTTGAAAACTCCAGAGGTACGCGGAGATCAGTGCCTCCAAAGGAGACGATGCCTGACTCCTCGTGAAACTTGATAGGAGTCCCAAGATTCCTGTGGCACGTGGAAAGGGACCCTTGGTCTCCCGCCTCAGCTGGAGAGGCGTCCCAATTGCCCTGCCAAGCCTCGAGGAGAATCCCGAGTTATCCCTCGCAACTAGGCAGGAGTCCTGACGTGGCTGAACAAACACGTGGGTGGAAGGGCCATCCCCGTCGTAACTCGAGAATATACCCCAGGTTCCCGCCGCAACTCGAGAAAAACTATGAGACTTCCCCCTCGATGCGAGATGAGGCCCGATTACCCTGTATTGCGTGCAGTACAATTCCGTCTTTCACATCACACATGAAAGGAGCCTTGATTTCCTTGATGGCACTCCAGAGAAACCCCAAGAACACTGTTTCAAGGATAGAGGGATCCTGAGGTCACTGTAGCAACACGAAAGAGCTCCGTGGGCCAAAAATCAACTCGAGATGAGAGGTTAGTCCCTGGCTTCGACTCCAGAGGAATACCACCTTACCACAAGCACCTCAAGAGGAGGCTTCTCTCACCTCTAGGTATGTGAGAGGGACCCTGAGTTTGCAGCCTCAAGTGGAATGGACACCGCGATGCCCTGACGTGAAATAAGGCTGGATATCCCTTCAGTGACTTGAATGCAGGCTCGTCTTGCATCTCCCAAGATGAAAGGATGTCTGAATCCCCTGTGGAGACCACAGAGAAAGACCTAGTTCCCCACCTCATCGCGACCGGAGGCCTCACATCCTTTGAAAACTCCAGAGGTACGCGGAGATCAGTGCCTCCAAAGGAGACGATGCCTGACTCCTCGTGAAACTTGATAGGAGTCCCAGGATTCCTGTGGTACGTGGAAAGGGACCCTTGGTCTCCCGCCTCAGCTGGAGAGGCGTCCCAATTGCCTTGCCAAGCCTCGAGGAGAATCCCGAGTTGTGTCTCGCAACTAGGCAAGAGTCCTGACATGGCTGAACAAACACGTGTGTGGAAGGGCCATCCCCGTCGTAACTCGAGAATATACCCCAGGTTCCCGCCGCAACTCGAGAAAAACCATGAGACTTCCCCCTCTCCGCGAGATGAGGCCCGATTCCCCTGCATTGCGTGCAGAGCAATTCTGTGTTGCACATCACACATGAAAGGAGCCTTGATTTCCTTCATGGCACTCCAGAGAAACCCCAAGAACACTGTTTCAAGGCTAGAGGGATTCTGAGGTCACTGTAGCAACACGAAAGAGCTCCGTGGACTCAAAATCAACTCGAGATGAGAGGTTAGTCCCTGGCTTCGACTCCAGAGGAATACCACCTTACCACAAGCGCCTCAAGAGGAGGCTTCTCTCAGCTCTAGGTATGTGAGAGGGACCCTGAGTTTGCGGCCTCAAGTGGAATGGACACCGCGATGCCCTGACTCGAAATAAGGCTGGATATCCCTGCAGTGACTGGAATGCAGGCTCGTCTTGCATCTCCCAAGACGAAAGGGTGTCTTAATCCCCTGTGGAGACCACAGAGAAAGACCTTGTTCCCCACCTCATCGCGACCGGAGGCCTCAAATCCTTTGAAAACTCCAGAGGTATGCGGAGATCAGTGCCTCCAAAGGAGACGATGCCTGACTCCTCGTGAAACTTGATAGGAGACCCAGGATTCCTGTGGCACGTGGAAAGGGACCCTTGGTCTCCCGTCTCAGCTGGAGAGGCGTTCCAATTGCCCTGCAAAGCCTCGAGGAGAATCCAGAGTTGTCCCTCGCAACTAGGCAGGAGTCCTGACATGGCTGAACACACACGTGTGTGGAAGGGCCATCCCCGTCGTAACTCGAGAATATACCCCAGGTTCCCGCCGCAACTCGAGAAAAACCATGAGACTTCCCCCTCGCCGCGAGATGAGGCCCGATTCCCCTGCACTGCGTGCAGAGCAATTCCGTGTTGCACATCACACATGAAAGGAGCCTTGATTTCCTTGATGGCACTGCAGAGAAACCCCAAGAACACTGTTTCAAGGCTAGAGGGATCCTGAGGTCACTGTAGCAACACGAAAGACCTCCGTGGACCAAGAATCAACACGAGATGAGAGGTTAGTCCCTGGCTTCGACTCCTGAGGAATACCACCTTACCACAAGCACCTCAAGAGGAGGCTTCTCTCAGCTCTAGGTATGTGAGAGGGATCCTGAGTTTGCGGCCTCAAGTGGAATGGACACCGCGATGCCCTGACTCGAAATAAGGCCGGATATCCCTGCAGTGACTTGAATGCAGGCTCGTCTTGCATCTCCCAAGAAGAAAGGATGTCTGAATCCCCTGTGGAGACCACAGAGAAACACCTAGTTCCCCACCTCATCGCGACCGGAGGCCTCACATCCTTTGAAAACTCCAGAGGTACGCGGAGATCAGTGCCTCCAAAGGAGACGATGCCTGACTCCTCGGGAAACTTGATAGGAGTCCCAGGATTCTTGTGGCACGTGGAAAGGGACCCTTGGTCTCCCGCCTCAGCTGAAGAGGCGTCCCAATTGCCCTGCCAAGCCTCGAGGAGAATCCCGAGTTGTCCCTCGCAACTAGGCAGGAGTCCTGACGTGGCTGAAAAAACACGTGAGTGGAAGGGCGATCCCCGTCGTAACTCGAGAATATACCCCAGGTTCCCGCCGCAACTCGAGAAAAACCATGAGACTTCCCCCTCGATGCGAGATGAGGCCCGATTCCCCTGTATTGCGTGCAGAGCAATTCCGTCTTGCACATCACACATGAAAGGAGCCTTCATTTCCTTGATGGCACTCCAGAGAAACCCCAAGAACACTGTTTCAAGGATAGAGGGATCCTGAGGTCACTGTAGCAACACGAAAGAACTCTGTGGACCAAAAATCAACTCGAAAAGAGAGGTTAGTCCCTGGATTCGTCTCCAGAGGAATACCATCTTACCACAAGCACCTCAAGAGGAGGCTACTCTCAGCTCTAGGTATGTGAGAGGGACCCTGAGTTTGCGGCCTCAAGTGGAATGGACACCGCGATGCCCTGACTCGAAATAAGGCCGGATATCCCTGCAGTGACTTCAATGCAGGCTCGTCTTGCATCTCCCAGGACGAAAGGATGTCTGAATCCCCTGTGGAAAGCACAGAGAAACACGTAGTTCCCCACCTCATCGCGACCGATAGCCTCACATCCTTTGAAAATTCCAGAGGTACGCGGAGATCAGTGCCTCCAAAGGAGACGATGCCTGACTCCTCATGAAACTTGATAGGAGTCCCAGGATTCCTGTGACACTTGGAAAGGGACACTTGGTCTCCCGCCTCAGCTGGAGAGGCGTCCCAATTGCCCTGCCAAGCCTCGAGGAGAATCCAGAGTTGTCCCTCGCAACTAGGCAGGAGTCCTGACGTGGCTGAACAAACACGTGTGTGGAAGGGCCATCCCCGTCGTAACTCGAGAATATACCCCAGGTTCCCGCCGCAACTCGAGAAAAACCATGAGACTTCCCCCTCGTCGCGAGATGAGGCCCGATTCCCCTGCACTGCGTGCAGAGCAATTCCGTGTTGCACATCACACATGAAAGGAGCCTTGATTTCCTTGATGGCACTCCAGAGAAACCCCAAGAACACTGTTTCAAGGCTAGAGGGATCCTGAGGTCACTGTAGCAACACGAAAGAGCTCCGTGGGCCAAAAATCAACTCGAGATGAGAGGTTAGTCCCTGGCTTCGACTCCAGAGGAATACCACCTTACCACAAGCACCTCAAGAGTAGGCTTCTCTCAGCTCTAGGTATGTGAGAGGGACCCTGAGTTTGCGGCCTCAAGTGGAATGGACACCGCGATGCCCTGACTCGAAATAAGGCCGGATATCCTGCAGTGACTGGAATGCAGGCTCGTCTTGCATCTCCCAAGACGAAAGGGTGTCTGAATCCCCTGTGGAGACCACAGAGAAAGACCTCGTTCCCCACCTCATCGCGACAGGAGGCCTCAAATCCTTTGAAAACTCCAGAGGTATGCGGAGATCAGTGCCTCCAAAGGAGACGATGCCTGACTCCTCGTGAAACTTGATAGGAGTCCCAGGATTCCTGTGGCACGTGGAAAGGGACCCTTGGTCTCCCGTCTCAGCTGGAGAGGCGTCCCAATTGCCCTGCAAAGCCTCGAGGAGAATCCCGAGTTGTCCCTCGCAACTAGGCAGGAGTCCTGACATGGCTGAACACACACGTGTGTGGAAGGGCCATCCCCGTCGTAACTCGAGAATACACCCCAGGTTCCCGCCGCAACTCGAGAAAACCATGAGACTTCCCCCTCGCCGCGAGATGAGGCCCGATTCCCCTGCACTGCGTGCAGAGCAATTCCGTGTTGCACATCACACATGAAAGGAGCCTTGATTTCCTTCATGGCACTCCAGAGAAACCCCAAGAACACTGTTTCAAGGCTAGAGGGATCCTGAGGTCACTGTAGCAACACGAAAGAGCTCCGTGGACCAAGAATCAACACGAGATGAGAGGTTAGTCCCTGGCTTCGACTCCTGAGGAATACCACCTTACCACAAGCACTTCAAGTGGAGGCTTCTCTCAGCTCTAGGTATGTGAGAGGGACCCTGAGTTTGCGGCCTCAAGTGGAATGGACACCGTGATGCCCTGACGAGAAATAAGGCTGGATATCCCTGCAGTGACTTGAATGCAGGCTCGTCTTGCATCTCCCAAGATGAAAGGATGTCTGAATCCCCTGTGGAGACCACAGAGAAAGACCTAGTTCCCCACCTCATCGCGACCGGAGGCCTCACATCCTTTGAAAACTCCAGAGGTACGCGGAGATCAGTGCCTCCAAAGGAGACGATCCCTGACTCCTTGTGAAACTTGATAGGAGTCCCAGGATTCCTGTGGAACGTGGAAAGGGACCCTTGGTCTCCCGCCTCAGCTGGAGAGGCGTCCCAATTGCCTTGCCAAGCCTCGAGGAGAATCCCGAGTTGTGTCTCGCAACTAGGCAAGAGTCCTGACATGGCTGAACAAACACGTGTGTGGAAGGGCCATCCCCGTCATAACTCGAGAATATACCCCAGGTTCCCGCCGCAACTCGAGAAAACCATGAGACTTCCCCCTCGCCGCGAGATGAGGCCCGATTCCCCTGCACTGCGTGCAGAGCAATTCTGTGTTGCACATCACACATGAAAGGAGCCTTGATTTCCTTCATGGCACTGCAGAGAAACCCCAAGAACACTGTTTCAAGAATAGAGGGATCCTGAGGTCACTGTAGCAACACGAAAGAGCTCCGTGGACCAAAAATCAACTCGAGATGAGAGGTTAGTCCCTGGCTTCGACTCCAGAGGAATACCACCTTACCACAAGCACCTCAAGAGGAGGCTTCTCTCAGCTCTAGGTATGTGAGAGGGACCCTGAGTTTGCGGCCTCAAGTGGAATGGACACCGCGATGCCCTGACTCGAAATAAGGCCGGATATCCCTGCAGTGACTGGAATACAGGCTCGTCTTGCATCTCCCAAGACGAAAGGGTGTCTGAATCCCCTTTGGAGACCACAGAGAAAGACCTAGTTCCCCACCTCACCGCGACAGGAGGCCTCAAATCCTTTGAAAACTCCAGAGGTATGCGGAGATCAGTGCCTCCAAAGGAGACGATGCCTGACTCCTCGTGAAACTTGATAGGAGACCCAGGATTCCTGTGGCACGTGGAAAGGGACCCTTGGTCTCCCGTCTCAGCTGGAGAGGCGTCCCAATTGCCCTGCCAAGCCTCGAGGAGAATCCCGAGTTGTCCCTCGCAACTAGGCAGGAGTCCTGACATGGCTGAACACACACGTGTGTGGAAGGGCCATCCCCGTCGTAACTCGAGAATATACCCCAGGTTCCCGCCGCAACTCGAGAAAAACCATGAGACTTCCCCCTCGCCACGAGATGAGGCCCGATTCCCCTGCACTGCATGCAGAGCAATTCCGTGTTGCACATCACACATGAAAGGAGCCTTGATTTCCTTGATGGCACTCCAGAGAAACCCCAAGAACACTGTTTCAAGGCTAGAGGGATCCTGAGGTCACTGTAGCAACACGAAAGACCTCCGTGGACCAAGAATCAACACGAGATGAGAGGTTAGTCCCTGGCTTCGACTCCTGAGGAATACAACCTTACCACAAGCACCTCAAGAGGAGGCTTCTCTCAGCTCTAGGTATGTGAGAGGGATCCTGAGTTTGCGGCCTCAAGTGGAATGGACACCGCGATGCCCTGACTCGAAATAAGGTCGGATATCCCTGCAGTGACTTCAATGCAGGCTCGTCTTGCATCTCCCAAGAAGAAAGGATGTCTGAATCCCCTGAGTAGACCACAGAGAAACACCTAGTTCCCCACCTCATCGCGACCGGAGGCCTCACATCCTTTGAAAACTCCAGAGGTACGCGGAGATCAGTGCCTCCAAAGGAGACGATGCCTGACTCCTCGTGAAACTTGATAGGAGTCCCAGGATTCTTGTGGCACGTGGAAAGGGACCGTTGGTCTCCTGCCTCAGCTGGAGAGGCGTTCCAATTGCCCTGCCAAGCCTCGAGGAGAATCCCGACTTGTCCCTCGCAACTAGGCAGGAGTCATGACGTGGCTGAACAAACACGTGGGTGGAAGGGCCATCCCCGTCGTAACTCGAGAATTTACCCCAGGTTCCCGCCGCAACCCGAGAAAAACCATGAGACTTCCCCCTCGATGCGAGATGAGGCCCGATTCCCCTGTACTGCGTGCAGAGCAATTCCGTCTTGCACATCACACATGAAAGGAGCCTTGATTTCCTTGATGGCACTCCAGAGAAACCCCAAGAACACTGTTTCAAGGATAGAGGGATCCTGAGGTCACTGTAGCAACACGAAAGAACTCTGTGGACCAAAAATCAACTCGAAAAGAGAGGTTAGTCCCTGGATTCGTCTCCAGAGGAATACCACCTTACCACAAGCACCTCAAGAGGAGGCTTCTCTCAGCTCTAGGTATGTGAGAGGGACCCTGAGTTTGCGGCCTCAAGTGGAATATACACCGCGATGCCCTGACTCGAAATAAGGCCGGATATCCCTGCAGTGACTTCAATGCAGGCTCGTCTTGCATCTCCCAGGACGAAAGGATGTCTGAATCCCCTGTGGAAAGCACAGAGAAAGACTTAGTTCCCCACCTCATCGCGACCGATAGCCTCACATCCTTTGAAAACTCCAGAGGTACGCGGAGATCAGTGCCTCCAAAGGAGACGATGCCTGACTCCTCGTGAAACTTGATAGGAGTCCCAGGATTCCTGTGGCACTTGGAAAGGGATACTTGGTCTCCCGCCTCAGCTGGAGAGGCGTCCCAATTGCCCTGCCAAGCCTCGAGGAGAATCCAGAGTTGTCCCTCGCAACTAGGCAGGAGTCCTGACGTGGCTGAACAAACACGTGTGTGGAAGGGCCATCCCCGTCGTAACTCGAGAATATACCCCAGGTTCCCGCCGCAACTCGAGAAAAACCATGAGACTTCCCCCTCGCCGCGAGATGAGGCCCGATTCCCCTGCACTGCGTGCAGAGCAATTCCGTGTTGCACATCACACATGAAAGGAGCCTTGATTTCCTTGATGGCACTCCAGAGAAACCCCAAGAACACTGTTTCAAGGCTAGAGGGATCCTGAGGTCACTGTAGCAACACGAAAGAGCTCCGTGGGCCAAAAATCAACTCTAGATGAGAGGTTAGTCCCTGGCTTCGACTCCAGAGGAATACCACCTTACCACAAGCACCTCAAGAGGAGGCTTCTCTCAGCTCTAGGTATGTGAGAGGGACCCTGAGTTTGCGGCCTCAAGTGGAATGGACACCGCGATGCCCTGACTCGAAATAAGGCCGGATATCCCTGCAGTGACTGGAATGCAGGCTCGTCTTGCATCTCCCAAGACGAAAGGGTGTCTGAATCCCCTGTGGAGACCACAGAGAAAGACCTAGTTCCCCACCTCATCGCGACAGGAGGCCTCAAATCCTTTGAAAACTCCAGAGGTATGCGGAGATCAGTGCCTCCAAAGGAGACGATGCCTGACTCCTCGTGAAACTTGATAGGAGACCCAGGTTTCCTGTGGCACGTGGAAAGGGACCCTTGGTCTCCCGTCTCAGCTGGAGAGGCGTCCCAATTGCCCTGCAAAGCCTCGAGGAGAATCCCGAGTTGTCCCTCGCAACTAGGCAGGAGTCCTGACATGGCTGAACACACACGTGTGTGGAAGGGCCATCCCCGTCGTAACTCGAGAATACACCCCAGGTTCCCGCCGCAACTCGAGAAAAACCATGAGACTTCCCCCTCGCCGCGAGATGAGGCCCGATTCCCCTGCACTGCGTGCAGAGCAATTCCGTGTTGCACATCACACATGAAAGGAGCCTTGATTTCCTTCATGGCACTCCAGAGAAACCTCAAGAACACTGTTTCAAGGCTAGAGGGATCCTGAGGTCACTGTAGCAACACGAAAGAGCTCCGTGGACCAAGAATCAACACGAGATGAGAGGTTAGTCCCTGGCTTCGACTCCTGAGGAATACCACCTTACCACAAGCACTTCAAGTGGAGGCTTCTCTCAGCTCTAGGTATGTGAGAGGGACCCTGAGTTTGCGGCCTCAAGTGGAATGGACACCGCAATGCCCTGACGAGAAATAAGGCTGGATATCCCTGCAGTGACTTGAATGCAGGCTCGTCTTGCATCTCCCAAGATGAAACGATGTCTGAATCCCCTGTGGAGACCACAGAGAAAGACCTAGTTCCCCACCTCATCGCGACCGGAGGCCTCACATCCTTTGAAAACTCCAGAGGTACGCGGAGATCAGTGCCTCCAAAGGAGACGATCCCTGACTCCTTGTGAAACTTGATAGGAGTCCCAGGATTCCTGTGGAACGTGGAAAGGGACCCTTGGTCTCCCGCCTCAGCTGGAGAGGCGTCCCAATTGCCTTGCCAAGCCTCGAGGAGAATCCCGAGTTGTGTCTCGCAACTAGGCAAGAGTCCTGACATGGCTGAACAAACACGTGTGTGGAAGGGCCATCCCCGTCATAACTCGAGAATATACCCCAGGTTCCCGCCGCAACTCGAGAAAACCATGAGACTTCCCCCTCGCCGCGAGATGAGGCCCGATTCCCCTGCACTGCGTGCAGAGCAATTCTGTGTTGCACATCACACATGAAAGGAGCCTTGATTTCCTTCATGGCACTGCAGAGAAACCCCAAGAACACTGTTTCAAGAATAGAGGGATCCTGAGGTCACTGTAGCAACACGAAAGAGCTCCGTGGACCAAAAATCAACTCGAGATGAGAGGTTAGTCCCTGGCTTCGACTCCAGAGGAATACCACCTTACCACAAGCACCTCAAGAGGAGGCTTCTCTCAGCTCTAGGTATGTGAGAGGGACCCTGAGTTTGCGGCCTCAAGTGGAATGGACACCGCGATGCCCTGACTCGAAATAAGGCCGGATATCCCTGCAGTGACTGGAATACAGGCTCGTCTTGCATCTCCCAAGACGAAAGGCTGTCTGAATCCCCTTTGGAGACCACAGAGAAAGACCTAGTTCCCCACCTCACCGCGACAGGAGGCCTCAAATCCTTTGAAAACTCCAGAGGTATGCGGAGATCAGTGCCTCCAAAGGAGACGATGCCTGACTCCTCGTGAAACTTGATAGGAGTCCCAGGATTCCTGTGGCACGTGGAAAGGGACCCTTGGTCTCCCGTCTCAGCTGGAGAGGCGTCCCAATTGCCCTGCCAAGCCTCGAGGAGAATCCCGAGTTGTCCCTCGCAACTAGGCAGGAGTCCTGACATGGCTGAACACACACGTGTGTGGAAGGGCCATCCCCGTCGTAACTCGAGAATATACCCCAGGTTCCCGCCGCAACTCGAGAAAAACCATGAGACTTCCCCCTCGCCGCGAGATGAGGCCCGATTCCCCTGCACTGCATGCAGAGCAATTCCGTGTTGCACATCACACATGAAAGGAGCCTTGATTTCCTTGATGGCACTCCAGAGAAACCCCAAGAACACTGTTTCAAGGCTAGAGGGATCCTGAGGTCACTGTAGCAACACGAAAGACCTCCGTGGACCAAGAATCAACACGAGATGAGAGGTTAGTCCCTGGCTTCGACTCCTGAGGAATACCACCTTACCACAAGCACCTCAAGAGGAGGCTTCTCTCAGCTCTAGGTATGTGAGAGGGATCCTGAGTTTGCGGCCTCAAGTGGAATGGACACCGCGATGCCCTGACTCGAAATAAGGTCGGATATCCCTGCAGTGACTTGAATGCAGGCTCGTCTTGCATCTCCCAAGAAGAAAGGATGTCTGAATCCCCTGAGTAGACCACAGAGAAACACCTAGTTCCCCACCTCATCGCGACCGGAGGCCTCACATCCTTTGAAAACTCCAGAGGTACGCGGAGATCAGTGCCTCCAAAGGAGACGATGCCTGACTCCTCGTGAAACTTGATAGGAGTCCCAGGATTCTTGTGGCACGTGGAAAGGGACCCTTGGTCTCCTGCCTCAGCTGGAGAGGCGTTCCAATTGCCCTGCCAAGCCTCGAGGAGAATCCCGAGTTGTCCCTCGCAACTAGGCAGGAGTCATGACGTGGCTGAACAAACACGTGGGTGGAAGGGCCATCCCCGTCGTAACTCGAGAATTTACCCCAGGTTCCCGCCGCAACTCGAGAAAAACCATGAGACTTCCCCCTCGATGCGAGATGAGGCCCGATTCCCCTGTACTGCGTGCAGAGCAATTCCGTCTTGCACATCACACATGAAAGGAGCCTTGATTTCCTTGATGGCACTCCAGAGAAACCCCAAGAACACTGTTTCAAGGATAGAGGGATCCTGAGGTCACTGTAGCAACACGAAAGAACTCTGTGGACCAAAAATCAACTCGAAAAGAGAGGTTAGTCCCTGGATTCGTCTCCAGAGGAATACCACCTTACCACAAGCACCTCAAGAGGAGGCTTCTCTCAGCTCTAGGTATGTGAGAGGGATCCTGAGTTTGCGGCCTCAAGTGGAATATACACCGCGATGCCCTGACTCGAAATAAGGCCGGATATCCCTGCAGTGACTTCAATGCAGGCTCGTCTTGCATCTCCCAGGACGAAAGGATGTCTGAATCCCCTGTGGAAAGCAAAGAGAAAGACTTAGTTCCCCACCTCATCGCGACCGATAGCCTCACATCCTTTGAAAACTCCAGAGGTACGCGGAGATCAGTGCCTCCAAAGGAGACGATGCCTGACTCCTCGTGAAACTTGATAGGAGTCCCAGGATTCCTGTGGCACTTGGAAAGGGATACTTGGTCTCCCGCCTCAGCTGGAGAAGCGTCCCAATTGCCCTGCTAAGCCTCGAGGAGAATCCAGAGTTGTCCCTCGCAACTAGGCAGGAGTCCTGACGTGGCTGAACAAACACGTGGGTGGAAGGGCCATCCCCGTCGTAACTCGAGAATATAGCCCAGGTTCCCGCCGCAACTCGAGAAAAACCATGAGACTTCCCCATTGCCGCGAGATGAGGCCCGATTCCCCTGCACTGCGTGCAGAGCAATTCCGTGTTGCACATCACACATGAAAGGAGCCTTGATTTCCTTGATGGCACTCCAGAGAAACCCCAAGAACACTGTTTCAAGGCTAGAGGGATCCTGAGGTCACTGTAGCAACACGAAAGAGTTCCGTGGGCCAAAAATCAACTCGAGATGAGAGGTTAGTCCCTGGCTTCGACTCCAGAGGAATACCACCTTACCACAAGCACCTCAAGAGGAGGCTTCTCTCAGCTCTAGGTATGTGAGAGGGACCCTGAGTTTGCGGCCTCAAGTGGAATGGACACCGCGATGCCCTGACGCGAAATAAGGCTGGATATCCCTGCAGTGACTTGAATGCAGGCTCGTCTTGCATCTCCCAAGATGAAAGGATGTCTGAATCCCCTGTGGAGACCACAGAGAAAGACCTAGTTCCCCACCTCATCGCGACCGGAGGCCTCACATCCTTTGAAAACTCCAGAGGTATGCGGAGATCAGTGCCTCCAAAGGAGACGATGCCTGACTCCTCGTGAAACTTGATAGGAGTCCCAAGATTCCTGTGGCACGTGGAAAGGGACCCTTGGTCTCCCGCCTCAGCTGGAGAGGCGTCCCAATTGCCCTGCCAAGCCTCGAGGAGAATCCCGAGTTGTCCCTCGCAACTAGGCAGGAGTGCTGACATGGCTGAACACACACGTGTGTGGAAGGGCCATCCCCGTCGTAACTCGAGAATATACCCCAGGTTCCCGCCGCAACTCGAGAAAAACCATGAGTCTTCCCCCTCGCCGCGAGATGAGGCCCGATTCCCCTGCACTGCGTGCAGAGCAATTCCGTGTTGCACATCACACATGAAAGGAGCCTTGATTTCCTTGATGGCACTCCAGAGAAACCCCAAGAACACTGTTTCAAGGCTAGAGGGATCCTGAGATCACTGTAGCAACACGAAAGAGCTCCGTGGACCAAGAATCAACACGAGATGAGAGGTTAGTCCCTGGCTTCGACTCCTGAGGAATACCACCTTACCACAAGCACCTCAAGAGGAGGCTTCTCTCAGCTCTAGGTATGTGAGAGGGATCCTGAGTTTGCGGCCTCAAGTGGAATGGACACCGCGATGCCCTGACTCGAAATAAGGCCGGATATCCCTGCAGTGACTTGAATGCAGGCTCGTCTTGCATCTCCCAAGAAGAAAGGATGTCTGAATCCCCTGTGGAGACCACAGAGAAACACCTAGTTCCCCACCTCATCGCGAACAGAGGCCTCACATCCTTTGAAAACTCCAGAGGTACGCGGAGATCAGTGACTCCAAAGGAGACGATGCCTGACTCCTCGTGAAACTTGATAGGAGTCCCAGGATTCTTGTGGCACGTGGAAAGGGACCCTTGGTCTCCCGCCTCAGCTGAAGAGGCGTCCCAATTGCCCTGCCAAGCCTCGAGGAGAATCCCGAGTTGTCCCTCGCAACTAGGCAGGAGTCCTGACGTGGCTGAACAAACACGTGGGTGGAAGGGCCATCCCCGTCGTAACTCGAGAATATACCCCAGGTTCCCGCCGCAACTCGCGAAAAACCATAAGACTTCCCCCTCGATGCGAGATGAGGCCCGATTCCCCTGTATTGCGTGCAGAGCAATTCCGTCTTGCACATCACACATGAAAGGAGCCTTGATTTCCTTGATGGCACTCCAGAGAAACCCCAAGAACACTGTTTCAAGGATAGAGGGATCCTGAGGTCACTGTAGCAACACGAAAGAACTCTGTGGACCAAAAATCAACTCGAAAAGAGAGGTTAGTCCCTGGATTCGTCTCCAGAGGAATACCATCTTACCACAAGCACCTCAAGAGGAGGCTACTCTCAGCTCTAGGTATGTGAGAGGGACCCTGAGTTTCCGGCCTCAAGTGGAATGGACACCGCGATGCCCTGACTCGAAATAAGGCCGGATATCCCTGCAGTGACTTCAATGCAGGCTCGTCTTGCATCTCCCAGGACGAAAGGATGTCTGAATCCCCTGTGGAAAGCACAGAGAAACACTTAGTTCCCCACCTCATCGCGACCGATAGCCTCACATCCTTTGAAAATTCCAGAGGTACGCGGAGATCAGTGCCTCCAAAGGAGACGATGCCTGACTCCTCGTGAAACTTGATAGGAGTCCCAGGATTCCTGTGACACTTGGAAAGGGACACTTGGTCTCCCGCCTCAGCTGGAGAGGCGTCCCAATTGCCCTGCCAAGCCTCGAGGAGAATCCAGAGTTGTCCCTCGCAACTAGGCAGGAGTCCTGACGTGGCTGAACAAACACGTGTGTGGAAGGGCCATCCCCGTCGTAACTCGAGAATATACCCCAGGTTCCCGCCGCAACTCGAGAAAAACCATGAGACTTCCCCCTCGCCGCGAGATGAGGCCCGATTCCCCTGCACTGCGTGCAGAGCAATTCCGTGTTGCACATCACACATGAAAGGAGCCTTGATTTCCTTGATGGCACTCCAGAGAAACCCCAAGAACACTGTTTCAAGACTAGAGGGATCCTGAGGTCACTGTAGCAACACGAAAGAGCTCCGTGGGCCAAAAATCAACTCGAGATGAGAGGTTAGTCCCTGGCTTCGACTCCTGAGGAATACCACCTTACCACAAGCACCTCAAGAGGAGGCTTCTCTCAGCTCTAGGTATGTGAGAGGGACCCTGAGTTTGCGGCCTCAAGTGGAATGGACACCGCGATGCCCTGACTCGAAATAAGGCCGGATATCCCTGCAGTGACTGGAATACAGGCTCGTCTTGCGTCTCCCAAGACGAAAGGGTGTCTGAATCCCCTGTGGAGACCACAGAGAAAGACCTAGTTCCCAACCTCATCGCGACAGGAGGCCTCAAATCCTTTGAAAACTCCAGAGGTATGCGGAGATCAGTGCCTCCAAAGGAGACGATGCCTGACTCCTCGTGAAACTTGATAGGAGACCCAGGATTCCTGTGGCACGTGGAAAGGGACCCTTGGTCTCCCGTCTCAGCTGGAGAGGCGTCCCAATTGCCCTGCCAAGCCTCGAGGAGAATCCTGAGTTGTCCCTCGCAACTAGGCAGGAGTCCTGACGTGGCTGAACAAACACGTGGGTGGAAGGGCCATCCCCGTCGTAACTCGAGAATATACCCCAGGTTCCCGCCGCAACTCGAGAAAAACCATGAGACTTCCCCCTCGATGCGAGATGAGGCCCGATTCCCCTGTACTGCGTGCAGAGCAATTCCGTCTTGCACATCACACATGAAAGGAGCCTTGATTTCCTTGATGGCACTCCAGAGAAACCCCAAGAACACTGTTTCAAGGATGGAGGGATCCTGAGGTCACTGTAGCAACACGAAAGAACTCTGTGGACCAAAAATCAACTCGAAAAGAGAGGTTAGTCCCTGGATTCGTCTCCAGAGGAATACCACCTTACCACAAGCACCTCAAGAGGAGGTTTCTCTCAGCTCTAGGTATGTGAGAGGGACCCTGAGTTTGCGGCCTCAAGTGGAATGGACACCGCGATGCCCTGACTCGAAATAAGGCCGGATATCGCTGCAGTGACTTCAAAGCAGGCTCGTCTTGCATCTCCCAGGACGAAAGGATGTCTGAATCCCCTGTGGAAAGCACAGAGAAAGACTTAGTTCCCCACCTCATCGCGACCGATAGCCTCACATCCTTTGAAAACTCCAGAGGTACGCGGAGATCAGTGCCTCCAAAGGAGACGATGCCTGACTCCTCGTGAAACTTGATAGGAGTCCCAGGATTCCTGTGGCACTTGGAAAGGGACACTTGGTCTCCCGCCTCAGCTGGAGAGGCGTCCCAATTGCCCTGCCAAGCCTCGAGGAGAATCCAGAGTTGTCCCTCGCAACTAGGCAGGAGTCCTGACGTCGCTGAACAAACACGTGGGTGGAAGGGCCATCCCCGTCGTAACTCGAGAATATACCCCAGGTTCCCGCCGCAACTCGAGAAAAACCATGAGACTTCCCCCTCGCCGCGAGATGAGGCCCGATTCCCCTGCACTGCGTGCAGGGCAATTCGGTGTTGCACATCACACATGAAAGGAGCCTTGATTTCCTTGATGGCACTCCAGAGAAACCCCAAGAACACTGTTTCAAGGCTAGAGGGATCCTGAGGTCACTGTAGCAACACGAAAGAGCTCCGTGGGCCAAAAATCAACTCGAGATGAGAGGTTAGTCCCTGGCTTCGACTCCAGAGGAATACCACCTTACCACAAGCACCTCAAGAGGAGGCTTCTCTCAGCTCTAGGTATGTGAGAGGGACCCTGAGTTTGCGGCCTCAAGTGGAATGGACACCGCGATGCCCTGACGCGAAATAAGGCTGGATATCCCTGCAGTGACTTGAATGCAGGCTCGTCTTGCATCTCCCAAGATGAAAGGGTGTCTGAATCCCCTGTGGAGACCACAGAGAAACACCTAGTTCCCCACCTCATCGCGACCGGAGGCCTCACATCCTTTGAAAACTCCAGAGGTACGCGGAGATCAGTGCCTCCAAAGGAGACGATGCCTGACTCCTCGTGAAACTTGATAGGAGTCCCAGGATTCCTGTGGCACGTGGAAAGGGACCCTTGGTCTCCCGCCTCAGCTGGAGAGGCGTCCCAATTGCCTTGCCAAGCCTCGAGGAGAATCCCGAGTTGTGTCTCGCAACTAGGCAAGAGTCCTGACATGGCTGAACAAACACGTGTGTGGAAGGGCCATCCCCGTCGTAACTCGAGAATATACCCCAGGTTCCCGCCGCAACTCGAGAAAAATCATGAGACTTCCCCCTCGCCGCGAGATGAGGCCCGATTCCCCTGCACTGCGTGCAGAGCAATTCTGTGTTGCACATCACACATGAAAGGAGCCTTGATTTCCTTCATGGCACTCCAGAGAAACCCCAAGAACACTGTTTCAAGGCTAGAGGGATCCTGAGGTCACTGTAGCAACACGAAAGAGCTCCGTGGACCCAAAATCAACTCGAGATGAGAGGTTAGTCCCTGGCTTCGACTCCAGAGGAATACCACCTTACCACAAGCACCTCAAGAGGAGGCTTCTCTCAGCTCTAGGTATGTGAGAGGGACCCTGAGTTTGCGGCCTCAAGTGGAATGGACACCGCGATGCCCTACTCGAAATAAGGCCGGATATCCCTGCAGTGACTTCAATGCAGGCTCGTCTTGCATCTCCCAAGAAGAAAGGATGTCTGAATCCCCTGTGGAGACCACAGAGAAACACCTAGTTCCCCACCTCATCGCGACCGGAGGCCTCACATCCTTTGAAAACTCCAGAGGTACGCGGAGATCAGTGCCTCCAAAGGAGACGATGCCTGACTCCTCGTGAAACTTGATAGGAGTCCCAGGATTCTTGTGGCACGTGGAAAGGGACCCTTGGTCTTCCGCCTCAGCTGGAGAGGCGTTCCAATTGCCCTGCCAAGCCTCGAGGAGAATCCCGAGTTGTCCCTCGCAACTAGGCAGGAGTCCTGACGTGGCTGAACAAACACGTGGGTGGAAGGGCCATCCCCGTCGTAACTCGAGAATATACCCGAGGTTCCCGCCGCAACTCGAGAAAAACCATGAGACTTCCCCCTCGATGCGAGATGAGGCCCGATTCCCCTGTACTGCGTGCAGAGCAATTCCGTCTTGCACATCACACATGAAAGGAGCCTTGATTTCCTTCATGGCACTCCAGAGAAACGCCAAGAACACTGTTTCAAGGCTAGAGGGATCCTGAGGTCACTGTAGCAACACGAAAGAACTCTGTGGACCAAAAATCAACTCGAAAAGAAAGGTTAGTCCCTGGATTCGTCTCCAGAGGAATACCACCTTACCACAAGCACCTCAAGAGGAGGCTTGTCTCAGCTCTAGGTATGTGAGAGGGACCCTGAGTTTGCGGCCTCAAGTGGAATGGACACCGCGATGCCCTGACTTGATATAAGGCTGAATATCCCTGCAGTGACTTCAATGTAGGCTCGTCTTGCATCTCCCAGGACGAAAGGATGTCTGAATCCCCTGTGGAAAGCACAGAGAAAGACGTAGTTCCCCACCTCATCGCGACCGATAGCCTCACATCCTTTGAAAACTCCAGAGGTACGCGGAGATCAGTGCCTCCAAAGGAGACGATGCCTGACTCCTCGTGAAACTTGATAGGAGTCCCAGGATTCCTGTGGCACTTGGAAAGGGACACTTGGTCTCCCGCCTCAGCTGGAGAGGCGTCCCAATTGCCCTGCCAAGCCTCGAGGAGAATCCAGAGTTGTCCCTCGCAACTAGGCAGGAGTCCTGACGTGGCTGAACAAACACGTGGGTGGAAGGGCCATCCCCGTCGTAACTCGAGAATATACCCCAGGTTCCCGCCGCAACTCGAGAAAAACCATGAGACTTCCCCCTCGCCGCGAGATGAGGCCCGATTCCCCTGCACTGCGTGCAGAGCAATTCCGTGTTGCACATCACACATGAAAGGAGCCTTGATTTCCTTGATGGCACTCCAGAGAAACCCCAAGAACACTGTTTCAAGGCTAGAGGGATCCTGAGGTCACTGTAGCAACACGAAAGAGCTCTGTGGGCCAAAAATCAACTCGAGATGAGAGGTTAGTCCCTGGCTTCGACTCCAGAGGAATACCACCTTACCACAAGCACCTCAAGAGGAGGCTTCTCTCAGCTCTAGGTATGTGAGAGGGACCCTGAGTTTGCGGCCTCAAGTGGAATGGACACCGCGATGCCCTACTCGAAATAAGGCCGGATATCCCTGCAGTGACTTCAATGCAGGCTCGTCTTGCATCTCCCAAGAAGAAAGGATGTCTGAATCCCCTGTGGAGACCACAGAGAAACACCTAGTTCCCCACCTCATCGCGACCGGAGGCCTCACATCCTTTGAAAACTCCAGAGGTACGCGGAGATCAGTGCCTCCAAAGGAGACGATGCCTGACTCCTCGTGAAACTTGATAGGAGTCCCAGGATTCTTGTGGCACGTGGAAAGGGACCCTTGGTCTTCCGCCTCAGCTGGAGAGGCGTTCCAATTGCCCTGCCAAGCCTCGAGGAGAATCCCGAGTTGTCCCTCGCAACTAGGCAGGAGTCCTGACGTGGCTGAACAAACACGTGGGTGGAAGGGCCATCCCCGTCGTAACTCGAGAATATACCACAGGTTCCCGCCGCAACTCGAGAAAAACCATGAGACTTCCCCCTCGATGCGAGATGAGGCCCGATTCCCCTGTACTGCGTGCAGAGCAATTCCGTCTTGCACATCACACATGAAAGGAGCCTTGATTTCCTTCATGGCACTCCAGAGAAACGCCAAGAACACTGTTTCAAGGCTAGAGGGATCCTGAGGTCACTGTAGCAACATGAAAGAACTCTGTGGACCAAAAATCAACTCGAAAAGAGAGGTTAGTCCCTGGATTCGTCTCCAGAGGAATACCACCTTACCACAAGCACCTCAAGAGGAGGCTTCTCTCAGCTCTAGGTATGTGAGAGGGACCCTGAGTTTGCGGCCTCAAGTGGAATGGACACCGCGATGCCCTGACTTGAAATAAGGCTGAATATCCCTGCAGTGACTTCAATGTAGGCTCGTCTTGCATCTCCCAGGACGAAAGGATGTCTGAATCCCCTGTGGAAAGCACAGAGAAAGACGTAGTTCCCCACCTCATCGCGACCGATAGCCTCACATCCTTTGAAAACTCCAGAGGTACGCGGAGATCAGTGCCTCCAAAGGAGACGATGCCTGACTCCTCGTGAAACTTGATAGGAGTCCCAGGATTCCTGTGGCACTTGGAAAGGGACACTTGGTCTCCCGCCTCAGCTGGAGAGGCGTCCCAATTGCCCTGCCAAGCCTCGAGGAGAATCCAGAGTTGTCCCTCGCAACTAGGCAGGAGTCCTGACGTCACTGAAGAAACACGTGGGTGGAAGGGCCATCCCCGTCGTAACTCGAGAATATACCCCAGGTTCCCGCCGCAACTCGAGAAAAACCATGAGACTTCCCCCTCGATGCGAGATGAGGCCCGATTCCCCTGTACTGCGTGCAGAGCAATTCCGTCTTGCACATCACACATGAAAGGAGCCTTGATTTCCTTGATGGCACTCCAGAGAAACCCCAAGAACACTGTTTCAAGGATAGAGGGATCCTGAGGTCACTGTAGCAACACGAAAGAACTCTGTGGACCAAAAATCAACTCGAAAAGAGAGGTTAGTCCCTGGATTCGTCTCCAGAGGAATACCACCTTACCACAAGCACCTCAAGAGGAGGCTTCTCTCAGCTCTAGGTATGTGAGAGGGACCCTGAGTTTGCGGCCTCAAGTGGAATGGACACCGCGATGCCCTGACTCGAAATAAGGCCGGATATCCCTGCAGTGACTTCAATGCAGGCACGTCTTGCATCTCCCAGGACGAAAGGATGTCTGAATCCCCTGTGGAAAGCACAGAGAAAGACTTAGTTCCCCACCTCATCGCGACCGATAGCCTCACATCCTTTGAAAACTCCAGAGGTACACGGAGATCAGTGCCTCCAAAGGAGACGATGCCTGACTCCTCGTGAAATTGATAGGAGTCCCAGGATTCCTGTGGCACTTGGAAAGGGACACTTGGTCTCCCGCCTCAGCTGGAGAGGCGTCCCAATTGCCCTGCCAAGCCTCGAGGAGAATCCCGAGTTGTCCCTCGCAACTAGGCAGGAGTCCTGACATGGCTGAACACACACGTGTGTGGAAGGGCCATCCCCGTCGTAACTCGAGAATATACCCCAGGTTCCCGCCGCAACTCGAGAAAAACCATGAGACTTCCCCCTCGCAGCGAGATGAGGCCCGATTCCCCTGCACTGCGTGCAGAGCAATTCCGTGTTGCACATCACACATGAAAGGAGCCTTGATTTCCTTGATGGCACTCCAGAGAAACCCCAAGAACACTGTTTCAAGGCTAGAGGGATCCTGAGGTCACTGTAGCAACACGAAAGAGCTCGGTGGACCAAGAATCAACACGAGATGAGAGGTTAGTCCCTGGCTTCGACTCCAGAGGAATACCACCTTACCACAAGCACCTCAAGAGGAGGCTTCTCTCAGCTCTAGGTATGTGAGAGGGATCCTGAGTTTGCGGCCTCAAGTGGAATGGACACCGCGATGCCCTGACTCGAAATAAGGCCGGATATCCCTGCAGTGACTTGAATGCAGACTCGTCTTGCATCTCCCAAGAAGAAAGGATGTCTGAATCCCCTGTGGAGACCACAGAGAAGCACCTAGTTCCCCACCTCATCGCGACCGGAGGCCTCACATCCTTTGAAAACTCCAGAGGTACGCGGAGATCAGTGCCTCCAAAGGAGACGATGCCTGACTCCTCGTGAAACTTGATAGGAGTCCCAGGATTCCTGTGGCACGTGGAAAGGGACGCTTGGTCTCCCGTCTCAGCTGGAGAGGCGTTCCAATTGCCCTGCCAAGCCTCGAGGAGAATCCCGAGTTGTCCCTGGCAACTAGGCAGGAGTCCTGACGTGGCTGAACAAACACGTGGGTGAAAGGGCCATCCCCGTCGTAACTCGAGAATATACCCCAGGTTCCCGCCGCAACTCGAGAAAAACCATGAGACTTCCCCCTCGATGCGAGATGAGGCCCGATTCCCCTGTACTGCGTGCAGAGCAATTCCGTCTTGCACATCACACATGAAAGGAGCCTTGATTTCCTTGATGGCACTCCAGAGAAGCCCCAAGAACACTGTTTCAAGGATAGAGGGATCCTGAGGTCACTGTAGCAACACGAAAGAACTCTGTGGACCAAAAATCAAATCGAAAAGAGAGGTTAGTCCCTGTATTCGTCTCCAGAGGAATACCACCTTACCACAAGCACCTCAAGAGGAGGCTTCTCTCAGCTCTAGGTATGTGAGAGGGACCCTGAGTTTGCGGCCTCAAGTGGAATGGACACCGCGATGCCCTGACTCGAAATAAGGCCGGATATCCCTGCAGTGACTTCAATGCAGGCACGTCTTGCATCTCCCAGGACGAAAGGATGTCTGAATCCCCTGTGGAAAGCACAGAGAAAGACTTAGTTCCCCACCTCTTCGCGACCGATATCCTCACATCCTTTGAAAACTCCAGAGGTACACGGAGATCAGTGCCTCCAAAGGAGACAATGCCTGACTCCTCGTGAAACTTGATAGGAGTCCCAGGATTCCTGTGGCACTTGGAAAGGGACACTTGGTCTCCCGCCTCAGCTGGAGAGGCGTCCCAATTGCCCTGCCAAGCCTCGAGGAGAATCCAGAGTTGTCCCTCGCAACTAGGCAGGAGTCCTGACGTCGCTGAAGAAACACGTGGGTGGAAGGGCCATCCCCGTCGTAACTCGAGAATATACCCCAGGTTCCCGCCGCAACTCGAGAAAAACCATGAGACTTCCCCCTCGCCGCGAGATGAGGCCCGATTCCCCTGCACTGCGTGCAGAGCAATTCCGTGTTGCACATCACACATGAAAGGAGCCTTGATTTCCTTGATGGCACTCCAGAGAAACCCCAAGAACACTGTTTCAAGGCTAGAGGGATCCTGAGGTCACTGTAGCAACATGAAAGAGCTCCGTGGGCCAAAAATCAACTCGAGATGCGAGGTTAGTCCCTGGCTTCCACTCCAGAGGAATACCACCTTACCACAAGCACCTCAAGAGGAGGCTTCTCTCAGCTCTAGGTATGTGAGAGGGACCCTGAGTTTGCGGCCTCAAGTGGAATGGACACCGCGATGCCCTGACTCGAAATAAGGCCGGATATCCCTGCAGTGACTGGAATGCAGGCTCGTCTTGCATCTCCCAAGACGAAAGGGTGTCTGAATCCCCTGTGGAGACCACAGAGAAAGACCTAGTTCCCCACCTCATCGCGACCGATAGCCTCACATCCTTTGAAAACTCCAGAGGTATGCGGAGATCAGTGCCTCCAAAGGAGACGATGCCTGACTCCTCGTGAAACTTGATAGGAGACCCAGGATTCCTGTGGCACGTGGAAAGGTACACTTGGTCTCCCGTCTCAGCTGGAGAGGCGTCCCAATTGCCCTGCAAAGCCTCGAGGAGAATCCCGAGTTGTCCCTGGCAACTAGGCGGGAGTCCTGACGTCGCTGAAGAAACACGTGGGTGGAAGGGCCATCCCCGTCGTAACTCGAGAATATACCCCAGGTTCCCGCCGCAACTCGAGAAAAACCATGAGACTTCCCCCTCGCCACGAGATGAGGCCCGATTCCCCTGCACTGCGTGCAGAGCAGTTCCGTGTTGCACATCACACATGAAAGGAGCCTTGATTTCCTTGATGGCACTCCAGAGAAACCCCAAGAACACTGTTTCAAGGCTAGAGGGATCCTGAGGTCACTGTAGCAACACGAAAGAGCTCGGTGGACCAAGAATCAACACGAGATGAGAGGTTAGTCCCTGGCTTCGACTCCAGAGGAATACCACCTTACCACAAGCACCTCAAGAAGAGGCTTCTCTCAGCTCTAGGTATGTGAGAGGGATCCTGAGTTTGCGGCCTCAAGTGGAATGGACACCGCGATGCCCTGACTCGAAATAAGGCCGGATATCCCTGCAGTGACTTGAATGCAGGCTCGTCTTGCATCTCCCAAGAAGAAAGGATGTCTGAATCCCCTGTGGAGACCACAGAGAAACACCTAGTTCCCCACCTCATCGCGACCGGAGGCCTCACATCCTTTGAAAACTCCAGAGGTACGCAGAGATCAGTGCCTCCAAAGGAGACGATGCCTGACTCCTCGTGAAACTTGATAGGAGTCCAGGATTCCTGTGGCACGTGGAAAGGGACCCTTGGTCTCCCGCCTCAGCTGGAGAGGCGTTCCAATTGCCCTGCCAAGCCTCGAGGAGAATCCCGAGTTGTCCCTGGCAACTAGGCAGGAGTCCTGACGTCGCTGAACAAACACGTGGGTGGAAGGGCCATCCCCGTCGTAACTCGAGAATATACCCCAGGTTCCCGCCGCAACTTGAGAAAAACCATGAGACTTCCCCCTCGATGCGAGATGAGGCCCGATTCCCCTGTACTGCGTGCAGAGCAATTCCGTCTTGCACATCACACATGAAAGGAGCCTTGATTTCCTTGATGGCACTCCAGAGAAACCCCAAGAACACTGTTTCAAGGATAGAGGGATCCTGAGGTCACTGTAGCAACACGAAAGAACTCTGTGGACCAAAAATCAACTCGAAAAGAGAGGTTAGTCCCTGGATTCGTCTCCAGAGGAATACCACCTTACCACAAGCACCTCAAGAGGAGGCTTCTCTCAGCTCTAGGTATGTGAGAGGGACCCTGAGTTTGCGGCCTCAAGTGGAATGGACACCGCGATGCCCTGACTCGAAATAAGGCCGGATATCCCTGCAGTGACTTCAATGCAGGCACGTCTTGCATCTCCCAGGACGAAAGGATGTCTGAATCCCCTGTGGAAAGCACAGAGAAAGACTTAGTTCCCCACCTCATCGCGACCGATAGCCTCACATCCTTTGAAAACTCCAGAGGTACGCGGAGATCAGTGCCTCCAAAGGAGACGATGCCTGACTCCTCGTCAAACTTGATAGGAGTCCCAGGATTCCTGTGGCACGTGGAAAGGGACACTTGGTCTCCCGCCTCAGCTGGAGAGGCGTCCCAATTGCCTTGCCAAGCCTCGAGGAGAATCCCGAGTTGTGTCTCGCAACTAGGCAAGAGTCCTGACGTGGCTGAACAAACACGTGTGTGGAAGGGCCATCCCCGTCGTAACTCGAGAATATACGCCAGGTTCCCGCCCCAACTCGAGAAAAACCATGAGACTTCCCCCTCGCCGCGAGATGAGGCCCGATTCCCGTGCACTGCATGCAGAGCAATTCTGTGTTGCACATCACACATGAAAGGAGCCTTGATTTCCTTCATGGCACTCCAGAGAAACCCCAAGAACACTGTTTCAAGGTTAGAGGGATCCTGAGGTCACTGTAGCAACACGAAAGAGCTCCGTGGACCAAAAATCAACTCGAGATGAGAGGTTAGTCCCTGGCTTCGACTCCAGAGGAATACCACCTTACCACAAGCACCTCAAGAGGAGGCTTCTCTCAGCTCTAGGTATGTGAGAGGGACCCTGAGTTTGCGGCCTCAAGTGGAATGGACACCGTGATGCCCTGATTCGAATTAAGGCCGGATATCCCTGTAGTGACTGGAATGCAGGCTCGTCTTGCATCTCCCAAGACGAAAGGGTGTCTGAATCCCCCGTGGAGACCACAGAGAAAGACCTAGTTCCCCACCTCATCGCGACAGGAGGCCTCACATCCTTTGAAAACTCCAGAGGTATGCGGAGATCAGTGCCTCCAAAGGAGACGATGCCTGACTCCTCGTGAAACTTGATAGGAGACCCAGGATTCCTGTGGCACGTGGAAAGGTACACTTGGTCTCCCGTCTCAGCTGGAGAGGCGTCCCAATTGCCCTGCAAAGCCTCGAGGAGAATCCCGAGTTGTCCCTGGCAACTAGGCGGGAGTCCTGACGTCGCTGAAGAAACACGTGGGTGGAAGGGCCATCCCCGTCGTAACTCGAGAATATACCCCAGGTTCCCGCCGCAACTCGAGAGAAACCATGAGACTTCCCCCTCGCCACGAGATGAGGCCCGATTCCCCTGCACTGCGTGCAGAGCAGTTCCGTGTTGCACATCACACATGAAAGGAGCCTTGATTTCCTTGATGGCACTCCAGAGAAAACCCAAGAACACTGTTTCAAGGCTAGAGGGATCCTGAGGTCACTGTAGCAACACGAAAGAGCTCCGTGGACCAAGAATCAACACGAGATGAGAGGTTAGTCCCTGGCTTCGACTCCAGAGGAATACCACCTTACCACAAGCACCTCAAGAGGAGGCTTCTCTCAGCTCTAGGTATGTGAGAGGGATCCTGAGTTTGCGGCCTCAAGTGGAATGGACACCGCGATGCCCTGACTCGAAATAAGGCCGGATATCCCTGCAGTGACTTGAATGCAGGCTCGTCTTGCATCTCCCAAGAAGAAAGGATGTCTGAATCCCCTGTGGAGACCACAGAGAAACACCTAGTTCCCCACCTCATCGCGACCGGAGGCCTCACATCCTTTGAAAACTCCAGAGGTACGCAGAGATCAGTGCCTCCAAAGGAGACGATGCCTGACTCCTCGTGAAACTTGATAGGAGTCCAGGATTCCTGTGGCACGTGGAAAGGGACCCTTGGTCTCCCGCCTCAGCTGGAGAGGCGTTCCAATTGCCCTGCCAAGCCTCGAGGAGAATCCCGAGTTGTCCCTGGCAACTAGGCAGGAGTCCTGACGTGGCTGAACAAACACGTGGGTGGAAGGGCCATCCCCGTCGTAACTCGAGAATATACCCCAGGTTCCCGCCGCAACTTGAGAAAAACCATGAGACTTCCCCCTCGCCGCGAGATGAGGCCCGATTCCCCTGCACTGCGTGCAGAGCAATTCCGTGTTGCACATCACACATGAAAGGAGCCTTGATTTCCTTGACTGCACTCCAGAGAAACCCCAAGAACACTGTTTCAAGGCTAGAGGGATCCTGAGGTCACTGTAGCAACACGAAAGAGCTCCGTGGACCAAGAATCAACACAAGATGAGAGGTTAGTCCCTGGCTTCGACTCCTGAGGAATACCACCTTACCACAAGCACCTCAAGAGGAGGCTTCTCTCAGCTCTAGGTATGTGAGAGGGATCCTGAGTTTGCGGCCTCAAGTGGAATGGACACCACGATGCCCTGACTCGAAATAAGGCCGGATATCCCTGCAGTGACTTGAATGCAGGCTTGTATTGCATCTCCCAAGAAGAAAGGATGTGTGAATCCCCTGTCGAGACCACAGAGAAAGACCTAGTTCCCCACCTCATCGCGATCGGAGGCCTCACATCCTTTGAAAACTCCAGAGGTACGCGGAGATCAGTGCCTCCAAAGGAGACGATGCCTGACTCCTCGTGAAACTTGATAGGAGTCCCAGGATTCCTGTGGCACTTGGAAAGGGACACTTGGTCTCCCGCCTCAGCTGGAGAGGCGTCCCAATTGCCCTGCCAAGCCTCGAGGAGAATCCAGAGTTGTCCCTCGCAACTAGGCAGGAGTCCTAACGTCGCTGAAGAAACACGTGGGTGGAAGGGCCATCCCCATGGTAACTCGAGAATATACCCCAGGTTCCCGCCGCAACTCGAGAAAAACCATGAGACTTCCCCCACGCCGCGAGATGAGGCCCGATTCCCCTGCACTGCGTGCAGAGCAACTCCGTGTTGCACATCACACATGAAAGGAGCCTTGATTTCCTTCATGGCACTCCAGAGAAACCCCAAGAACACTGTTTCAAGGCTAGAGGGATCCTGAGGTCAATGTAGCAACACGAAAGAGCTCCGTGGGCCAAAAATCAACTCGAGATGAGAGGTTAGTCCCTGGCTTCGACTCCTGAGGAATACCACCTTACCACAAGCACCTCAAGAGGAGGCTTCTCTCAGCTCTAGGTATGTGAGAGGGATCCTGAGTTTGCGGCCTCAAGTGGAATGGACACCACGATGTCCTGACTCGAAATAAGGCCGGATATCCCTGAAGTGACTTGAATGCAGGCTTGTATTGCATCTCCCAAGAAGAAAGGATGTGTGAATCCCCTGTGGAGACCACAGAGAAAGACCTAGTTCCCCACCTCATCGCGATCGGAGGCCTCACATCCTTTGAAAACTCCAGAGGTACGCGGAGATCAGTGCCTCCAAAGGAGACGATGCCTGACTCCTCGTGAAACTTGATAGGAGTCCCAGGATTCTTGTGGCACGTGGAAAGGGACCCTTGGTCTCCCGCCTCAGCTGGAGAGGCGTTCCAATTGCCCTGCCAAGCCTCGAGGAGCATCCCGAGTTGTCCCTCGCAACTAGGCAGGAGTCCTGACGTGGCTGAACAAACACGTGGGTGGAAGGGCCATCCCCGTCGTAACTCGAGAATATACCCCAGGTTCCCGCCGCAACTCGAGAAAAACCATGAGACTTCCCCCTCGCCGCGAGATGAGGCCCGCTTCCCCTGTACTACGTGCAGAGCAATTCCGTGTTGCACATCACACATGAAAGGAGCCTTGATTTCCTTCATGGCACTCCAGAGAAACCCCAAGAACACTGTTTCAAGGATAGAGGGATCCTGAGGTCACTGTAGCAACACGAAAGAACTCTGTGGACCTAAAATCAACTCGAAAAGAGAGGTTAGTCCCTGGATTCCTCTCCAGAGGAATACCACCTTACCACAAGCACCTCAAGAGGAGGCTTCTCTCAGCTCTAGGTATGTGAGAGGGACCCTGAGTTTGCGGCCTCAAGTGGAATGGACACCGCGATGCCCTGACTCGAAATAAGGCCGGATATCCCTGCAGTGACTACAATGCAGGCTCGTCTTGCATCTCCCAGGACGAAAGGATGTCTGAATCCCCTCTGGAAAGCACAGAGAAAGACTTAGTTCCCCACCTCATCGCGACCGATAGCCTCACATCCTTTGAAAACTCCAGAGGTACGCAGAGATCAGTGCCTCCAAAGGAGACGATGCCTGACTCCTCGTGAAACTTGATAGGAGTCCCAGGATTCCTGTGGCACTTGGAAAGGGACACTTCGTCTCCCGCCTCAGCTGCAGAGGCGTCCCAATTGCCCTGCCAAGCCTCGAGGAGAATCCAGAGTTGTCCCTCGCAACTAGGCAGGAGTCCTGACGTCGCTGAAGAAACACGTGGGTGGAAGTGCCATCCCCGTCGTAACTCGAGAATATACCCCAGGTTCCCGCCGCAACTCGAGAAAAACAATGAGACTTCCCCCTCGCCGCGAGATGAGGCCCGATTCCCCTGCACTGCGTGCAGAGCAATTCCGTGTTGCACATCACACATGAAAGGAACCTTGATTTCCTTGATGGCACTCCAGAGAAACCCCAAGAACACTGTTTCAAGGCTAGAGGGATCCTGAGGTCACTGTAGCAACACGAAAGAGCTCCGTGGGCCAAAAATCTACACGAGATGAGAGGTTAGTCCCTGGTTTCGACTCCCGAGGAATACCACCTTACCACAAGCACCTCAAGAGGAGGCTTCTCTCAGCTCTAGGTATGTGAGAGGGACCCTGAGTTTGCGGCCTCAAGTGGAATGGACACCGCGATGCCCTGACGCGAAATAAGGCTGGATATCCCTGCAGTGACTTGAATGCAGGCTCGTCTTGCATCTCCCAAGATGAAAGGATGTCTGAATCCCCTTTGGAGACCACAGAGAAAGACCTAGTTCCCCACCTCATCGCGACCGGAGGCCTCACATCCTTTGAAAACTCCAGAGGTACGCGGAGATCAGTGCCTCCAAAGGAGACGATGCCTGACTCCTCGTGAAACTTGATAGGAGTCCCAGGATTCCTGTGGCACGTGGAAAGGGACCCTTGGTCTCCCGCCTCAGCTGGAGAGGCGTCAAAATTGCCGTGCCAAGCCTCGAGGAGAATCCCGAGTTGTCCCTCGCAACTAGGCAAGAGTCATGACGTGGCTAAACAAACACGTGTGTGGAAGGGCCATCCCCGTCGTAACTCGAGAATATACCCCAGGTTCCCGCCGCAACTCGAGAAAAACCATGAGACTTCCCCCTCGCCGCGAGATGAGGCCCGATTCCCCTGCACTGCGTGCAGAGCAATTCCGTGTTGCACATCACACATGAAAGGAGCCTTGATTTCCTTGATGGCACTCCAGAGAAACCCCAAGAACACTGTTTCAAGGCTAGAGGGATCCTGAGGTCACTGTAGCAACACGAAAGAGCTCCGTGGACCAAGAATCAACACGAGATGAGAGGTTAGTCCCTGGCTTCGACTCCTGAGGAATACCACCTTACCACAAGCACCTCAAGAGGAGGCTTCTCTCAGCTCTAGGTATGTGAGAGGGACCCTGAGTTTGCGGCCTCAAGTGGAATGGACACCGCGATGCCCTGACTCGAAATAAGGCCGGATATCCCTGCAGTGATTTCAATGCAGGCTCGTCTTGCATCTCCCAGGACGAAAGGATGTCTGAATCCCCTGTGGAAAGCACAGAGAAAGACTTAGTTCCCCACCTCATCGGGACCGATAGCCTCACATCCTTTGAAAACTCCAGAGGTACGCGGAGATGAGTGCCTCCAAAGGAGACGATGCCTGACTCCTCGTGAAACTTGATAGGAGTCCCAGGATTCCTGTGGCACGTGGAAAGGGACCCTTGGTCTCCCGCCTCAGCTGGAGAGGCGTCCCAATTGCCTTGCCAAGCCTCGAGGAGAATCCCGAGTTGTGTCTCGCAACTAGGCAAGAGTCCTGACGTGGCTGAACAAACACGTGTGTGGAAGGGCCATCCCCGTCGTAACTCGAGAATATACCCCAGGTTCCCGCCGCAACTCGAGAAAAACCATGAGACTTCCCCCTCGCCGTGAGATGAGGCCCGATTCCCCTGCAAAGCGTGCAGAGTAATTCTGTGTTGCACATCACACATGAAAGGAGCCTTGATTTCCTTCATGGCACTCCAGAGAAACCCCAAGAACACTGTTTCAAGGCTAGAGGGATCCTGAGGTCACTGTAGCAACACGAAAGAGCTCCGTGGACCAAAAATCAACTCGAGATGAGAGGTTAGTCCCTGGCTTCGACTCCAGAGGAATACCACCTTACCACAAGCACCTCAAGAGGAGGCTTCTCTCAGCTCTAGGTATGTGAGAGGGACCCTGAGTTTGCGGCCTCAAGTGGAATGGACACCGCGATGCCCTGACTCGAAATAAGGCCGGATATCCCTGCAGTGACTTGAATGCAGGCTCGTCTTGCATCTCCCAAGAAGAAAGGATGTCTGAATCCCCTGTGGAGACCACAGAGAAACACCTAGTTCCCCACCTCATCGCGACCGGAGGCCTCACATCCTTTGAAAACTCCAGAGGTACGCAGAGATCAGTGCCTCCAAAGGAGACGATGCCTGACTCCTCGTGAAACTTGATAGGAGTCCAGGATTCCTGTGGCACGTGGAAAGGGACCCTTGGTCTCCCGCCTCAGCTGGAGAGGCGTTCCAATTGCCCTGCCAAGCCTCGAGGAGAATCCCGAGTTGTCCCTGGCAACTAGGCAGGAGTCCTGACGTGGCTGAACAAACACGTGGGTGGAAGGGCCATCCCCGTCGGAACTCGAGAATATACCCCAGGTTCCCGCCGCAACTTGAGAAAAACCATGAGACTTCCCCCTCGCCGCGAGATGAGGCCCGATTCCCCTGCACTGCGTGCAGAGCAATTCCGTGTTGCACATCACACATGAAAGGAGCCTTGATTTCCTTGACTGCACTCCAGAGAAACCCCAAGAACACTGTTTCAAGGCTAGAGGGATCCTGAGGTCACTGTAGCAACACGAAAGAGCTCCGTGGACCAAGAATCAACACAAGATGAGAGGTTAGTCCCTGGCTTCGACTCCTGAGGAATACCACCTTACCACAAGCACCTCAAGAGGAGGCTTCTCTCAGCTCTAGGTATGTGAGAGGGATCCTGAGTTTGCGGCCTCAAGTGGAATGGACACCACGATGCCCTGACTCGAAATAAGGCCGGATATCCCTGCAGTGACTTGAATGCAGGCTTGTATTGCATCTCCCAAGAAGAAAGGATGTGTGAATCCCCTGTGGAGACCACAGAGAAAGACCTAGTTCCCCACCTCATCGCGATCGGAGGCCTCACATCCTTTGAAAACTCCAGAGGTACGCGGAGATCAGTGCCTCCAAAGGAGACGATGCCTGACTCCTCGTGAAACTTGATAGGAGTCCCAGGATTCCTGTGGCACTTGGAAAGGGACACTTGGTCTCCCGCCTCAGCTGGAGAGGCGTCCCAATTGCCTTGCCAAGCCTCGAGGAGAATCCAGAGTTGTCCCTCGCAACTAGGCAGGAGTCCTGACGTCGCTGAAGAAACACGTGGGTGGAAGGGCCATCCCCATGGTAACTCGAGAATATACCCCAGGTTCCCGCCGCAACTCGAGAAAAACCATGAGACTTCCCCCACGCCGCGAGATGAGGCCCGATTCCCCTGCACTGCGTGCAGAGCAACTCCGTGTTGCACATCACACATGAAAGGAGCCTTGATTTCCTTCATGGCACTCCAGAGAAACCCCAAGAACACTGTTTCAAGGCTAGAGGGATCCTGAGGTCAATGTAGCAACACGAAAGAGCTCCGTGGGCCAAAAATCAACTCGAGATGAGAGGTTAGTCCCTGGCTTCGACTCCAGAGGAATACCACCTTACCACAAGCACCTCAAGAGGAGGCTTCTCTCAGCTCTAGGTATGTGAGAGGGACCCTGAGTTTGCGGCCTCAAGTGGAATGGACACCGCGATGCCCTGACTCGAAATAAGGCTGGATATCCCTGCAGTGACTTGAATGCAGGCTCGTCTTGCATCTCCCAAGATGAAAGGATGTCTGAATCCCCTGTGGAGACCACAGAGAAAGACCTAGTTCCCCACCTCATCGCGACCGGAGGCCTCACATCCTTTGAAAACTCCAGAGGTACGCGGAGATCAGTGCCTCCAAAGGAGACGATGCCTGAGTCCTCGTGAAACTTGATAGGAGCCCCAGGATTCCTGTGGCACGTGGAAAGGGACCCTTGGTCTCCCGCCTCAGCTGGAGAGGCGTCCCAATTGCCTTGCCAAGCCTCGAGGAGAATCCCGAGTTGTGTCTCGCAACTAGGCAAGAGTCCGGACGTGGCTGAACAAACACGTGTGTGGAAGGGCCATCCCCGTCGTAACTCGAGAATATACCCCAGGTTCCCGCCGCAACTCGAGAAAAACCATGAGACTTCCCCCTCGCCGCGAGATGAGGCCCGATTCCCCTGCACTGCGTGCAGAGCAATTCTGTGTTGCACATCACACATGAAAGGAGCCTTGATTTCCTTCATGGCACTCCAGAGAAACCCCAAGAACACTGTTTCAAGGCTAGAGGGATCCTGAGGTCACTGTAGCAACACGAAAGAGCTCCGTGGACCCAAAATCAACTCGAGATGAGAGGTTAGTCCCTGGCTTCGACTCCAGAGGAATACCACCTTACCACAAGCACCTCAAGAGGAGGCTTCTCTCAGCTCTAGGTATGTGAGAGGGACCCTGAGTTTGGGGCCTCAAGTGGAATGGACACCGCGATGCCCTGACTCGAAATAAGGCCGGATATCCCTGCAGTGACTGGAATGCAGGCTCGTCTTGCATCTCCCAAGACGAAAGGGTGTCTGAATCCCCTGTGGAGACCACAGAGAAAGACCTAGTTCCCCACCTCATCGCGACAGGAGGCCTCAAATCCTTTGAAAACTCCAGAGGTATGCGGAGATCAGTGCCTCCAAAGGAGACGATGCCTGACTCCTCGTGAAACTTGATACGAGACCCAGGATTCCTGTGGCACGTGGAAAGGGACCCTTGGTCTCCCGTCTTAGCTGGAGAGGCGTCCCAATTGCCCTGCAAAGCCTCGAGGAGAATCCCGAGTTGTCCCTCGCAACTAGGCAGGAGTCCTGACCTGGCTGAACACACACGTGTGTGGAAGGGCCATCCCCGTCGTAACTCGAGAATATACCCCAGGTTCCCGCCGCAACTCGAGAAAAACCATGAGACTTCCCCCTCGCCGCGAGATGAGGCCCGATTCCCCTGCAATGCGTGCAGAGCAATTCCGTGTTGCACATCACACATGAAAGGAGCCTTGATTTCCTTGATGGCACTCCAGAGAAACCCCAAGAACACTATTTCAAGGCTAGAGGGATCCTGAGGTCACTGTAGCAACACGAAAGAGCTCCGTGGACCAAGAATCAACACGAGATGAGAGGTTAGTCCCTGGCTTCGACTCCTGAGGAATACCACCTTACCACAAGCACCTCAAGAGGAGGCTTCTCTCAGCTCTAGGTATGTGAGAGGGATCCTGAGTTTTCCGGCCTCAAGTGGAATGGACACCGCGATGCCCTGACTCGAAATAAGGCCGGATATCCCTGCAGTGACTTGAATGCAGGATCGTCTTGCATCTCCCAAGAAGAAAGGATGTCTGAATCCCCTGTGGAGACCACAGAGAAAGACCTAGTTCCCCACCTCATCGCGACCGGAGGCCTCACATCCTTTGAAAACTCCAGAGGTACGCGGAGATCAGTGCCTCCAAAGGAGACGATGCCTGAGTCCTCGTGAAACTTGATAGGAGACCCAGGATTCCTGTGGCACGTGGAAAGGGACCCTTGGTCTCCCGCCTCAGCTGGAGAGGCGTCCCAATTGCCTTGCCAAGCCTCGAGGAGAATCCCGAGTTGTGTCTCGCAACTAGGCAAGAGTCCGGACGTGGCTGAACAAACACGTGTGTGGAAGGGCCATCCCCGTCGTAACTCGAGAATATACCCCAGGTTCCCGCCGCAACTCGAGAAAAACCATGAGACTTCCCCCTCGCCGCGAGATGAGGCCCGATTCCCCTGCACTGCGTGCAGAGCAATTCTGTGTTGCACATCACACATGAAAGGAGCCTTGATTTCCTTCATGGCACTCCAGAGAAACCCCAAGAACACTGTTTCAAGGCTAGAGGGATCCTGAGGTCACTGTAGCAACACGAAAGAGCTCCGTGGACCCAAAATCAACTCGAGATGAGAGGTTAGTCCCTGGCTTCGACTCCAGAGGAATACCACCTTACCACAAGCACCTCAAGAGGAGGTTCTCTCAGCTCTAGGTATGTGAGAGGGACCCTGAGTTTGGGGCCTCAAGTGGAATGGACACCGCGATGCCCTGACTCGAAATAAGGCCGGATATCCCTGCAGTGACTGGAATGCAGGCTCGTCTTGCATCTCCCAAGACGAAAGGGTGTCTGAATCCCCTGTGGAGACCACAGAGAAAGACCTAGTTCCCCACCTCATCGCGACAGGAGGCCTCAAATCCTTTGAAAACTCCAGAGGTATGCGGAGATCAGTGCCTCCAAAGGAGACGATGCCTGACTCCTCGTGAAACTTGATACGAGACCCAGGATTCCTGTGGCACGTGGAAAGGGACCCTTGGTCTCCCGTCTTAGCTGGAGAGGCGTCCCAATTGCCCTGCAAAGCCTCGAGGAGAATCCCGAGTTGTCCCTCGCAACTAGGCAGGAGTCCTGACCTGGCTGAACACACACGTGTGTGGAAGGGCCATCCCCGTCGTAACTCGAGAATATACCCCAGGTTCCCGCCGCAACTCGAGAAAAACCATGAGACTTCCCCCTCGCCGCGAGATGAGGCCCGATTCCCCTGCACTGCGTGCAGAGCAATTCCGTGTTGCACATCACACATGAAAGGAGCCTTGATTTCCTTGATGGCACTCCAGAGAAACCCCAAGAACACTATTTCAAGGCTAGAGGGATCCTGAGGTCACTGTAGCAACACGAAAGAGCTCCGTGGACCAAGAATCAACACGAGATGAGAGGTTAGTCCCTGGCTTCGACTCCTGAGGAATACCACCTTACCACAAGCACCTCAAGAGGAGGCTTCTCTCAGCTCTAGGTATGTGAGAGGGATCCTGAGTTTTCCGGCCTCAAGTGGAATGGACACCGCGATGCCCTGACTCGAAATAAGGCCGGATATCCCTGCAGTGACTTGAATGCAGGATCATCTTGCATCTCCCAAGAAGAAAGGATGTCTGAATCCCCTGTGGAGACCACAGAGAAAGACCTAGTTCCCCACCTCATCGCGACCGGAGGCCTCACATCCTTTGAAAACTCCAGAGGTACGCGGAGATCAGTGCCTCCAAAGGAGACGATGCCTGACTCCTCGTGAAACTTGATAGGAGTCCCAGGATTCTTGTGGCACGTGGAAAGGGACACTTGGTCTCCCGCCTCAGCTGGAGAGGCGTCCCAATTGCCCTGCCAAGCCTCGAGGAGAATCCCGAGTTGTCCCTCGCAACTAGGCAGGAGTCCTGACGTGGCTGAACAAACACGTGGGTGGAAGGGCCATCCCCGTCGTAACTCGAGATTATACCCCAGGTTCCCGCCGCAACTCGAGAAAAACCATGAGACTTCCCCCTCGATGCGAGATGAGGCCCGATTCCCCTGTACTGCGTGCAGAGCAATTCCGTCTTGCACATCACACATGAAAGGAGCCTTGATTTCCTTGATGGCACTCCAGAGAAACCCCAAGAACACTGTTTCAAGGCTAGAGGGATCCTGAGGTCACTGTATCAACACGAAAGAACTCTGTGGACCAAAAATCAACTCGAAAAGAGAGGTTAGTCCCTGGATTCGTCTCCAGAGGAATACCACCTTACCACAAGCACCTCAAGAGGAGGCTTCTCTCAGCTCTAGGTATGTGAGAGGGACCCTGAGTTTGCGGCCTCAAGTGGAATGGACACCGCGATGCCCTGACTCGAAATAAGGCCGGATATCCCTGCAGTGACTTCAATGCAGGCTCGTCTTGCATCTCCCAGGACGAAAGGATGTCTGAATCCCCTGTGGAAAGCACAGAGAAAGACTTAGTTCCCCACCTCATCGCGACCGATAGCCTCACATCCTTTGAAATCTCCAGAGGTACGCGGAGATCAGTGCCTCCAAAGGAGACGATGCCTGACTCCTCGTGAAACTTGATAGGAGTCCCAGGATTCCTGTGGCACTTGGAAAGGGACACTTGGTCTCCCGCCTCAGCTGCAGAGGCGTCCCAATTGCCCTGCAAAGCCTCGAGGAGAATCCAGAGTTGTCCCTCGCAACTAGGCAGGAGTCCTGACGTGGCTGAACACACACGTGTGTGGAAGGGCCATCCCCGTCGGAACTCGAGAATATACCCCAGGTTCCCGCCGCAACTCGAGAAAAACCATGAGACTTCCCCCTCGCCGCGAGATGAGGCCCGATTCCCCTGCACTGCGTGCAGAGCAATTCCGTGTTGCACATCACACATGAAAGGAGCCTTGATTTCCTTGACTGCACTCCAGAGAAACCCCAAGAACACTGTTTCAAGGCTAGAGGGATCCTGAGGTCACTGTAGCAACACGAAAGAGCTCCGTGGACCAAGAATCAACACAAGATGAGAGGTTAGTCCCTGGCTTCGACTCCTGAGGAATACCACCTTACCACAAGCACCTCAAGAGGAGGCTTCTCTCAGCTCTAGGTATGTGAGAGGGATCCTGAGTTTGCGGCCTCAAGTGGAATGGACACCACGATGCCCTGACTCGAAATAAGGCCGGATATCCCTGCAGTGACTTGAATGCAGGCTTGTATTGCATCTCCCAAGAAGAAAGGATGTGTGAATCCCCTGTGGAGACCACAGAGAAAGACCTAGTTCCCCACCTCATCGCGATCGGAGGCCTCACATCCTTTGAAAACTCCAGAGGTACGCGGAGATCAGTGCCTCCAAAGGAGACGATGCCTGACTCCTCGTGAAACTTGATAGGAGTCCCAGGATTCTTGTGGCACGTGGAAAGGGACCCTTGGTCTCCCGCCTCAGCTGGAGAGGCGTTCCAATTGCCCTGCCAAGCCTCGAGGAGCATCCCGAGTTGTCCCTCGCAACTAGGCAGGAGTCCTGACGTGGCTGAACAAACACGTGGGTGGAAGGGCCATCCCCGTCGTAACTCGAGAATATACCCCAGGTTCCCGCCGCAACTCGAGAAAAACCATGAGACTTCCCCCTCGCCGCGAGATGAGGCCCGATTCCCCTGCACTGCGTGCAGAGCAATTCCGTGTTGCATATCACACATGAAAGGAGCCTTGATTTCCTTGATGGCACTCCAGAGAAACCCCAAGAACACTGTTTCAAGGCTAGAGGGATCCTGAGGTCACTGTAGCAACACGAAAGAGCTCCGTGGGCCAAAAATCTAGACGAGATGAGAGGTTAGTCCCTGGTTTCGACTCCCGAGGAATACCACCTTACCACAAGCACCTCAAGAGGAGGCTTCTCTCAGCTCTAGGTATGTGAGAGGGACCCTGAGTTTGCGGCCTCAAGTGGAATGGACACCGCGATGCCCTGACGCGAAATAAGGCTGGATATCCCTGCAGTGACTTGAATGCAGGCTCGTCTTGCATCTCCCAAGATGAAAGGATGTCTGAATCCCCTTTGGAGACCACAGAGAAAGACCTAGTTCCCCACCTCATCGCGACCGGAGGCCTCACATCCTTTGAAAACTCCAGAGGTACGCGGAGATCAGTGCCTCCAAAGGAGACGATGCCTGACTCCTCGTGAAACTTGATAGGAGTCCCAGGATTCCTGTGGCACGTGGAAAGGGACCCTTGGTCTCCCGCCTCAGCTGGAGAGGCGTCAAAATTGCCGTGCCAAGCCTCGAGGAGAATCCCGAGTTGTCCCTCGCAACTAGGCAAGAGTCATGACGTGGCTAAACAAACACGTGGGTGGAAGGGCCATACCCGTCGTAACTCGAGAATATACCCCAGGTTCCCGCCGCAACTCGAGAAAAACCATGAGACTTCCCCCTCGCCGCGAGATGAGGCCCGATTCCCCTGCACTGCGTGCAGAGCAATTCCGTGTTGCACATCACACATGAAAGGAGCCTTGATTTCCTTGATGGCACTCCAGAGAAACCCCAAGAACACTGTTTCAAGGCTAGAGGGATCCTGAGGTCACTGTAGCAACACGAAAGAGCTCCGTGGACCAAGAATCAACACGAGATGAGAGGTTAGTCCCTGGCTTCGACTCCTGAGGAATACCACCTTACCACAAGCACCTCAAGAGGAGGCTTCTCTCAGCTCTAGGTATGTGAGAGGGACCCTGAGTTTGCGGCCTCAAGTGGAATGGACACCGCGATGCCCTGACTCGAAATAAGGCCGGATATCCCTGCAGTGATTTCAATGCAGGCTCGTCTTGCATCTCCCAGGACGAAAGGATGTCTGAATCCCCTGTGGAAAGCACAGAGAAAGACTTAGTTCCCCACCTCATCGGGACCGATAGCCTCACATCCTTTGAAAACTCCAGAGGTACGCGGAGATGAGTGCCTCCAAAGGAGACGATGCCTGACTCCTCGTGAAACTTGATAGGAGTCCCAGGATTCCTGTGGCACGTGGAAAGGGACCCTTGGTCTCCCGCCTCAGCTGGAGAGGCGTCCCAATTGCCTTGCCAAGCCTCGAGGAGAATCCCGAGTTGTGTCTCGCAACTAGGCAAGAGTCCTGACGTGGCTGAACAAACACGTGTGTGGAAGGGCCATCCCCGTCGTAACTCGAGAATATACCCCAGGTTCCCGCCGCAACTCGAGAAAAACCATGAGACTTCCCCCTCGCCGTGAGATGAGGCCCGATTCCCCTGCAAAGCGTGCAGAGTAATTCTGTGTTGCACATCACACATGAAAGGAGCCTTGATTTCCTTCATGGCACTCCAGAGAAACCCCAAGAACACTGTTTCAAGGCTAGAGGGATCCTGAGGTCACTGTAGCAACACGAAAGAGCTCCGTGGACCAAAAATCAACTCGAGATGAGAGGTTAGTCCCTGGCTTCGACTCCAGAGGAATACCACCTTACCACAAGCACCTCAAGAGGAGGCTTCTCTCAGCTCTAGGTATGTGAGAGGGACCCTGAGTTTGCGGCCTCAAGTGGAATGGACACCGCGATGCCCTGACTCGAAATAAGGCCGGATATCCCTGCAGTGACTTGAATGCAGGCTCGTCTTGCATCTCCCAAGAAGAAAGGATGTCTGAATCCCCTGTGGAGACCACAGAGAAACACCTAGTTCCCCACCTCATCGCGACCGGAGGCCTCACATCCTTTGAAAACTCCAGAGGTACGCAGAGATCAGTGCCTCCAAAGGAGACGATGCCTGACTCCTCGTGAAACTTGATAGGAGTCCAGGATTCCTGTGGCACGTGGAAAGGGACCCTTGGTCTCCCGCCTCAGCTGGAGAGGCGTTCCAATTGCCCTGCCAAGCCTCGAGGAGAATCCCGAGTTGTCCCTGGCAACTAGGCAGGAGTCCTGACGTGGCTGAACAAACACGTGGGTGGAAGGGCCATCCCCGTCGTAACTCGAGAATATACCCCAGGTTCCCGCCGCAACTTGAGAAAAACCATGAGACTTCCCCCTCGCCGCGAGATGAGGCCCGATTCCCCTGCACTGCGTGCAGAGCAATTCCGTGTTGCACATCACACATGAAAGGAGCCTTGATTTCCTTGACTGCACTCCAGAGAAACCCCAAGAACACTGTTTCAAGGCTAGAGGGATCCTGAGGTCACTGTAGCAACACGAAAGAGCTCCGTGGACCAAGAATCAACACAAGATGAGAGGTTAGTCCCTGGCTTCGACTCCTGAGGAATACCACCTTACCACAAGCACCTCAAGAGGAGGCTTCTCTCAGCTCTAGGTATGTGAGAGGGATCCTGAGTTTGCGGCCTCAAGTGGAATGGACACCACGATGCCCTGACTCGAAATAAGGCCGGATATCCCTGCAGTGACTTGAATGCAGGCTTGTATTGCATCTCCCAAGAAGAAAGGATGTGTGAATCCCCTGTGGAGACCACAGAGAAAGACCTAGTTCCCCACCTCATCGCGATCGGAGGCCTCACATCCTTTGAAAACTCCAGAGGTACGCGGAGATCAGTGCCTCCAAAGGAGACGATGCCTGACTCCTCGTGAAACTTGATAGGAGTCCCAGGATTCCTGTGGCACTTGGAAAGGGACACTTGGTCTCCCGCCTCAGCTGGAGAGGCGTCCCAATTGCCTTGCCAAGCCTCGAGGAGAATCCAGAGTTGTCCCTCGCAACTAGGCAGGAGTCCTGACGTCGCTGAAGAAACACGTGGGTGGAAGGGCCATCCCCATGGTAACTCGAGAATATACCCCAGGTTCCCGCCGCAACTCGAGAAAAACCATGAGACTTCCCCCACGCCGCGAGATGAGGCCCGATTCCCCTGCACTGCGTGCAGAGCAACTCCGTGTTGCACATCACACATGAAAGGAGCCTTGATTTCCTTCATGGCACTCCAGAGAAACCCCAAGAACACTGTTTCAAGGCTAGAGGGATCCTGAGGTCAATGTAGCAACACGAAAGAGCTCCGTGGGCCAAAAATCAACTCGAGATGAGAGGTTAGTCCCTGGCTTCGACTCCAGAGGAATACCACCTTACCACAAGCACCTCAAGAGGAGGCTTCTCTCAGCTCTAGGTATGTGAGAGGGACCCTGAGTTTGCGGCCTCAAGTGGAATGGACACCGCGATGCCCTGACTCGAAATAAGGCTGGATATCCCTGCAGTGACTTGAATGCAGGCTCGTCTTGCATCTCCCAAGATGAAAGGATGTCTGAATCCCCTGTGGAGACCACAGAGAAAGACCTAGTTCCCCACCTCATCGCGACCGGAGGCCTCACATCCTTTGAAAACTCCAGAGGTACGCGGAGATGAGTGCCTCCAAAGGAGACGATGCCTGAGTCCTCGTGAAACTTGATAGGAGCCCCAGGATTCCTGTGGCACGTGGAAAGGGACCCTTGGTCTCCCGCCTCAGCTGGAGAGGCGTCCCAATTGCCTTGCCAAGCCTCGAGGAGAATCCCGAGTTGTGTCTCGCAACTAGGCAAGAGTCCGGACGTGGCTGAACAAACACGTGTGTGGAAGGGCCATCCCCGTCGTAACTCGAGAATATACCCCAGGTTCCCGCCGCAACTCGAGAAAAACCATGAGACTTCCCCCTCGCCGCGAGATGAGGCCCGATTCCCCTGCACTGCGTGCAGAGCAATTCTGTGTTGCACATCACACATGAAAGGAGCCTTGATTTCCTTCATGGCACTCCAGAGAAACCCCAAGAACACTGTTTCAAGGCTAGAGGGATCCTGAGGTCACTGTAGCAACACGAAAGAGCTCCGTGGACCCAAAATCAACTCGAGATGAGAGGTTAGTCCCTGGCTTCGACTACAGAGGAATACCACCTTACCACAAGCACCTCAAGAGGAGGCTTCTCTCAGCTCTAGGTATGTGAGAGGGACCCTGAGTTTGGGGCCTCAAGTGGAATGGACACCGCGATGCCCTGACTCGAAATAAGGCCGGATATCCCTGCAGTGACTGGAATGCAGGCTCGTCTTGCATCTCCCAAGACGAAAGGGTGTCTGAATCCCCTGTGGAGACCACAGAGAAAGACCTAGTTCCCCACCTCATCGCGACAGGAGGCCTCAAATCCTTTGAAAACTCCAGAGGTATGCGGAGATCAGTGCCTCCAAAGGAGACGATGCCTGACTCCTCGTGAAACTTGATACGAGACCCAGGATTCCTGTGGCACGTGGAAAGGGACCCTTGGTCTCCCGTCTTAGCTGGAGAGGCGTCCCAATTGCCCTGCAAAGCCTCGAGGAGAATCCCGAGTTGTCCCTCGCAACTAGGCAGGAGTCCTGACCTGGCTGAACACACACGTGTGTGGAAGGGCCATCCCCGTCGTAACTCGAGAATATACCCCAGGTTCCCGCCGCAACTCGAGAAAAACCATGAGACTTCCCCCTCGCCGCGAGATGAGGCCCGATTCCCCTGCACTGCGTGCAGAGCAATTCCGTGTTGCACATCACACATGAAAGGAGCCTTGATTTCCTTGATGGCACTCCAGAGAAACCCCAAGAACACTATTTCAAGGCTAGAGGGATCCTGAGGTCACTGTAGCAACACGAAAGAGCTCCGTGGACCAAGAATCAACACGAGATGAGAGGTTAGTCCCTGGCTTCGACTCCTGAGGAATACCACCTTACCACAAGCACCTCAAGAGGAGGCTTCTCTCAGCTCTAGGTATGTGAGAGGGATCCTGAGTTTTCCGGCCTCAAGTGGAATGGACACCGCGATGCCCTGACTCGAAATAAGGCCGGATATCCCTGCAGTGACTTGAATGCAGGATCGTCTTGCATCTCCCAAGAAGAAAGGATGTCTGAATCCCCTGTGGAGACCACAGAGAAAGACCTAGTTCCCCACCTCATCGCGACCGGAGGCCTCACATCCTTTGAAAACTCCAGAGGTACGCGGAGATCAGTGCCTCCAAAGGAGACGATGCCTGAGTCCTCGTGAAACTTGATAGGAGCCCCAGGATTCCTGTGGCACGTGGAAAGGGACCCTTGGTCTCCCGCCTCAGCTGGAGAGGCGTCCCAATTGCCTTGCCAAGCCTCGAGGAGAATCCCGAGTTGTGTCTCGCAACTAGGCAAGAGTCCGGACGTGGCTGAACAAACACGTGTGTGGAAGGGCCATCCCCGTCGTAACTCGAGAATATACCCCAGGTTCCCGCCGCAACTCGAGAAAAACCATGAGACTTCCCCCTCGCCGCGAGATGAGGCCCGATTCCCCTGCACTGCGTGCAGAGCAATTCTGTGTTGCACATCACACATGAAAGGAGCCTTGATTTCCTTCATGGCACTCCAGAGAAACCCCAAGAACACTGTTTCAAGGCTAGAGGGATCCTGAGGTCACTGTAGCAACACGAAAGAGCTCCGTGGACCCAAAATCAACTCGAGATGAGAGGTTAGTCCCTGGCTTCGACTCCAGAGGAATACCACCTTACCACAAGCACCTCAAGAGGAGGCTTCTCTCAGCTCTAGGTATGTGAGAGGGACCCTGAGTTTGGGGCCTCAAGTGGAATGGACACCGCGATGCCCTGACTCGAAATAAGGCCGGATATCCCTGCAGTGACTGGAATGCAGGCTCGTCTTGCATCTCCCAAGACGAAAGGGTGTCTGAATCCCCTGTGGAGACCACAGAGAAAGACCTAGTTCCCCACCTCATCGCGACAGGAGGCCTCAAATCCTTTGAAAACTCCAGAGGTATGCGGAGATCAGTGCCTCCAAAGGAGACGATGCCTGACTCCTCGTGAAACTTGATACGAGACCCAGGATTCCTGTGGCACGTGGAAAGGGACCCTTGGTCTCCCGTCTTAGCTGGAGAGGCGTCCCAATTGCCCTGCAAAGCCTCGAGGAGAATCCCGAGTTGTCCCTCGCAACTAGGCAGGAGTCCTGACCTGGCTGAACACACACGTGTGTGGAAGGGCCATCCCCGTCGTAACTCGAGAATATACCCCAGGTTCCCGCCGCAACTCGAGAAAAACCATGAGACTTCCCCCTCGCCGCGAGATGAGGCCCGATTCCCCTGCACTGCGTGCAGAGCAATTCCGTGTTGCACATCACACATGAAAGGAGCCTTGATTTCCTTGATGGCACTCCAGAGAAACCCCAAGAACACTATTTCAAGGCTAGAGGGATCCTGAGGTCACTGTAGCAACACGAAAGAGCTCCGTGGACCAAGAATCAACACGAGATGAGAGGTTAGTCCCTGGCTTCGACTCCTGAGGAATACCACCTTACCACAAGCACCTCAAGAGGAGGCTTCTCTCAGCTCTAGGTATGTGAGAGGGATCCTGAGTTTTCCGGCCTCAAGTGGAATGGACACCGCGATGCCCTGACTCGAAATAAGGCCGGATATCCCTGCAGTGACTTGAATGCAGGATCATCTTGCATCTCCCAAGAAGAAAGGATGTCTGAATCCCCTGTGGAGACCACAGAGAAAGACCTAGTTCCCCACCTCATCGCGACCGGAGGCCTCACATCCTTTGAAAACTCCAGAGGTACGCGGAGATCAGTGCCTCCAAAGGAGACGATGCCTGACTCCTCGTGAAACTTGATAGGAGTCCCAGGATTCTTGTGGCACGTGGAAAGGGACACTTGGTCTCCCGCCTCAGCTGGAGAGGCGTCCCAATTGCCCTGCCAAGCCTCGAGGAGAATCCCGAGTTGTCCCTCGCAACTAGGCAGGAGTCCTGACGTGGCTGAACAAACACGTGGGTGGAAGGGCCATCCCCGTCGTAACTCGAGATTATACCCCAGGTTCCCGCCGCAACTCGAGAAAAACCATGAGACTTCCCCCTCGATGCGAGATGAGGCCCGATTCCCCTGTACTGCGTGCAGAGCAATTCCGTCTTGCACATCACACATGAAAGGAGCCTTGATTTCCTTGATGGCACTCCAGAGAAACCCCAAGAACACTGTTTCAAGGCTAGAGGGATCCTGAGGTCACTGTATCAACACGAAAGAACTCTGTGGACCAAAAATCAACTCGAAAAGAGAGGTTAGTCCCTGGATTCGTCTCCAGAGGAATACCACCTTACCACAAGCACCTCAAGAGGAGGCTTCTCTCAGCTCTAGGTATGTGAGAGGGACCCTGAGTTTGCGGCCTCAAGTGGAATGGACACCGCGATGCCCTGACTCGAAATAAGGCCGGATATCCCTGCAGTGACTTCAATGCAGGCTCGTCTTGCATCTCCCAGGACGAAAGGATGTCTGAATCCCCTGTGGAAAGCACAGAGAAAGACTTAGTTCCCCACCTCATCGCGACCGATAGCCTCACATCCTTTGAAATCTCCAGAGGTACGCGGAGATCAGTGCCTCCAAAGGAGACGATGCCTGACTCCTCGTGAAACTTGATAGGAGTCCCAGGATTCCTGTGGCACTTGGAAAGGGACACTTGGTCTCCCGCCTCAGCTGCAGAGGCGTCCCAATTGCCCTGCAAAGCCTCGAGGAGAATCCAGAGTTGTCCCTCGCAACTAGGCAGGAGTCCTGACGTGGCTGAACACACACGTGTGTGGAAGGGCCATCCCCGTCGGAACTCGAGAATATACCCCAGGTTCCCGCCGCAACTCGAGAAAAACCATGAGACTTCCCCCTCGCCGCGAGATGAGGCCCGATTCCCCTGCACTGCGTGCAGAGCAATTCCGTGTTGCACATCACACATGAAAGGAGCCTTGATTTCCTTGACTGCACTCCAGAGAAACCCCAAGAACACTGTTTCAAGGCTAGAGGGATCCTGAGGTCACTGTAGCAACACGAAAGAGCTCCGTGGACCAAGAATCAACACAAGATGAGAGGTTAGTCCCTGGCTTCGACTCCTGAGGAATACCACCTTACCACAAGCACCTCAAGAGGAGGCTTCTCTCAGCTCTAGGTATGTGAGAGGGATCCTGAGTTTGCGGCCTCAAGTGGAATGGACACCACGATGCCCTGACTCGAAATAAGGCCGGATATCCCTGCAGTGACTTGAATGCAGGCTTGTATTGCATCTCCCAAGAAGAAAGGATGTGTGAATCCCCTGTGGAGACCACAGAGAAAGACCTAGTTCCCCACCTCATCGCGATCGGAGGCCTCACATCCTTTGAAAACTCCAGAGGTACGCGGAGATCAGTGCCTCCAAAGGAGACGATGCCTGACTCCTCGTGAAACTTGATAGGAGTCCCAGGATTCTTGTGGCACGTGGAAAGGGACCCTTGGTCTCCCGCCTCAGCTGGAGAGGCGTTCCAATTGCCCTGCCAAGCCTCGAGGAGCATCCCGAGTTGTCCCTCGCAACTAGGCAGGAGTCCTGACGTGGCTGAACAAACACGTGGGTGGAAGGGCCATCCCCGTCGTAACTCGAGAATATACCCCAGGTTCCCGCCGCAACTCGAGAAAAACCATGAGACTTCCCCCTCGCCGCGAGATGAGGCCCGATTCCCCTGCACTGCGTGCAGAGCAATTCCGTGTTGCATATCACACATGAAAGGAGCCTTGATTTCCTTGATGGCACTCCAGAGAAACCCCAAGAACACTGTTTCAAGGCTAGAGGGATCCTGAGGTCACTGTAGCAACACGAAAGAGCTCCGTGGGCCAAAAATCTAGACGAGATGAGAGGTTAGTCCCTGGTTTCGACTCCCGAGGAATACCACCTTACCACAAGCACCTCAAGAGGAGGCTTCTCTCAGCTCTAGGTATGTGAGAGGGACCCTGAGTTTGCGGCCTCAAGTGGAATGGATACCGCGATGCCCTGACGCGAAATAAGGCTGGATATCCCTGCAGTGACTTGAATGCAGGCTCGTCTTGCATCTCCCAAGATGAAAGGATGTCTGAATCCCCTGTGGAGACCACAGAGAAAGACCTAGTTCCCCACCTCATCGCGACCGGAGGCCTCACATCCTTCGAAAACTCCAGAGGTACGCGGAGATCAGTGCCTCCAAAGGAGACGATGCCTGACTCCTCGTGAAACTTGATAGGAGTCCCAGGATTCCTGTGGCACGTGGAAAGGGACCCTTGGTCTCCCGCCTCAGCTGGAGAGGCGTCAAAATTGCCGTGCCAAGCCTCGAGGAGAATCCCGAGTTGTCCCTCGCAACTAGGCAAGAGTCATGACGTGGCTGAACAAACACGTGGGTGGAAGGGCCATCCCCGTCGTAACTCGAGAATATACCCCAGGTTCCCGCCGCAACTCGAGAAAAACCATGAGACTTCCCCCTCGCCGCGAGATGAGGCCCGATTCCCCTGCACTGCGTGCAGAGCAATTCCGTGTTGCACATCACACATGAAAGGAGCCTTGATTTCCTTGATGGCACTCCAGAGAAACCCCAAGAACACTGTTTCAAGGCTAGAGGGATCCTGAGGTCACTGTAGCAACACGAAAGAGCTCCGTGGACCAAGAATCAACACGAGATGAGAGGTTAGTCCCTGGCTTCGACTCCTGAGGAATACCACCTTACCACAAGCACCTCAAGAGGAGGCTTCTCTCAGCTCTAGGTATGTGAGAGGGACCCTGAGTTTGCGGCCTCAAGTGGAATGGACACCGCGATGCCCTGACTCGAAATAAGGCCGGATATCCCTGCAGTGATTTCAATGCAGGCTCGTCTTGCATCTCCCAGGACGAAAGGATGTCTGAATCCCCTGTGGAAAGCACAGAGAAAGACTTAGTTCCCCACCTCATCGGGACCGATAGCCTCACATCCTTTGAAAACTCCAGAGGTATGCGGAGATCCGTGCCTCCAAAGGAGACGATGCCTGACTCCTCGTGAAACTTGATAGGAGTCCCAGGATTCCTGTGGCACGTGGAAAGGGACCCTTGGTCTCCCGCCTCAGCTGGAGAGGCGTCCCAATTGCCTTGCCAAGCCTCGAGGAGAATCCCGAGTTGTGTCTCGCAACTAGGCAAGAGTCCTGACGTGGCTGAACAAACACGTGTGTGGAAGGGCCATCCCCGTCGTAACTCGAGAATATACCCCAGGTTCCCGCCGCAACTCGAGAAAAACCATGAGACTTCCCCCTCGCCGTGAGATGAGGCCCGATTCCCCTGCACAGCGTGCAGAGCAATTCTGTGTTGCACATCACACATGAAAGGAGCCTTGATTTCCTTCATGGCACTCCAGAGAAACCCCAAGAACACTGTTTCAAGGCTAGAGGGATCCTGAGGTCACTGTAGCAACACGAAAGAGCTCCGTGGACCAAAAATCAACTCGAGATGAGAGCTTAGTCCCTGGCTTCGACTCCAGAGGAATACCACCTTACCACAAGCACCTGAAGAGGAGGCTTCTCTCAGCTCTAGGTATGTGAGAGGGACCCTGAGTTTGCGGCCTCAAGTGGAATGGACACCGCGATGCCCTGACTCGAAATAAGGCCGGATATCCCTGCAGTGACTTGAATGCAGGCTCGTCTTGCATCTCCGAAGATGAAAGGATGTCTGAATCCCCTGTGGAGACCACAGAGAAAGACCTAGTTCCCCACCTCATGGCGACCGGAGGCTTCACATCCTTTGAAAACTCCAGAGGTACGCGGAGATCAGTGCCTCCAAAGGAGACGATGCCTGAGTCCTCGTGAAACTTGATAGGAGTCCCAGGATTCTTGTGGCACGTGGAAAGGGACCCTTGGTCTCCCGCCTCAGCTGGAGAGGCGTCCCAATTGCCTTGCCAAGCCTCGAGGAGAATCCCGAGTTGTGTCTCGCAACTAGGCAAGAGTCCTGACATGGCTGAACAAACACGTGGGTGGAAGGGCCATCCCCGTCGTAACTCGAGAATATACCCCAGGTTCCCGCCGCAACTCGAGAAAAACCATGAGACTTCCCCCTCGCCGCGAGATGAGGCCCGATTCCCCTGCACTGCGTGCAGAGCAATTCTGTGTTGCACATCACACATGAAAGGAGCCTTGATTTCCTTCATGGCACTCCAGAGAAACCCCAAGAACACTGTTTCAAGGATAGAGGGATCCTGAGGTCACTGTAGCAACACGAAAGAGCTCCGTGGACCAAAAATCAACTCGAGATGAGAGGTTAGTCCCTGGCTTCGACTCCAGAGGAATACCACCTTACCACAAGCACCTCAAGAGGAGGCTTCTCTCAGCTCTAGGTATGTGAGAGGGACCCTGAGTTTGCGGCCTCAAGTGGAATGGACACCGCGATGCCCTGACTCGAAATAAGGCCGGATATCCCTGCAGTGACTTCAATGCAGGCTCGTCTTGCTTCTCCCAGGACGAAAGGATGTCTGAATCCCCTGTGGAAAGCACAGAGAAAGACTTAGTTCCCCACCTCATCGCGACCGATAGCCTCACATCCTTTGAAATCTCCAGAGGTACGCGGAGATCAGTGCCTCCAAAGGAGACGATGCCTGACTCCTCGTGAAACTTGATAGGAGTCCCAGGATTCCTGTGGCACTTGGAAAGGGACACTTGGTCTCCCGCCTCAGCTGCAGAGGCGTCCCAATTGCCCTGCAAAGCCTCGAGGAGAATCCAGAGTTGTCCCTCGCAACTAGGCAGGAGTCCTGACGTGGCTGAACACACACGTGTGTGGAAGGGCCATCCCCGTCGGAACTCGAGAATATACCCCAGGTTCCCGCCGCAACTCGAGAAAAACCATGAGACTTCCCCCTCGCCGCGAGATGAGGCCCGATTCCCCTGCACTGCGTGCAGAGCAATTCCGTGTTGCACATCACACATGAAAGGAGCCTTGATTTCCTTGACTGCACTCCAGAGAAACCCCAAGAACACTGTTTCAAGGCTAGAGGGATCCTGAGGTCACTGTAGCAACACGAAAGAGCTCCGTGGACCAAGAATCAACACAAGATGTGAGGTTAGTCCCTGGCTTCGACTCCTGAGGAATACCACCTTACCACAAGCACCTCAAGAGGAGGCTTTTCTCAGCTCTAGGTATGTGAGAGGGACCCTGAGTTTGCGGCCTCAAGTGGAATGGACACCGCGATGCCCTGACTCGAAATAAGGCCGGATATCCCTGCAGTGAGTGGAATGCAGGCTCGTCTTGCATCTCCCAAGACGAAAGGGTGTCTGAATGCCCTGTGGAGACCACAGAGAAAGACCTAGTTCCCCACCTCATCGCGACAGGAGGCCTCAAATCCTTTGAAAATTCCAGAGGTACGCGGAGATCAGTGCCTCCAAAGGAGACGATGCCTGACTCCTCGTGAAACTTGATAGGAGACCCAGGATTCCTGTGGCACGTGGAAAGGGACCCTTGGTCTCCCGCCTCAGCTGGAGAGGCGTCCCAATTGCCTTGCCAAGCCTCGAGGAGAATCCCGAGTTGTGTCTCGCAACTAGGCAAGAGTCCTGACGTGGCTGAACAAACACGTGTGTGGAAGGGCCATCCCCGACGTAACTCGAGAATATACCCCAGGTTCCCGCCGCAACTCGAGAAAAACCATGAGACTTCCCCCTCGCCGCGAGATGAGGCCCGATTCCCCTGCACTGCGTGCAGAGCAATTCTGTGTTGCACATCACACATGAAAGGAGCCTTGATTTCCTTCATGGCACTCCAGAGAAACCCCAAGAACACTGTTTCAAGGCTAGAGGGATCCTGAGGTCACTGTAGCAAAACGAAAGAGCTCCGTGGACCAAAAATCAACTCGAGATGAGAGGATAGTCCCTGGCTTCGACTCCAGAGGAATACCACCTTACCACAAGCACCTCAAGAGGAGGCTTCTCTCAGCTCTAGGTATGTGAGAGGGACCCTGAGTTTGCGGCCTCAAGTGGAATGGACACCGCGATGCCCTGACTCGAAATAAGGCCGGATATCCCTGCAGTGACTGGAATGCAGGCTCGTCTTGCATCTCCCAAGACGAAAGGGTGTCTGAATCCCCTATGGAGACCACAGAGAAAGACCTAGTTCCCCACCTCATCGCGACAGGAGGCCTCAAATCCTTTGAAAACTCCAGAGGTATGCGGAGATCAGTGCCTCCAAAGGAGACGATGCCTGACTCCTCGTGAAACTTGATAGGAGACCCAGGATTCCTGTGGCACGTGGAAAGGGACACTTGGTCTCCCGTCTCAGCTGGAGAGGCGTCCCAACTGCCCTGCAAAGCCTCGAGGCGAATCCCGAGTTGTCCCTCGCAACTAGGCAGGAGTCCTGACATGGCTGAACACACACGTTGGTGGAAGGGCCATCCCCGTCGTAACTCGAGAATATACCCCAGGTTCCCGCCGCAACTCGAGAAAAACCATGAGACTTCCCCCTCGCCGCGAGATGAGGCCCGATTCCCCTGCACTGCGTGCAGAGCAATTCCGTGTTGCACATCACACATGAAAGGAGCCTTGATTTCCTTGATGGCACTCCAGAGAAACCCCAAGAACACTGTTTCAAGGCTAGAGGGATCCTGAGGTCACTGTAGCAACACGAAAGAGCTCCGTGGACCAAGAATCAACACGAGATGAGAGGTTAGTCCCTGGCTTCGACTCCTGAGGAATACCACCTTACCACAAGCACCTCAAGAGGAGGCTTCTCTCAGCTCTAGGTATGTGAGAGGGATCCTGAGTTTGCGGCCTCAAGTGGAATGGACACCGCGATGCCCTGACTCGAAATAAGGCCGGATATCCCTGCAGTGACCTGAATGCAGGCTCGTCTTGCATCTCCCAAGAAGAAAGGATGTCTGAATCCCCTGTGGAGACCACAGAGAAACACCTAGTTCCCCACCTCATCGCGACCGCAGGCCTTACATCCTTTGAAAACTCCAGAGGTACGCGGAGATCAGTGCCTCCAAAGGAGACGATGCCTGACTCCTCGTGAAACTTGATAGGAGTCCCAGGATTCCTGTGGCACTTGGAAAGGGACACTTGGTCTCCCGCCTCAGCTGGAGAGGCGTCCCAATTGCCCTGCCAAGCTTCGAGGAGAATCCAGAGTTGTCCCTCGCAACTAGGCAGGAGTCCTGACGTCGCTGAAGAAACACGTGGGTGGAAGGGCCATCCCCGTCGTAACTCGAGAATATACCCCAGGTTCCCGCCGCAACTCGAGAAAAACCATGAGACTTCCCCCTCGCCGCGAGATGAGGCCCGATTCCCCTGCACTGCGTGCAGAGCAATTCCGTGTTGCACATCACACATGAAAGGAGCCTTGATTTCCTTGATGACACTCCAGAGAAACCCCAAGAACACTGTTTCAAGGCTAAAGGGATCCTGAGGTCACTGTAGCAACACGAAAGAGCTCCGTGGGCCAAAAATCAACTCGAGATGAGAGGTTAGTCCCTGGCTTCGACTCCAGAGGAATACCACCTTACCACAAGCACCTCAAGAGGAGGCTTCTCTCAGCTCTAGGTATGTGAGAGGGACCCTGAGTTTGCGGCCTCAAGTGGAATGGACACCGCGATGCCCTGACGCGATATAAGGCTGGATATCCCTGCAGTGACTTGAATGCAGGCTCGTCTTGCATCTCCGAAGATGAAAGGATGTCTGAATCCCCTGTGGAGACCACAGAGAAAGACCTAGTTCCCCACCTCATCGCGACCGGAGGCCTCACATCCTTTGAAAACTCCAGAGGTACGCGGAGATCAGTGCCTCCAAAGGAGACGATGCCTGAGTCCTCGTGAAACTTGATAGGAGTCCCAGGATTCCTGTGGCACGTGGAAAGGGACCCTTGGTCTCCCGCCTCAGCTGGAGAGGCGTCCCAATTGCCTTGCCAAGCCTCGAGGAGAATCCCGAGTTGTGTCTCGCAACTAGGCAAGAGTCCTGACATGGCTGAACAAACACGTGGGTGGAAGGGCCATCCCCGTCGTAACTCGAGAATATACCCCAGGTTCCCGCCGCAACTCGAGAAAAACCATGAGACTTCCCCCTCGCCGCGAGATGAGGCCCGATTCCCCTGCACTGCGTGCAGAGCAATTCTGTGTTGCACATCACACATGAAAGGAGCCTTGATTTCCTTCATGGCACTCCAGAGAAACCCCAAGAACACTGTTTCAAGGCTAGAGGGATCCTAAGGTCACTGTAGCAACAAGAAAGAACTCCGTGGACCAAAAATCAACTCGAGATGAGAGGTTAGTCCCTGGCTTCGACTCCAGAGGAATACCACCTTACCACAAGCACCTCAAGAGGAGGCTTCTCTCAGCTCTAGGTATGTGAGAGGGACCCTGAGTTTGCGGCCTCAAGTGGAATGGACACCGCGATGCCCTGACTCGAAATAAGGCCGGATATCCCTGCAGTGACTGGAATGCAGGCTCGTCTTGCATCTCCCAAGACGAAAGGGTGTCTGAATCCCCTGTGGAGACCACAGAGAAACACCTAGTTCCCCACCTCATCGCGACCGGAGGCCTCACATCCTTTGAAAACTCCAGAGGTACGCGGAGATCAGTGCCTCCAAAGGAGACGATGCCTGACTCCTCGTGAAACTTGATAGGAGACCCAGGATTCCTGTGGCACGTGGAAAGGGACCCTTGGTCTCCCGTCTCAGCTGGAGAGGCGTCCCAATTGCCCTGCAAAGCCTCGAGGAGAATCCCGAGTTGTGTCTCGCAACTAGGCAGGAGTCCTGACATGGCTGAACACACACGTGTGTGGAAGGGCCATCCCCGTCGGAACTCGAGAATATACCCCAGGTTCCCGCCGCAACTCGAGAAAAACCATGAGACTTCCCCCTCGCCGCGAGATGAGGCCCGATTCCCCTGCACTGCGTGCAGAGCAATTCCGTGTTGCACATCACACATGAGAGGAGCCTTGATTTCCTTGATCGCACTCCAGAGAAACCCCAAGAACACTGTTTCAAGGCTAGAGGGATGCTGAGGTCACTGTAGCAACACGAAAGATCTCTGTGGACCAAAAATCAACTCGAAAAGAGAGGTTAGTCCCTGGATTCGTCTCCAGAGGAATACCACCTTACCACAAGCACCTCAAGAGGAGGCTTCTCTCAGCTCTAGGTATGTGAGAGGGACCCTGAGTTTTCGGCCTCAAGTGGAATGGACACCGCGATGCCCTGACTCGAAATAAGGCCGGATATCCCTGCAGTGACTTCAATGCAGGCTCGTCTTGCATCTCCCAGGACGAAAGGATGTCTGAATCCCCTGTGGAAAGCACAGAGAAAGACTTAGTTCCCCACCTCATCGCGACCGATAGCCTCACATCCTTTGAAAACTCCAGAGGTACGCGGAGATCAGTGCCTCCAAAGGAGACGATGCCTGACTCCTCGTGAAACTTGATAGGAGTCCCAGGATTCCTGTGGCACTTGGAAAGGGACACTTGGTCTCCCGCCTCAGCTGGAGAGGCGTCCCAATTGCCCTGCCAAGCCTCGAGGAGAATCCAGAGTTGTCCCTCGCAACTAGAAAGGAGTCCTGTCGTCGCTGAAGAAACACGTGGGTGGAAGGGCCATCCCCATCGTAACTCGAGAATATACCCCAGGTTCCGCCGCAACTCGAGAAAAACCATGAGACTTCCCCCTCACCGCAAGATGAGGCCCGATTCCCCTGCACTGCGTGCAGAGCAATTCCGTGTTGCACATCACACATGAAAGGAGCCTTGATTTCCTTGATGACACTCCAGAGAAACCCCAAGAACACTGTTTCAAGGCTAGAGGGATGCTGAGGTCACTGTAGCAACACGAAAGATCTCTGTGGACCAAAAATCAACTCGAGATGAGAGGTTAGTCCCTGGCTTCGACTCCAGAGGAATACCACCTTACCACAAGCACCTCAAGAGGAGGCTTCTCTCAGCTCTAGGTATGTGAGAGGGACCCTGAGTTTGCGGCCTCAAGTGGAATGGACACCGCGATGCCCTGACGCGATATAAGGCTGGATATCCATGCAGTGACTTGAATGCAGGCTCGTCTTGCATCTCCCAAGATGAAAGGATGTCTGAATCCCCTGTGGAGACCACAGAGAAAGACCTAGTTCCCCACCTCATCGCGACCGGAGGCCTCACATCCTTTGAAAACTCCAGAGGTACGCGGAGATCAGTGCTTCCAAAGGAGACGATGCCTGACTCCTCGTGAAACTTGATAGGAGTCCCAGGATTCCTGTGGCACGTGGAAAGGGACCCTTGGTCTCCCGCCTCAGCTGGAGAGGCGTCCCAATTGCCTTGCCAAGCCTCGAGGAGAATCCCGAGTTGTGTCTCGCAACTAGGCAAGAGTCCTGACATGGCTGAAGAAACACGTGTTTGGAAGGGCCATCCCCGTCGTAACTCGAGAATATACCCCAGGTTCCCGCCGCAACTCGAGAAAAACCATGAGACTTCCCCCTCGCCGCGAGATGAGGCCCGATTCCCCTGCACTGCGTGCAGAGCAATTCTGTGTTGCACATCACACATGAAAGGAGCCTTGATTTCCTTGATGGCACTCCAGAGAAACCCCAAGAACACTGTTTCAAGGCTAGAGGAATCCTGAGGTCACTGTAGCAACACGAAAGAGCTCCGTGGACCAAAAATCAACACGAGATGAGAGGTTAGTCCCTGGCTTCGACTCCAGAGGAATACCACCTTACCACAAGCACCTCAAGAGGAGGCTTCTCTCAGCTCTAGGTATGTGAGAGAGACCCTGAGTTTGCGGCCTCAAGTGGAATGGACACCGCGATGCCCTGACTCGAAATAAGGCCGGATATCCCTGCAGTGACTGGAATGCAGGCTCGTCTTGCATCTCCCAAGACGAAAGGGTGTCTGAATCCCCTGTGGAGACCACAGAGAAACACCTAGTTCCCCACCTCATCGCGACAGGAGGCCTCAAATCCTTTGAAAACTCCAGAGGTATGCGGAGATCAGTGCCTCCAAAGGAGACGATGCCTGACTCCTCGTGAAACTTGATAGGAGACCCAGGATTCCTGTGGCACGTGGAAAGGGGCCCTTGGTCTCCCGTCTCAGCTGGAGAGGCGTCCCAATTGCCCTGCAAAGCCTCGAGGAGAATCCCGAGTTGTCCCTCGCAACTAGGCAGGAGTCCTGACATGGCTGAACACACACGTGTGTGGAAGGGCCATCCCCGTCGTAACTCGAGAATATACCCCAGGTTCCCGCCGCAACTCGAGAAAAACCATGAGACTTCCCCCTCGCCGCGAGATGAGGCCCGATTCCCCTGCACTGCGTGCAGAGCAATTCCGTGTTGCACATCACACATGAAAGGAGCCTTGATTTCCTTGATGGCACTCCAGAGAAACCCCGAGAACACTGTTTCAAGGCTAGAGGGATCCTGAGGTCACTGTAGCAACACGAAAGAGCTCCGTGGACCAAGAATCAACACGAGATGAGAGGTTAGTCCCTGGCTTCGACTCCTGAGGAATACCACCTTACCACAAGCACCTCAAGAGGAGGCTTCTCTCAGCTCTAGGTATGTGAGAGGGATCCTGAGTTTGCGGCCTCAAGTGGAATGGACACCGCGATGCCCTGACTCGAAATAAGGCCGGATATCCCTGCAGTGACTTGAATGCAGGCTCGTCTTGCATCACCCAAGAAGAATGGATGTCAGAATCCCCTGTGGAGACCACAGAGAAACACCTAGTTCCCCACCTCATCGCGACCGGAGGCCTCACATCCTTTGAAAACTCCAGAGGTACGCGGAGATCAGTGCCTCCAAAGGAGACGATGCCTGACTCCTCGTGAAACTTGATAGGAGTCCCAGGATTCCTGTGGCACTTGGAAAGGGACACTTGGTCTCCCGCCTCAGCTGGAGAGGCGTCCCAATTGCCCTGCCAAGCCTCGAGGAGAATCCAGAGTTGTCCCTCGCAACTAGGCAGGAGTCCTGACGTCGCTGAAGAAACACGTGGGTGGAAGGGCCATCCCCGTCGTAACTCGAGAATATACCCCAGGTTCCCGCCGCAACTCGAGAAAAACCATGAGACTTCCCCGTCGCCGCGAGATGAGGCCCGATTCCCCTGCACTGCGTGCAGAGCAATTCCGTGTTGCACATCACACATGAAAGGAGCCTTGATTAACTTCATGGCACTCCAGAGAAACCCCAAGAACACTGTTTCAAGGCTAGAGGGAACCTGAGGTCACTGTAGCAACACGAAAGAGCTCCGTGGGCCAAAAATCAACTCGAGATGAGAGGTTAGTCCCTGGCTTCGACTCCAGAGGAATACCACCTTACCACAAGCACCTCAAGAGGAGGCTTCTCTCAGCTCTAGGTATGTGAGAGGGACCCTGAGTTTGCGGCCTCAAGTGGAATGGACACCGTGATGCCCTGACTCGAAATAGGGCTGGATATCCCTGCAGTGACTTGAATGCAGGCTCATCTTGCATCTCCCAAGATGAAAGGATGTCTGAATCCCCTGTGGAAAGCACAGAGAAAGACTTAGTTCCCCACCTCATCGCGACCGATAACCTCACATCCTTTGAAAACTCCAGAGGTACGCGGAGATCAGTGCCTCCAAAGGAGACGATGCCTGACTCCTCGTGAAACTTGATAGGAGTCCCAGGATTCCTGTGGCACTTGGAAAGGGACACTTGGTCTCCCGCCTCAGCTAGAGAGGCGTCCCAATTGCCCTGCCAAGCCTCGAGGAGAATCCAGAGTTGTCCCTCGCAACTAGGCAGGAGTCCTGACGTCGCTGAAGAAACACGTGGGTGGAAGGGCCATCCCCGTCGTAACTCGAGAATATACCCCAGGTTCCCGCCGCAACTCGAGAAAAACCATGAGACCTCCCACTCGCCGCGAGATGAGGCCCGATTCCCCTGCACTGCGTGCAGAGCAATTCCGTGTTGCACATCACACATGAAAGGAGCCTTGATTTCCTTGATGGCACTCCAGAGAAACCCCAAGAACACTGTTTCAAGGCTAGAGGGATCCTGAGGTCACTGTAGCAACACAAAAGAGCTCCGTGGACCAAGAATCAACACGAGATGAGAGGTTAGTCCCTGGCTTCGACTCCTGAGGAATACCACCTTACCACAAGCACTTCAAGAGGAGGCTTCTCTCAGCTCTAGGTATGTGAGAGGGATCCTGAGTTTGCGGCCTCAAGTGGAATGGACACCGCGATGACCTGACTCGAAATAAGGCCGGATATCCCTGCAGTGACTTCAATGCAGGATCGTCTTGCATCTCCCAAGAAGAAAGGATGTCTGAATCCCCTGTGGAGACCACAAAGAAAGACCTAGTTCCCCACCTCATCGCGACCGGAGGCCTCACATCCTTTGAAAACTCCAGAGGTATGCGGAGATCAGTGCCTCCAAAGGAGACGATGCCTGACTCCTCGTGAAAATTGATAGGAGTCCCAGGATTCTTGTGGCACGTGGAAAGGGAACCTTGGTCTCCCGCCTCAGCTAGAGAGGCGTTCCAATTGCCCTGCCAAGCCTCGAGGAGAATCCCGAGTTGTCCCTCGCAACTAGGCAGGAGTCCTGACGTGGCTGAACAAACACTTTGGTGGAAGGGCCATCCCCATCGTAACTCGAGAATATACCCCAGGTTCTCGCCGCAACTCGAGAAAAACCATGAGACTTCCACCTCGATGCGAGATGAGGCCCGATTCCCCTGTACTGCGTGCAGAGCAATTCCGTGTTGCACATCACACATGAAAGGAGCCTTGATTTCCTTGATGGCACTCCAGAGAAACCCCAAGAACACTGTTTCAAGGATAGAGGGATCCTGAGGTCACTGTAGCAACACGAAAGAACTCTGTGGACCAAAAATCAACTCGAAAAGAGAGGTTAGTCCCTGGATTCGTCTCCAGAGGAATACCACCTTACCACAAGCACCTCAAGAGGAGGCTTCTCTCAGCTCTAGGTATGTGAGAGGGACCCTGAGTTTGCGGCCTCAAGTGGAATGGACACCGCGATGCCCTGAAGCGAAATAAGGCTGGATATCCCTGCAGTGACTTGAATGCAGGCTCGTCTTTCATCTCCCAAGAAGAAAGGATGTCTGAATCCCCTGTGGAGACCACAGAGAAAGACCTAGTTCTCCACCTCATCGCGACCGGAGGCCTCACATCCTTTGAAAACTCCAGAGGTACGCGGAGATCAGTGCCTCCAAAGGAGACGATGCCTGACTCCTCGTGAAACTTGATAGGAGTCCCCGGATTCCTGTGGCACGTGGAAAGGGACCCTTGGTCTCCCGCCTCAGCTGGAGAGGCGTCCCAATTGCCTTGCCAAGCCTCGAGGAGAATCCCGAGTTGTGTCTCGCAACTAGGCAAGAGTCCTGAACTGGCTGAAGAAACACGTGTGTGGAAGGTCCATCCCCGTCGTAACTCGAGAATATACCCCAGGTTCCCGCCGCAACTCAAGAAAAACCATGAGACTTCCCCCTCGCCGCGAGATGAGGCCCGATTCCCCTGAACTGCGTGCAGAGCAATTCTGTGTTGCACATCACACATGAAAGGAGCCTTGATTTCCTTGATTGCACTCCAGAGAAACCCCAAGAACACTGTTTCAAGGCTAGAGGGATCCTGAGGTCACTGTAGCAACACGAAAGAGCTCCGTGGGCCAAAAATCAACTCGAGATGAGAGGTTAGTCCCTGGCTTCGACTCCAGAGGAATACCACCTTACCACAAGCACCTCAAGAGGAGGCTTCTCTCAGCTCTAGGTATGTGAGAGGGACCCTGAGTTTGCGGCCTCAAGTGGAATGGACACCGCGATGCCCTGACTCGAAATAAGGCCGGTATCGCTGCAGTGACTGGAATGCAGGCTCGTCTTGCATCTCCGAAGACGAAAGGGTGTCTGAATCCCCTGTGGAGACCACAGAGAAAGACCTAGTTCCCCATCTCATCGCGACAGGAGGCCTCAAATCCTTTGAAAACTCCAGAGGTATGCGGAGATCAGTGCCTCCAAAGGAGACGATGCCTGACTCCTCGTGAAACTTGATAGGAGACCCAGGATTCCTGTGGCACGTGGAAAGGGACCCTTGGTCTCCCGTCTCAGCTGGAGAGGCGTCCCAATTGCCCTGCCAAGCCTCGTGGAGAATCCAGAGTTGTCCCTCGCAACTAGGCAGGAGTCCTGACGTCGCTGAAGAAACACGTGGGTGGAAGGGCCATCCCCGTCGTAACTCGAGAATATACCCCAGGTTCCCGCCGCAACTCGAGAAAAACCATGAGAGTTCCCCCTCGCCGCGAGATGAGGCCCGATTCCCCTGCACTGCATGCAGAGCAATTCCGTGTTGCACATCACACATGAAAGGAGCCTTGATTTCCTTGATGGCACTCCAGAGAAACCCCAAGAACACTGTTTCAAGGCTTGAGGGATCCTGAGGTCACTGTAGCAACACGAAAGAGCTCCGTGGGCCAAAAATCAACTCGAGATGAGAGGTTAGTCCCTGGCTTCGACTCCAGAGGAATACCACCTTACCACAAGCACCTCAAGAGGAGGCTTCTCTCAGCTCTAGGTATGTGAGAGGGATCCTGAGTTTGCGGCCTCAAGTGGAAAGGACACCGCGATGCCCTGACGCGAAATAAGGCTGGATATCCCTGCAGTGACTTGAATGCAGGCTCGTCTTGCATCTCCCAAGAAGAAAGGATGTCTGAATCCCCTGTGGAGACCACAGAGAAAGACCTAGTTCCCCACCTCATCGTGACAGGAGGCCTCAAATCCTTTGAAAACTCCAGAGGTATGCGGAGATCAGTGCCTCCAAAGGAGACGATGCCTGACTCCTCGTGAAACTTGATAGGAGACCCAGGATTCCTGTGGCACGTGGAAAGGGACCCTTGGTCTCCCGTCTCAGCTGGAGAAGCGTCCCAATTGCCCTGCAAAGCCTCGAGGAGAATCCCGAGTTGTGTCTCGCAACTAGGCAGGAGTCCTGACATGGCTGAACACACACGTGTGTGGAAGGGCCATCCCCGTCGTAACTCGAGAATATACCCCAGGTTCCCGCCGCAACTCGAGAAAAACCATGAGACTTCCCCCTCGCCGCGAGATGAGGCCCGATTCCCCTGCACTGCGTGCAGAGCAATTCCGTGTTGCACATCACACATGAAAGGAGCCTTGATTTCCTTGATGGCACTCCAGAGAAACCCCAAGAACACTGTTTCAAGGCTAGAGGGATCCTGAGGTCACTGTAGCAACACAAAAGAGCTCCGTGGACCAAGAATCAACACGAGATGAGAGGTTAGTCCCTGGCTTCGACTCCTGAGGAATACCACCTTACCACAAGCACTTCAAGAGGAGGCTTCTCTCAGCTCTAGGTATGTGAGAGGGATCCTGAGTTTGCGGCCTCAAGTGGAATGGACACCGCGATGACCTGACTCGAAATAAGGCCGGATATCCCTGCAGTGACTTCAATGCAGGATCGTCTTGCATCTCCCAAGAAGAAAGGATGTCTGAATCCCCTGTGGAGACCACAAAGAAAGACCTAGTTCTCCACCTCATCGCGACCGGAGGCCTCACATCCTTTGAAAACTCCAGAGGTATGCGGAGATCAGTGCCTCCAAAGGAGACGATGCCTGACTCCTCGTGAAAATTGATAGGAGTCCCAGGATTCTTGTGGCACGTGGAAAGGGAACCTTGGTCTCCCGCCTCAGCTAGAGAGGCGTTCCAATTGCCCTGCCAAGCCTCGAGGAGAATCCCGAGTTGCCCCTCGCAACTAGGCAGGAGTCCTGACGTGGCTGAACAAACACTTTGGTGGAAGGGCCATCCCCATCGTAACTCGAGAATATACCCCAGGTTCCCGCCGCAACTCGAGAAAAACCATGAGACTTCCACCTCGATGCGAGATGAGGCCCGATTCCCCTGTACTGCGTGCAGAGCAATTCCGTCTTGCACATCACACATGAAAGGAGCCTTGATTTCCTTGATGGCACTCCAGAGAAACCCCAAGAACACTGTTTCAAGGATAGAGGGATCCTGAGGTCACTGTAGCAACACGAAAGAACTCTGTGGACCAAAAATCAACTCGAAATGAGAGGTTAGTCCCTGGATTCGTCTCCAGAGGAATACCACCTTACCACAAGCACCTCAAGAGGAGGCTTCTCTCAGCTCTAGGTATGTGAGAGGGACCCTGAGTTTGCGGCCTCAAGTGGAATGGACACCGCGATGCCCTGAAGCGAAATAAGGCTGGATATCCCTGCAGTGACTTGAATGCAGGCTCGTCTTTCATCTCCCAAGAAGAAAGGATGTCTGAATCCCCTGTGGAGACCACAGAGAAAGACCTAGTTCTCCACCTCATCGCGACCGGAGGCCTCACATCCTTTGAAAACTCCAGAGGTACGCGGAGATCAGTGCCTCCAAAGGAGACGATGCCTGACTCCTCGTGAAACTTGATAGGAGTCCCCGGATTCCTGTGGCACTTGGATAGGGACACTTGGTCTCCCGCCTCAGCTGGAGAGGCGTCCCAATTGCCTTGCCAAGCCTCGAGGAGAATCCCGAGTTGTGTCTCGCAACTAGGCAAGAGTCCTGAACTGGCTGAAGAAACACGTGTGTGGAAGGTCCATCCCCGTCGTAACTCGAGAATATACCCCAGGTTCCCGCCGCAACTCAAGAAAAACCATGAGACTTCCCCCTCGCCGCGAGATGAGGCCCGATTCCCCTGAACTGCGTGCAGAGCAATTCTGTGTTGCACATCACACATGAAAGGAGCCTTGATTTCCTTGATTGCACTCCAGAGAAACCCCAAGAACACTGTTTCAAGGCTAGAGGGATCCTGAGGTCACTGTAGCAACACGAAAGAGCTCCGTGGGCCAAAAATCAACTCGAGATGAGAGGTTAGTCCCTGGCTTCGACTCCAGAGGAATACCACCTTACCACAAGCACCTCAAGAGGAGGCTTCTCTCAGCTCTAGGTATGTGAGAGGGACCCTGAGTTTGCGGCCTCAAGTGGAATGGACACCGCGATGCCCTGACTCGAAATAAGGCCGGTATCGCTGCAGTGACTGGAATGCAGGCTCGTCTTGCATCTCCGAAGACGAAAGGGTGTCTGAATCCCCTGTGGAGACCACAGAGAAAGACCTAGTTCCCCATCTCATCGCGACAGGAGGCCTCAAATCCTTTGAAAACTCCAGAGGTATGCGGAGATCAGTGCCTCCAAAGGAGACGATGCCTGACTCCTCGTGATACTTGATAGGAGACCCAGGATTCCTGTGGCACGTGGAAAGGGACCCTTGGTCTCCCGTCTCAGCTGGAGAGGCGTCCCAATTGCCCTGCCAAGCCTCGTGGAGAATCCAGAGTTGTCCCTCGCAACTAGGCAGGAGTCCTGACGTCGCTGAAGAAACACGTGGGTGGAAGGGCCATCCCCGTCGTAACTCGAGAATATACCCCAGGTTCCCGCCGCAACTCGAGAAAAACCATGAGAGTTCCCCCTCGCCGCGAGATGAGGCCCGATTCCCCTGCACTGCGTGCAGAGCAATTCCGTGTTGCACATCACACATGAAAGGAGCCTTGATTTCCTTGATGGCACTCCAGAGAAACCCCAAGAACACTATTTCAAGGCTAGAGGGATCCTGAGGTCACTGTAGCAACACGAAAGAGCTCCGTGGACCAAGAATCAACACGAGATGAGAGGTTAGTCCCTGGCTTCGACTCCTGAGGAATACCACCTTACCACAAGCACCTCAAGAGGAGGCTTCTCTCAGCTCTAGGTATGTGAGAGGGATCCTGAGTTTGCGGCCTCAAGTGGAATTGACACTGCAATGCCCTGACTCGAAATAAGGCCGGATATCCCTGCAGTGACTTGAATGCAGGCTCGTCTTGCATCTCCCAAGAAGAAAGGATGTCTGAATCCCCTGTGGAGACCACAGAGAAACACCTAGTTCCCCACCTCATCGCGACCGGAGGCCTCACATCCTTTGAAAACTCCAGAGGTACACGGAGATCAGTGCCTCCAAAGGAGACGATGCCTGACTCCTCGTGAAACTTGATAGGAGTCCCAGGATTCCTGTGGCACGTGGAAAGGGACCCTTGGTCTCCCGCCTCAGCTGGAGAGGCGACCCAATTGCCTTTCCAAGCCTCGAGGAGAATCCCGAGTTGTGTCTCGCAACTAGGCAAGAGTCCTGAACTGGCTGAACAAACACGTGTGTGGAAGGGCCATCCCCGTCGTAACTCGAGAATATACCCCAGGTTCCCGCCGCAATTCGAGAAAAACCATGAGACTTCCCCCTCGCCGCGAGATGAGGCCCGATTCCCCTGCACTGTGTGCAGAGCAATTCTGTGTTGCACATCACACATGAAAGGAGCCTTGATTTCCTTCATGGCACTCCAGAGAAACCCCAAGAACACTGTTTCAAGGCTAGAGGGATCCTGAGGTCACTGTAGCATCACGAAAGAGCTCCGTGGACCAAAAATCAACTCGAGATGAGAGGTTAGTCCCTGGCTTCGACTCCAGAGGAATACCACCTTACCACAAGCACCTCAAGAGGAGGCTTCTCTCAGCTCTAGGTATGTGAGAGGGACCCTGAGTTTGCGGCCTCAAGTGGAATGGACACCGCGATGCCCTGACTCGAAATAAGGCCGGATATCCCTGCATTGACTGGAATGCAGGCTCGTCTTGCATCTCCCAAGACGAAAGGGTGTCTGAATGCCCTGTGGAGACCACAGAGAAAGACCTAGTTCCCCACCTCATCGCGACAGGAGGCCTCAAATCCTTTGAAAACTCCAGAGGTATGCGGAGATCAGTGCCTCCAAAGGAGACGATGCCTGACTCCTCGTGAAACTTGATAGGAGACCCAGGATTCCTGTGGCACTTGGAAAGGGACCCTTGGTCTCCCGTCTCAGCTGGAGAGGCGTCCCAATTGCCCTGCAAAGCCTCGAGGAGAATCCCGAGTTGTCCCTCGCAACTAGGCAGGAGTCCTGACATGGCTGAACACACACGTGTGTGGAAGGGCCATCCCCGTCGTAACTCGAGAATATACCCCAGGTTCCCACCGCAACTCGAGAAAAACCATGAGACTTCCCCCTCGCCGCGAGATGAGGCCCGATTCCCCTGCACTGCGTGCAGAGCAATTCCGTGTTGCACATCACACATGAAAGGAGCCTTGATTTCCTTGATGGCACTCCAGAGAAACCCCAAGAACACTGTTTCAAGGCTAGAGGGATCCTGAGGTCACTGTAGCAACACGAAAGAGCTCCGTGGACCAAGAATCAACACGAGATGAGAGGTTAGTCCCTGGCTTCGACTCCTGAGGAATACCACCTTACCACAAGCACCTCAAGAGGAGGCTTCTCTCAGCTCTAGGTATGTGAGAGGGATCCTGAGTTTGCGGCCTCAAGTGGAATGGACACCGCGATGCCCTGACTCGAAATAAGGCCGGATATCCCTGCAGTGACTTGAATGCAGGCTCGTCTTGCATCTCCCAAGAAGAAAGGATGTCTGAATCCCCTGTGGAGACCACAGAGAAACACCTAGTTCCCCACCTCATCGCGACCGGAGGCCTCACATCCTTTGAAAACTCCAGAGGTACGCGGAGATCAGTGCCTCCAAAGGAGACGATGCCTGACTCCTCGTGAAACTTGATAGGAGTCCCAGGATTCTTGTAGCAGGTGGAAAGGGACCCTTGGTCTCCCGCCTCAGCTGGAGAGGCGTCCCAATTGGCTTGCCAAGCCTCAAGGAGAATCCCGAGTTGAGTCTCGCAACTAGGCAAGAGTCCTGACGTGGCTGAACAAACACGTGTGTGGAAGGGCCATCCCCGTCGTAACTCGAGAATATACCCCAGGTTCCCGCCGCAACTCGAGAAAAACCATGAGACTTCCCCCTCGCCGCGAGATGAGGCCCGATTCCCCTGCACTGCGTGCAGAGCAATTCTGTGTTGCACATCACACATGAAAGGAGCCTTGATTTCCTTCATGGCACTCCAGAGAAACCCCAAGAACACTGTTTCAAGGCTAGAGGGATCCTGAGGTCACTGTAGCAACACGAAAAAGCTCCGTGGACCAAAAATCAACTCGAGATGAGAGGTTAGTCCCTGGCTTCGACTCCAGAGGAATACCACCTTACCACAAGCACCTCAAGAGGAGGCTTCTCTCAGCTCTAGGTATGTGAGAGGGACCCTGAGTTTGCGGCCTCAAGTGGAATGGACACCGCGATGCCCTGACTCGAAATAAGGCCGGATATCCCTGCAGTGACTGGAATGCAGGCTCGTCTTGCATCTCCCAAGACGAAAGGGAGTCTGAATCCCCTGTGGAGACCACAGAGAAAGACCTAGTTCCCCACCTCATCGCGACAGGAGGCCTCAAATCCTTTGAATACTCCAGAGGTATGCTGAGATCAGTGCCTCCAAAGGAGACGATGCCTGACTCCTCGTGAAACTTGATAGGAGACCCAGGATTCCTGTGGCACGTGGAAAGGGACCCTTGGTCTCCCGTCTCAGCTGGAGAGGCGTCCCAATTGCCCTGCAAAGCCTCGAGGAGAATCCAGAGTTGTCCCTCGCAACTAGGCAGGAGTCCTGACGTCGCTGAAGAAACACGTGGGTGGAAGGGCCATCCCCGTCGTAACTCGAGAATATACCCCAGGTTCCCGCCGCAACTCGAGAAAAACCATGAGAGTTCCCCCTCGCCGCGAGATGAGGCCCGATTCCCCTGCACTGCGTGCAGAGCAATTCCGTGTTGCACATCACACATGAAAGGAGCCTTGATTTCCTTGATGGCACTCCAGAGAAACCCCAAGAACACTGTTTCAAGGCTAGAGGGATCCTGAGGTCACTGTAGCAACACGAAAGAGCTCCGTGGACCAAGAATCAACACGAGATGAGAGGTTAGTCCCTGGCTTCGACTCCTGAGGAATACCACCTTACCACAAGCACCTCAAGAGGAGGCTTCTCTCAGCTCTAGGTATGTGAGAGGGATCCTGAGTTTGCGGCCTCAAGTGGAATGGACACCGCGATGCCCTGACTCGAAATAAGGCCGGATATCCCTGCAGTGACTGGAATGCAGGCTCGTCTTGCATCTCCCAAGAAGAAAGGATGTCTGAATCCCCTGTGGAGACGACAGAGAAACACCTAGTTCCCCACCTCATCGCAACCGGAGGCCTCACATCCTTTGAAAACTCCAGAGGTACGCGGAGATCAGTGCCTCCAAAGGAGACGATGCCTGACTCCTCGTGAAACTTGATAGGAATCCCAGGATTCCTGTGGCACGTGGAAAGGGACCCTTGGTCTACCGCCTCAGCTGGAGAGGCGTCCCAATTGCCTTTCCAAGCCTCGAGGAGAATCCCGAGTTGTGTCTCGCAACTAGGCAAGAGTCCTGAACTGGCTGAACAAACACGTGTGTGGAAGGGCCATCCCCGTCGTAACTCGAGAATATACCCCAGGTTCCCGCCGCAACTCGAGAAAAACCATGAGACTTCCCCCTCGCCGCGAGATGAGGCCCGATTCCCCTGCACTGCGTGCAGAGCAATTCTGTGTTGCACATCACACATGAAAGGAGCCTTGATTTCCTTCATGGCACTCCAGAGAAACCCCAAGAACACTGTTTCAAGGCTAGAGGGATCCTGAGGTCACTGTAGCAACACGAAAGAGCTCCGTGGGCCAAAAATCAACTCGAGATGAGAGGTTAGTCCCTGGCTTCGACTCCAGAGGAATACCACCTTACCACAAGCACCTCAAGAGGAGGCTTCTCTCTGCTCTAGGTATGTGAGAGGGATCCTGAGTTTGCGGCCTCAAGTGGAATGGACACCGCGAGGCCCTGACTCGAAATAAGGCCGGATATCCCTGCAGTGACTTGAATGCAGGCTCGTCTTGCATCTCCCAAGAAGAAAGGATGTCTGAATCCCCTGTGGAGACCACAGAGAAACACCTAGTTCCCCACCTCATCGCGACCGGAGGCCTCACATCCTTTGAAAACTCCAGAGGTACGCGGAGATCAGTGCCTCCAAAGGAGACGATGCCTGACTCCTCGTGAAACTTGATAGGAGTCCCAGGATTCTTGTGGCACGTGGAAAGGGACCCTTGGTCTCCCGCCTCAGCTGGAGAGGCGTTCCAATTGCCCTGCCAAGCCTCGAGGAGAATCCCGAGTTGTCCCTCACAACTAGGCAGGAGTCCTGACGTGGCTGAACAAACACGTGGGTGGAAGGGCCATCCCCGTCGTAACTCGAGAATATACCCCAGGTTCCCGCCGCAACTCGAGAAAAACCATGAGACTTGCCCCTCGATGCGAGATGAGGCCCGATTCCCCTGTACTGCGTGCAGAGCAATTCCGTCTTGCACATCACACATGAAAGGAGCCTTGATTTCCTTGATGGCACTCCAGAGAAACCCGAAGAACACTGTTTCAAGGCTAGAGGGATCCTGAGGTCACTGTAGCAACACGAAAGAGCTCCGTGGACCAAAAATCAACTCGAGATGAGAGGTTAGTCCCTGGCTTCGACTCCAGAGGAATACCACCTTACCACAAGCACCTCAAGAGGAGGCTTCTCTCAGCTCTAGGTATGTGAGAGGGACCCTGAGTTTGCGGCCTCAAGTGGAATGGACACCGCGATGCCCTCACTCGAAATAAGGCCGGTATCCCTGCAGTGACTGGAATGCAGGCTCGTCTTGCATCTCCGAAGACGAAAGGGTGTCTGAATCCCCTGTGGAGACCACAGAGAAAGACCTAGTTCCCCATCTCATCGCGACAGGAGGCCTCAAATCCTTTGAAAACTCCAGAGGTATGTGGAGATCAGTGCCTCCAAAGGAGACGATGCCTGACTCCTCGTGAAACTTGATAGGAGACCCAGGATTCCTGTGGCACGTGGAAAGGGACCCTTGGTCTCCCGTCTCAGCTGGAGAGGCGTCCCAGTTGCACTGCCAAGCCTCGAGGAGAATCCAGAGTTGTCCCTCGCAACTAGGCAGGAGTCCTGACGTCGCTGAAGAAACACGTGGGTGGAAGGGCCATCCCCGTCGTAACTCGAGAATATACCCCAGGTTCCCGCCGCAACTCGAGAAAAACCATGAGACTTCGCCCTCGCCGCGAGATGAGGCCCGATTCCCCTGCACTGCGTGCAGAGCAATTCCGTGTTGCACATCACACATGAAAGGAGCCTTGATTTCCTTGATGGCACTCCAGAGAAACCCCAAGAACACTGTTTCAAGGCTAGAGGGATCCTGAGGTCACTGTAGCAACACGAAAGAGCTCCGTGGACCAAGAATCAACACGAGATGAGAGGTTAGTCCCTGGCTTCGACTCCTGAGGAATACCACCTTACCACAAGCACCTCAAGAGGAGGCTTCTCTCAGCTCTAGGTATGTGAGAGGGATCCTGAGTTTGCGGCCTCAAGTGGAATGGACACCGCGATGCCCTGACTCGAAATAAGGCCGGATATCCCTGCAGTGACTTGAATGCAGGCTCGTCTTGCATCTCCCAAGAAGAAAGGATGTCTGAATCCCCTGTGGAGACCACAGAGAAAGACCTAGTTCGCCACCTCATCGCGACCGGAGGCCTCACATCCTTTGAAAACTCCAGAGGTACGCGGAGATCAGTGCCTCCAAAGGAGACGATGCCTGACTCCTCGTGAAACTTGATAGGAGTCCCAGGATTCCTGTGGCACGTGGAAAGGGACCCTTGGTCTCCCGCCTCAGCTGGAGAGGCGTCCCAGTTGCCTTGCCAAGCCTCGAGGAGAATCCCGAGTTGAGTCTCGCAACTAGGCAAGAGTCCTGACGTGGCTGAACAAACACGTGTGTGGAAGGGCCATCCCCGTCGTAACTCGAGAATATACCCCAGGTTCCCGCCGCAACTCGAGAAAAACCATGAGACTTCCCCCTCGCCGCGAGATGAGGCCCGATTCCCCTGCACTGCGTGCAGAGCAATTCTGTGTTGCACATCACACATGAAAGGAGCCTTGATTTCCTTCATGGCACTCCAGAGAAACCCCAAGAACACTGTTTCAAGGCTAGAGGGATCCTGAGGTCACTGTAGCAAGACGAAAGAGCTCCGTGGGCCACAAATCAACTCGAGATGAGAGGTTAGTCCCTGGCTTCGACTCCAGAGGAATACCACCTTACCACAAGCACCTCAAGAGGAGGCTTCTCTCAGCTCTAGGTATGTGAGAGGGACCCTGAGTTTGCGGCCTCAAGTGGAATGGACACCGCGATGCCCTGACTCGAAATAAGGCCGGATATCCCTGCAGTGACTGGAATGCAGGCTCGTCTTGCATCTCCCAAGACGAAAGGGTGTCTGAATCCCCTGTGGAGACCACAGAGAAAGACCTAGTTCCCCACCTCATCGCGACAGGAGGCCTCAAATCCTTTGAAAACTCCAGAGGTACGCGGAGATCAGTGCCTCCAAAGGAGACGATGCCTGACTCCTCGTGAAACTTGATAGGAGTCCCACGATTCCTGTGGCACGTGGAAAGGGACCCTTGGTCTCCCGCCTCAGCTGGAGAGGCGTTCCAATTGCCCTGCCAAGCCTCGAGGAGAATCCCGAGTTGTCCCTCGCAACTAGGCAGGAGTCCTGACGTGGCTGAACAAACACGTGGGTGGAAGGGCCATCCCCGTCGTAACTCGAGAATATACCCCAGGTTCCCGCCGCAACTCGAGAAAAACCATGAGACTTCCCCCTCGATGCGAGATGAGGCCCGATTCCCCTGTACTGCGTGCAGAGCAATTCCGTCTTGCACATCACACATCAAAGGAGCCTTGATTTCCTTGATGGCACTCCAGAGAAACCCCAAGAACACTGTTTCAAGGATAGAGGGATCCTGAGGTCACTGTAGCAACACGAAAGAACTCTGTGGACCAAAAATCAACTCGAAAAGAGAGGTTAGTCCCTGGATTCGTCTCCAGAGGAATACCACCTTACCACAAGCACCTCAAGAGGAGGCTTCTCTCAGCTCTAGGTATGTGAGAGGGACCCTGAGTTTGCGGCCTCAAGTGGAATGGACACCGCGATGCCCTGACTCGAAATAAGGCTGGATATCCCTGCAGTGACTTGAATGCAGGCTCGTCTTGCATCTCCAAGGACGAAAGGATGTCTGAATCCCCTGTGGAAAGCACAGAGAAAGACTTAGTTCCCCACCTCATCGCGACCGATAGCCTCACATCCTTTGAAAACTCCAGAGGTACGCGGAGATCAGTGCCTCCAAAGGAGACGATGCCTGACTCCTCGTGAAACTTGATTGGAGTCCCAGGATTCCTGTGGCACGTGGAAAGGGACACTTGGTCTCCCGCCTCAGCTGGAGAGGCGTCCCAATTGCCCTGCCAAGCCTCGAGGAGAATCCAGAGTTGTCCCTCGCAACTAGGCAGGAGTCCTGACGTCGCTGAAGAAACACGTGGGTGGAAGGGCCATCCCCATCGTAACTCGAGAATATACCCCAGGTTCCCGCCGCAACTCGAGAAAAACCATGAGACTTCCCCCTCGCCGCGAGATGAGGCCCGATTCCCCTGCACTGCGTGCAGAGCAATTCCGTGTTGCACATCACCCATGAAAGGAGCCTTGATTTCCTTGATGGCACTCCAGAGAAACCCCAAGAACACTGTTTCAAGGCTAGAGGGATCCTGAGGTCACTGTAGCAACACGAAAGAGCTCCGTGGGCCAAAAATCAACTCGAGATGAGAGGTTAGTCCCTGGCTTCGACTCCAGAGGAATACCACCTTACCACAAGCACCTCAAGAGGAGGCTTCTCTCAGCTCTAGGTATGTGAGAGGGACCCTGAGTTTGCGGCCTCAAATGGAATGGACACCGCGATGCCCTGACGTGAAATAAGGCTGGATATCCCTGCAGTGACTTGAATGCAGGCTCGTCGTGCATCTCCCAAGATGAAAGGATGTCTGAATCCCCTGTGGAGACCACAGAGAAAGACCTAGTTCCCCACCTCATCGCGACCGGAGGCCTCACATCCTTTGAAAACTCCAGAGGTACGCGGAGATCAGTGCCTCCAAAGGAGACGATGCCTGACTCCTCGTGAAACTTGATAGGAGTCCCAGGATTCTTGTGGCACGTGGAAAGGGACCCTTGGTCACCCGCCTCAGCTGGAGAGGCGTCCCAGTTGCCCTGCCAAGCCTCGAGGAGAATCCCGAGTTGTCCCTCACAACTAAGCAGGAGTCCTGACGTTCCTGAACAAACACGTGGGTGGAAGGGCCATCCCCGTCGTAACTCGAGATTATACCCCAGGTTCCCGCCGCAACTCGAGAAAAACCATGAGACTTCCCCCTCGCCGCGAGATGAGGCCCGATTCCCCTGCACTGCGTGCAGACCAATTCCGTCTTGCACATCACACATGAAAGGAGCCTTGATTTCCTTGATGGCACTCCAGAGAAACCCCAAGAACACTGTTTCAAGGATAGAGGGATCCTGAGGTCACTGTAGCAACACGAAAGAACTCTGTGGACCAAAAATCAACTCGAAAAGAGAGGTTAGTCTCTGGATTCGTCTCCAGAGGAATACCACCTTACCACAAGCACCTCAAGAGGAGGCTTCTCTCAGCTCTAGGTATGTGAGAGGGACCCTGAGTTTGCGGCCTCAAGTGGAATGGACACCGCGATGCCCTGACTCGAAATAAGGCCGGATATCCCTGCAGTGACGTCAATGCAGGCTCGTCTTGCATCTCCCAGGACGAAAGGATGTCTGAATCCCCTGTGGAAAGCACAGAGAAAGACTTAGTTCCCCACCTCATCGCGACTGATAGCCTCACATCCTTTGAAAACTCCAGAGGTACGCGGAGATCAGTGCCTCCAAAGGAGACGATGCCTGACTCCTCGTGAAACTTGATAGGAGTCCCAGGATTCCTGTGGCACTTGGAAAGGGACACTTGGTCTCCCGCCTCAGCTGGAGAGGCGTCCCAATTGCCCTGCCAAGCCTCGAGGAGAATCCAGAGTTGTCCCTCGCAACTAGGCAGGAGTCCTGACGTCACTGAAGAAACACGTGGGTGGAAGGGCCATCCCCGTCGTAACTCGAGAATATACCCCAGGTTCCCGCCGCAACTCGAGAAAAACCATGAGACTTCCCCCTCGCCGCGAGATGAGGCCCGATTCCCCTGCAATGCGTGCAGAGCAATTCCGTGTTGCACATCACACATGAAAGGAGCCTTGATTTCCTTGATGGCACTCCAGAGAAACCCCAAGAACACTGTTTCAAGGCTAGAGGGATCCTGAGGTCACTGTAGCAACATGAAAGAGCTCCGTGGGCCAAAAATCAACTCGAGATGAGAGGTTAGTCCCTGGCTTCGACTCCAGAGGAATACCACCTTACCACAAGCACCTCAAGAGGAGGCTTCTCTCAGCTCTAGGTATGTGAGAGGGACCCTGAGTTTGCGGCCTCAAGTGGAATGGACACCGCGATGCCCTGACGCGAAATAAGGCTGGATATCCCTGCAGTGACTTGAATGCAGGCTCGTCTTGCATCTCCCAAGATGAAAGGATGTCTGAATCCCCTGTGGAGACCACAGAGAAACACCTAGTTCCCCACCTCATCGCGACCGGAGGCCTCACATCCTTTGAAAACTCCAGAGGTACGCGGAGATCAGTGCCTCCAAAGGAGACGATGCCTGACTCCTCGTGAAACTTGATAGGAGTCCCAGGATTCCTGTGGCACGTGGAAAGGGACACTTGGTCTCCCGTCTCAGATGGAGAGGCGTCCCAATTGCCCTGCCAAGCCTCGAGGAGAATCCCGAGTTGTGTCTCGCAACTAGGCAAGAGTCCTGACGTGGCTGAACAAACACGTGTGTGGAAGGGCCATCCCCGTCGTAACTCGAGAATATACCCCAGGTTCCCGCCGCAACTCGAGAAAAACCATGAGACTTCCCCCTCGCCGCGAGATGAGGCCCGATTCCCCTGCACTGCGTGCAGAGCAATTCCGTGTTGCACATCACACATGAACGGAGCCTTGATTTCCTTCATGGCACTCCAGAGAAACCCCAAGAACACTGTTTCAAGGCTAGAGGGATCCTGAGGTCACTGTAGCAACACGAAAGAGCTCCGTGGACCAAGAATCAACACGAGATGAGAGGTTAGTCCCTGGCTTCGACTCCTGAGGAATACCACCTTACCACAAGCACCTCAAGAGGAGGCTTCTCTCAGCTCTAGGTATGTGAGAGGGATCCTGAGTTTCGGCCTCAAGTGGAATGGACACCGCGATGCCCTGACTCGAAATAAGGCCGGATATCCCTGCAGTGACTTGAATGCAGGCTCGTCTTGCATCTCCCAAGAAGAAAGGATGTCTGAATCCCCTGTGGAGACCACAGAGAATCACCTAGTTCCCCACCTCATCGCGACCGGAGGCCTCACATCCTTTGAAAACTCCAGAGGTACGCGGAGATCAGTGCCTCCAAAGGAGACGATGCCTGACTCCTCGTGAAACTTGATAGGAGTCCCAGGATTCTTGTGGCACGTGGAAAGGGACCCTTGGTCTCCCGCCTCAGCTGGAGAGGCGTTCCAATTGCCCTGCCAAGCCTCGAGGAGAATCCAGAGTTGTCCCTCGCAACTAGGCAGGAGTCCTGACGTGGCTGAACAAACACGTGGGTGGAAGGGCCATTCCCGTCGTAACTCGAGAATATACCCCAGGTTCCCACCGCAACTCGAGAAAAACCATGAGACTTGCCCCTCGATGCGAGATGAGGCCCGATTCCCCTATACTGCGTGCAGAGCAATTCCGTCTTGCACATCACACATGAAAGGAGCCTTGATTTCCTTGATGGCACTCCAGAGAAACCCCAAGAACACTGTTTCAAGGCTAGAGGGATCCTGAGGTCACTGTAGCAAAACGAAAGAACTCTGTGGACCAAAAATCAACTCGAAAAGAGAGGTTAGTCCCTGGATTCGCTCCAGAGGAATACCACCTTACCACAAGCACCTCAAGAGGAGGCTTCTCTCAGCTCTAGGTATGTGAGAGGGACCCTGAGTTTGCGGCCTCAAGTGGAATGGACACCGCGATGCCCTGACTCGAAATAAGGCCGGATATCCCTGCAGTGACTTCAATGCAGGCTCGTCTTGCATCTCCCAGGACGAAAGGATGTCTGAATCCCCTGTGGAAAGCACAGAGAAAGACTTAGTTCCCCACCTCATCGCGACCGATAGCCTCACATCCTTTGAAAACTCCAGAGGTACGCGGAGATCAGTGCCTCCAAAGGAGACGATGCCTGACTCCTCGTGAAACTTGATAGGAGTCCCAGGATTCCTGTGGCACTTGGAAAGGGACACTTGGTCTCCCGCCACAGCTGGAGAGGCGTTCCAATTGCCCTGCCAAGCCTCGAGGAGAATCCCGAGTTGTCCCTCGCAACTAGGCAGGAGTCCTGACGTGGCTGAACAAACACGTGGGTGGAAGGGCCATCCCCGTCGTAACTCGAGAATATACCCCAGGTTCCGGCCGCAACTCGAGAAAAACCATGAGACTTGCCCCTCGATGCGAGATGAGGCCCGATTCCCCTGTACTGCGTGCAGAGCAATTCCGTCTTGCACATCACACATGAAAGGAGCCTTGATTTCCTTGATGGCACTCCAGAGAAACCCCAAGAACACTGTTTCAAGGATAGAGGGATCCTGAGGTCACTGTAGCAACACGAAAGAACTCTGTGGACCAAAAATCAACTCGAAAAGAGAGGTTAGTCCCTGGATTCGTCTCCAGAGGAATACCACCTTAACACAAGCACCACAAGAGGAGGCTTCTCTCAGCTCTAGGTATGTGAGAGGGACCCTGAGTTTGCGGCCTCAAGTGGAATGGACACCGCGATGCCCTGACTCGAAATAAGGCCGAATATCCCTGCAGTGACTTCAATGCAGGCTCGTCTTTCATCTCCCAGGACGTAAGGATGTCTGAATCCCCTGTGGAAAGCACAGAGAAAGACTTAGTTCCCCACCTCATCACGACCGATAGCCTCACATCCTTTGAAAACTCCAGAGGTACGCGGAGATCAGTGCCTCCAAAGGAGATGATGCCTGACTCCTCTTGATACTTGATAGGAGTCCCAGGATTCCTGTGGCACTTGGAAAGGGACACTTGGTCTCCCGCCTCAGCTGGAGAGGCGTCCCAATTCCCCTGCCAAGCCTCGAGGAGAATCCAGAGTTGTCCCTCGCAACTAGGCAGGAGTCCTGACGTCGCTGAAGAAACACGTGGGTGGAAGGGCCATCCCCGTCGTAACTCGAGAATATACCCCAGGTTCCCGCCGCAACTCGAGAAAAACCATGAGACTTCCCCCTCGCCGCGAGATGAGGCCCGATTCCCCTGCACTGCGTGCAGAGCAATTCCGTGTTGCACATCACCCATGAAAGGAGCCTTGATTTCCTTCATGGCACTCCAGAGAAACCCCAAGAACACTGTTTCAAGGCTAGAGGGATCCTGAGGTCACTGTAGCAACACGAAAGAGCTCCGTGGACCAAAAATCAACTCGAGATGAGAGGTTAGTCCCTGGCTTCGACTCCAGAGGAATACCACCTTACCACAAGCACCTAAAGAGGAGGTTTCTCTCAGCTCTAGGTATGTGAGAGGGACCCTGAGTTTGCGGCCTCAAGTGGAATGGACACCGCGATGCCCTGACTCGAAATAAGGCCGGATATCCCTGCAGTGACTGGAATGCAGGCTCGTCTTGCATCTCCGAAGACGAAAGGGTGTCTGAATCCCCTGTGGAGACCACAGAGAAAGAACTAGTTCCCCATCTCATCGCGACCGGAGGCCTCAAATCCTTTGAAAACTCCAGAGGTATGCGGAGATCAGTGCCTCCAAAGGAGACGATGCCTGACTCCTCGTGAAACTTGATAGGAGACCCAGGATTCCTGTGGCACTGGAAAGGGACTCTTGGTCTCCCGTCTCAGCTGGAGAGGCGTCCCAATTGCCCTGCCAAGCCTCGAGGAGAATCCCGAGTTGTCCCTCGCAACTAGGCAGGAGTCCTGACGTCGCTGAAGAAACACGTGGGTGGAAGGGCCATCCCCGTCGTAACTCGAGAATATACCCCAGGTTCCCGCCGCAACTCGAGAAAAACCATGAGACTTCCCCCTCGCCGCGAGATGAGGCCCGATTCCCCTGCACTGCCGGGAGAGCAATTCTGTGTTGCACATCACACATGAAAGGAGCCTTGATTTCCTTGATGGCACTCCAGAGAAACCCCAAGAACACTGTTTCAAGGCTAGAGGGATCCTGAGGTCACTGTAGCAACACGAAAGAGCTCCGTGGACCAAAAATCAACTCGAGTTGAGAGGTTAGTCCCTGGCTTCGACTCCAGAGGAATACCACCTTACCACAAGCACCTCAAGAGGAGGCTTTTCTCAGCTCTAGGTATGTGAGAGGGACCCTGAGTTTGCGGCCTCAAGTGGAATGGACACCGCGATGCCCTGACTCGAAATAAGGCCGGATATCCCTGCAGTGACTGGAATGCCGGCTCGTTTTGCATCTCCCAAGATGAAAGGGTGTCTGAATCCCCTGTGGAGACCACAGAGAAAGACGTAGTTCCCCACCTCATCGCGACAGGAGGCCTCAAATCCTTTGAAAACTCCAGAGGTACGCGGAGATCAGTGCCTCCAAAGGAGACGATGCCTGACTCCTCGTGAAACTTGATAGGAGACCCAGGATTCCTGTGGCACGTGGAAAGGGACCCTTGGTCTCCCGTCTCAGCTGGAGAGGCGTCCCAATTGCCCTGCCAAGCCTCGAGGAGAATCCAGAGTTGTCCCTCGCAACTAGGCAGGAGTCCTGACATGGCTGAACACACACGTGTGTGGAAGGGCCATCCCCGTCGTAACTCGAGAATATACCCCAGGTTCCCGCCGCAACTCGAGAAAAACCATGAGACTTCCCCCTCGCCGCGAGATGAGGCCCGATTCCCCTGCACTGCGTGCAGAGCAATTCCGTGTTGCACATCACACATGAACGGAGCCTTGATTTCCTTCATGGCACTCCAGAGAAACCCCAAGAACACTGTTTCAAGGCTAGAGGGATCCTGAGGTCACTGTAGCAACACGAAAGAGCTCCGTGGACCAAGAATCAACACGAGATGAGAGGTTAGTCCCTGGCTTCGACTCCTGAGGAATACCACCTTACCACAAGCACCTCAAGAGGAGGCTTCTCTCAGCTCTAGGTATGTGAGAGGGATCCTGAGTTTCGGCCTCAAGTGGAATGGACACCGCGATGCCCTGACTCGAAATAAGGCCGGATATCCCTGCAGTGACTTGAATGCAGGCTCGTCTTGCATCTCCCAAGAAGAAAGGATGTCTGAATCCCCTGTGGAGACCACAGAGAATCACCTAGTTCCCCACCTCATCGCGACCGGAGGCCTCACATCCTTTGAAAACTCCAGAGGTACGCGGAGATCAGTGCCTCCAAAGGAGACGATGCCTGACTCCTCGTGAAACTTGATAGGAGTCCCAGGATTCTTGTGGCACGTGGAAAGGGACCCTTGGTCTCCCGCCTCAGCTGGAGAGGCGTTCCAATTGCCCTGCCAAGCCTCGAGGAGAATCCAGAGTTGTCCCTCGCAACTAGGCAGGAGTCCTGACGTGGCTGAACAAACACGTGGGTGGAAGGGCCATTCCCGTCGTAACTCGAGAATATACCCCAGGTTCCCACCGCAACTCGAGAAAAACCATGAGACTTGCCCCTCGATGCGAGATGAGGCCCGATTCCCCTATACTGCGTGCAGAGCAATTCCGTCTTGCACATCACACATGAAAGGAGCCTTGATTTCCTTGATGGCACTCCAGAGAAACCCCAAGAACACTGTTTCAAGGCTAGAGGGATCCTGAGGTCACTGTAGCAACACGAAAGAACTCTGTGGACCAAAAATCAACTCGAAAAGAGAGGTTAGTCCCTGGATTCGCTCCAGAGGAATACCACCTTACCACAAGCACCTCAAGAGGAGGCTTCTCTCAGCTCTAGGTATGTGAGAGGGACCCTGAGTTTGCGGCCTCAAGTGGAATGGACACCGCGATGCCCTGACTCGAAATAAGGCCGGATATCCCTGCAGTGACTTCAATGCAGGCTCGTCTTGCATCTCCCAGGACGAAAGGATGTCTGAATCCCCTGTGGAAAGCACAGAGAAAGACTTAGTTCCCCACCTCATCGCGACCGATAGCCTCACATCCTTTGAAAACTCCAGAGGTACGCGGAGATCAGTGCCTCCAAAGGAGACGATGCCTGACTCCTCGTGAAACTTGATAGGAGTCCCAGGATTCCTGTGGCACTTGGAAAGGGACACTTGGTCTCCCGCCACAGCTGGAGAGGCGTTCCAATTGCCCTGCCAAGCCTCGAGGAGAATCCCGAGTTGTCCCTCGCAACTAGGCAGGAGTCCTGACGTGGCTGAACAAACACGTGGGTGGAAGGGCCATCCCCGTCGTAACTCGAGAATATACCCCAGGTTCCGGCCGCAACTCGAGAAAAACCATGAGACTTGCCCCTCGATGCGAGATGAGGCCCGATTCCCCTGTACTGCGTGCAGAGCAATTCCGTCTTGCACATCACACATGAAAGGAGCCTTGATTTCCTTGATGGCACTCCAGAGAAACCCCAAGAACACTGTTTCAAGGATAGAGGGATCCTGAGGTCACTGTAGCAACACGAAAGAACTCTGTGGACCAAAAATCAACTCGAAAAGAGAGTTTAGTCCCTGGATTCGTCTCCAGAGGAATACCACCTTAACACAAGCACCACAAGAGGAGGCTTCTCTCAGCTCTAGGTATGTGAGAGGGACCCTGAGTTTGCGGCCTCAAGTGGAATGGACACCGCGATGCCCTGACTCGAAATAAGGCCGAATATCCCTGCAGTGACTTCAATGCAGGCTCGTCTTGCATCTCCCAGGACGTAAGGATGTCTGAATCCTCTATGGAAAGCACAGAGAAAGACTTAGTTCTCCACCTCATCACGACCGATAGCCTCACATCCTTTGAAAACTCCAGAGGTACGCAGAGATCAGTGCCTCCAAAGGAGATGATGCCTGACTCCTCTTGAAACTTGATAGGAGTCCCAGGATTCCTGTGGCACTTGGAAAGGGACACTTGGTCTCCCGCCTCAGCTGGAGAGGCGTCCCAATTCCCCTGCCAAGCCTCGAGGAGAATCCAGAGTTGTCCCTCGCAACTAGGCAGGAGTCCTGACGTCGCTGAAGAAACACGTGGGTGGAAGGGCCATCCCCGTCGTAACTCGAGAATATACCCCAGGTTCCCGCCGCAACTCGAGAAAAACCATGAGACTTCCCCCTCGCCGCGAGATGAGGCCCGATTCCCCTGCACTGCGTGCAGAGCAATTCCGTGTTGCACATCACCCATGAAAGGAGCCTTGATTTCCTTCATGGCACTCCAGAGAAACCCCAAGAACACTGTTTCAAGGCTAGAGGGATCCTAAGGTCACTGTAGCAACACGAAAGAGCTCCGTGGACCAAAAATCAACTCGAGATGAGAGGTTAGTCCCTGGCTTCGACTCCAGAGGAATACCACCTTACCACAAGCACCTCAAGAGGAGGTTTCTCTCAGCTCTAGGTATGTGAGAGGGACCCTGAGTTTGCGGCCTCAAGTGGAATGGACACCGCGATGCCCTGACTCGAAATAAGGCCGGATATCCCTGCAGTGACTGGAATGCAGGCTCGTCTTGCATCTCCGAAGACGAAAGGGTGTCTGAATCCCCTGTGGAGACCACAGAGAAAGACCTAGTTCCCCATCTCATCGCGACAGGAGGCCTCAAATCCTTTGAAAACTCCAGAGGTATGCGGAGATCAGTGCCTCCAAAGGAGACGATGCCTGACTCCTCGTGAAACTTGATAGGAGACCCAGGATTCCTGTGGCACTGGAAAGGGACCCTTGGTCTCCCGTCTCAGCTGGAGAGGCGTCCCAATTGCCTTGCCAAGCCTCGAGGAGAATCCCGAGTTGTCCCTCGCAACTAGGCAGGAGTCCTGACGTGGCTGAACAAACACGTGGGTGGAAGGGCCATCCCCGTCGTAACTCGAGAATATACCCCAGGTTCCCGCCGCAACTCGAGAAAAACCATGAGACTTCCCCCTCGCCGCGAGATGAGGCCCGATTCCCCTGTACTGCGGGCAGAGCAATTCCGTGTTGCACATCACACATGAAAGGAGCCTTGATTTCCTTCATGGCACTCCAGAGAAACCCCAAGAACACTGTTTCAAGGCTAGAGGGATCCTGAGGTCACTGTAGCAACACGAAAGAGCTCCGTGGGCCAAAAATCAACTCGATATGAGAGGTTAGTAGCTGGCTTCGACTCCAGAGGAATACCACCTTACCACAAGCACCTCAAGAGAAGGCTTCTCTCAGCTCTAGGTATGTGAGAGGGACCCTGAGTTTGCGGCCTCAAGTGGAATGGACACCGCGATGCCCTGACGCGAAATAAGGCTGGATATCCCTGCAGTGACTTGAATGCAGGCTCTTCTTGCATCTCCCAAGAAGAAAGGATGTCTGAATCCCCTGTGGAGACCACAGAGAAAGACTTAGTTCCCCACCTCATCGCGACCGGAGGCCTCACATCCTTTGAAAACTCCAGAGGTACGCGGAGATCAGTGCCTCCAAAGGAGACGATGCCTGACTCCTCGTGAAACTTGATAGGAGTCCCAGGATTCCTGTGGCACGTGGAAAGGGACCCTTGGTCTCCCGTCTCAGCTGGAGAGGCGTCCCAGTTGCCTTGCCAAGCCTCGAGGAGAATCGCGAGTTGAGTCTCGCAACTAGGCAAGAGTCCTGACGTGGCTGAACAAACACGTGTGTGGAAGGGCCATCCCCGTCGTAACTCGAGAATATACCCCAGGTTCCCGCCGCAACTCGAGAAAAACCATGAGACTTCCCCCTCGCCGCGAGATGAGGCCCGATTCCCCTGCACTGCGTGCAGAGCAATTCTGTGTTACACATCACACATGAAAGGAGCCTTGATTTCCTTGATGGCACTCCAGAGAAACCCCAAGAACACTGTTTCAAGGCTAGAGGGATCCTGAGGTCACTGTAGCAAGACGAAAGAGCTCCGTGGGCCAAAAGTCAACTCGAGATGAGAGGTTAGTCCCTGGCTTCGACTCCAGAGGAATACCACCTTACCACAAGCACCTCAAGAGGAGGCTTCTCTCAGCTCTAGGTATGTGAGAGGGACCCTGAGTTTGCGGCCTCAAGTGGAATGGACACCGCGATGCCCTGACTCGAAATAAGGCCGGATATCCCTGCAGTGACTGGAATGCAGGCTCGTGTTGCATCTCCCAAGACGAAAGGGTGTCTGAATCCCCTGTGGAGACCACAGAGAAAGACCTAGTTCCCCACCTCATCGCGACAGGAGGCCTCAAATCCTTTGAAAACTCCAGAGGTATGCGGAGATCAGTGCCTCCAAAGGAGACGATGCCTGACTCCTCGTGAAACTTGATAGGAGACCCAGGATTCCTGTGGCACGTGGAAAGGGACCCTTAGTCTCCCGTCTCAGCTGGAGAGGCGTCCCAATTGCCCTGCAAAGCCTCGAGGAGAATCCAGAGTTGTCCCTCGCAACTAGGCAGGAGTCCTGACGTCGCTGAAGAAACACGTGGGTGGAAGGGCCATCCCCGTCGTAACTCGAGAATATACCCCAGGTTCCCGCCGCAACTCGAGAAAAACCATGAGACTTCCCCCTCGCCGCGAGATGAGGCCCGATTCCCCTGCACTGCGTGCAGAGCAATTCCGTGTTGCACATCACACATGAAAGGAGCCTTGATTTCCTTGATGGCACTCCAGAGAAACCCCAAGAACACTGTTTCAAGGCTAGAGGGATCCTGAGGTCACTGTAGCAACACGAAAGAGCTCCGTGGACCAAGAATCAACACGAGATGAGAGGTTAGTCCCTGGCTTCGACTCCTGAGGAATACCACCTTACCACAAGCACCTCAAGAGGAGGCTTCTCTCAGCTCTAGGTATGTGAGAGGGATCCTGAGTTTGCGGCCTCAAGTGGAATGGACACCGCGATGCCCTGACTCGAAATAAGGCCGGATATCCCTGCAGTGACTGGAATGCAGGCTCGTCTTGCATCTCCCAAGAAGAAAGGATGTCTGAATCCCCTGTGGAGACCACAGAGAAACACCTAGTTCCCCACCTCATCGCGACCGGAGGCCTCACATCCTTTGAAAACTCCAGAGGTATGCGGAGATCAGTGCCTCCAAAGGAGACGATGCCTGACTCCTCGTGAAACTTGATAGGAGTCTCAGGATTCTTGTGGCACGTGGAAAGGGACCCTTGGTCTCCCGCCTCAGCTGGAGAGGCGTTCCAATTACCCTGCCAAGCCTCGAGGAGAATCCCGAGTTGTCCCTCGCAACTAGGCAGGAGTCCTGACGTGGCTGAATAAACACGTGGGTGGAAGGGCCATCCCCGTCGTAACTCGAGAATATACCCCAGGTTCCCGCCGCAACTCGAGAAAAACCATGAGACTTCCCTCTCGATGCGAGATGAGGCCCGATTCCCCTGTACTGCGTGCAGAGCAATTCCGTCTTGCACATCACACATGAAAGGAGCCTTGATTTCCTTGATGGCACTCCAGAGAAACCCCAAGAACACTGTTTCAAGGATAGAGGGATCCTGAGGTCACTGTAGCAACACGAAAGAACTCTGTGGACCAAAAATCAACTCAAAAAGAGAGATTAGTCCCTGGATTCGTCTCCAGAGGAATACCACCTTACCACAAGCACCTCAAGAGGAGGCTTCTCTCAGCTCTAGGTATGTGAGAGGGACCCTGAGTTTGCAGCCTCAAGTGGAATGGACACCGTGATGCCCTGACTCGAAATAAGGCTGGATATCCCTGCAGTGACTTGAATGCAGGCTCGTCTTGCATCTCCAAGGACGAAAGGATGTCTGAATCCCCTGTGGAAAGCACAGAGAAAGACTTAGTTCCCCACCTCATCGCGACCGATAGCCTCACATCCTTTGAAAACTCCAGAGGTACGCGGAGATCAGTGCCTCCAAAGGAGACGATGCCTGACTCCTCGTAAAACTTGATAGGAGTCCCAGGATTCTTGTGGCACGTGGAAAGGGACCCTTGGTCACCCGCCTCAGCTGGAGAGGCGTCCCAATTGCCCTGCCAAGCCTCGAGGAGAATCCCGAGTTGTCCCTCGCAACTAGGCAGGAGTCCTGACGTCGCTGAAGAAACACGTGGGTGGAAGGGCCATCCCCGTCGTAACTCGAGAATATACCCCAGGTTCCCGCCGCAACTCGAGAAAAACCATGAGACTTCCCCCTCGCCGCGAGATGAGGCCCGATTCCCCTGCACTGCCTGCAGAGCAATTCCGTGTTGCACATCACACATGAAAGGAGCCTTGATTTCCTTGATGGCACTCCAGAGAAACCCCAAGAACACTGTTTCAAGGCTAGAGGGATCCTGAGGTCACTGTAGCAACACGAAAGAGCTCCGTGGGCCAAAAATAAACTCGAGATGAGAGGTTAGTCCCTGGCTTCGACTCCAGAGGAATACCACCTTACCACAAGCACCTCAAGAGGAGGCTTCTCTCAGCTCTAGGTATGTGAGAGGGACCCTGAGTTTGCGGCCTCAAGTGGAATGGACACCGCGATGCCCTGACGTGAAATAAGGCTGGATATCCCTGCAGTGACTTGAATGCAGGCTCGTCTTGCATCTCCCAAGATGAAAGGATGTCTGAATCCCCTGTGGAGACCACAGAGAAAGACTTAGTTCCCCACCTCATCGCGACCGGAGGCCTCACATCCTTTGAAAACTCCAGAGGTACGCGGAGATCAGTGCCTCCAAAGGAGACGATGCCTGACTCCTCGTGAAACTTGATAGGAGTCCCAGGATTCTTGTGGCACGTGGAAAGGGACCCTTGGTCACCCGCCTCAGGTGGAGAGGCGTTCCAATTGCCCTGCCAAGCCTCGAGGAGAATCCCGAGTTGTCCCTCACAACTAAGCAGGAGTCCTGACGTGGCTGAACAAACACGTGGGTGGAAGGGCCATCCCCGTCGTAACTCGAGAATATACCCCAGGTTCCCGCCGCAACTCGAGAAAAACCATGAGACTTCCCCCTCGCCGCGAGATGAGGCCCGATTCCCCTGTACTGCGTGCAGAGCAATTCCGTCTTGCACATCACACATGAAAGGAGCCTTGATTTCCTTGATGGCACTCCAGAGAAAACCCAAGAACACTGTTTCAAGGATAGAGGGATCCTGAGGTCACTATAGCAACACGAAAGAACTCTGTGGACCAAAAATCAACTCGAAAAGAGAGGTTAGTCCCTGGATTCGTCTCCAGAGGAATACCACCTTACCACAAGCACCTCAAGAGGAGGCTTCTCTCAGCTCTAGGTATGTGAGAGGGACCCTGAGTTTGCGGCCTCAAGTGGAATGGACACCGCGATGCCCTGACTCGAAATAAGGCCGGATATCCCTGCAGTGACTTCAATGCAGGCTCGTCTTGCATCTCCCAGGACGAAAGGATGTCTGAATCCCCTGTGGAAAGCACAGAGAAAGATTTAGTTCCCCACCTCATCGCGACCGATAGCCTCACATCCTTTGAAAACTCCAGAGGTACGCGGAGATCAGTGCCTCCAAAGGAGACGATGCCTGACTCCTCGTGAAACTTGATAGGAGTCCCAGGATTCCTGTGGCACTTGGAAAGGGACACTTGGTCTCCCGCCTCAGCTGGAGAGGCGTCCCAATTGCCCTGCCAAGCCTCGAGGAGAATCCAGAGTTGTCCCTCGCAACTAGGCAGGAGTCCTGACGTCGCTGAAGAAACACGTGGGTGGAAGGGCCATCCCCATCGTAACTCGAGAATATACCCCAGGTTCCCGCCGCAACTCGAGAAAAACCATGAGACTTCCCCCTCGCCGCGAGATGAGGCCCGATTCCCCTGCACTGCGTGCAGAGCAATTCCGTGTTGCACATCACACATGAAAGGAGCCTTGATTTCCTTGATGGCACTCCAGAGAAACCCCAAGAACACTGTTTCAAGGCTAGAGGGATCCTGAGGTCACTTTAGCAACACGAAAGAGCTCCGTGGACCAAGAATCAACACGAGATGAGAGGTTAGTCCCTGGCTTCGACTCCTGAGGAATACTACCTTACCACAAGCACCTCAAGAGGAGGCTTCTCTCAGCTCTAGGTATGTGAGAGGGATCCTGAGTTTGCGGCCTCAAGTGGAATGGACACCGCGATGCCCTGACTCGAAATAAGGCCGGATATCCCTGCAGTGACTTGAATGCAGGCTCGTCTTGCATCTCCCAAGAAGAAAGGATGTCTGAATCCCCTGTGGAGACCACAGAGAAACACCTAGTTCCCCACCTCATCGCGACCGGAGGCCTCACATCCTTTGAAAACTCCAGAGGTACGCGGAGATCAGTGCCTCCAAAGGAGACGATGCCTGACTCCTTGTGAAACTTGATAGGAGTCCCAGGATTCTTGTGGCACGTGGAAAGGGACACTTGGTCTCCCGCCTCACCTGGAGAGGCGTTCCAATTGCCCTGCCAAGCCTCGAGGAGAATCCCGAGTTGTCCCTCGCAACTAGGCAGGAGTCCTGACGTCGCTGAAGAAACACGTGGGTGGAAGGGCCATCCCCGTCGTAACTCGAGAATACACCCCAGGTTCCCGCCGCAACTTGAGAAAAACCATGAGACTTCCCCCTCGCCGCGAGATGAGGCCCGATTCCCCTGCACTGCATGCAGAGCAATTCCGTGTTGCACATCACACATGAAAGGAGCCTTGATTTCCTTGATGGCACTCCAGAGAAACCCCAAGAACACTGTTTCAAGGCTAGAGGGATCCTGAGCTCACTGTAGCAAACGAAAGAGCTCCGTGGACCAAGAATCAACACGAGATGAGAGGTTAGTCCCTGGCTTCGACTCCAGAGGAATACCACCTTACCACAAGCACCTCAAGAGGAGGCTTCTCTCAGCTCTAGGTATGTGAGAGGGATCCTGAGTTTGCGGCCTCAAGTGGAATGGACACCGCAATGCCCTGACTCGAAATAAGGCCGGATATCCCTGCAGTGACTGGAATGCAGGCTCGTCTTGCATCTCCCAAGAAGAAAGGATGTCTGAATCCCCTGTGGAGACCACAGAGAAACACCTAGTTCCCCACCTCATCGCGACCGGAGGCCTCACATCCTTTGAAAACTCCAGAGGTACGCGGAGATCAGTGCCTCCAAAGGAGACGATGCCTGACTCCTCGTGAAACTTGATAGGAGTCCCAGGATTCTTGTGGCACGTGGAAAGGGACCCTTGGTCTCCCGCCTCAGCTGGAGAGGCGTTCCAATTGCCCTGCCAAACCTCGAGGAGAATCCCGAGTTGTCCCTCGCAACTAGGCAGGAGTCCTGACGTGGCTGAACAAACACGTGGGTGGAAGGGCCATCCCCGTCGTAACTCGAGAATATACCCCAGGTTCCCGCCGCAACTCGAGAAAAACCATGAGACTTCCCCCTCGATGCGAGATGAGGCCCGATTCCCCTGTACTGCGTGCAGAGCAATTCCGTCTTGCACATCACACATGAAAGGAGCCTTGATTTCCTTGATGGCACTCCAGAGAAACCCCAAGAACACTGTTTCAAGGATAGAGGGATCCTGAGGTCACTGTAGCAACACGAAAGAACTCTGTGGACCAAAAATCAACTCAAAAAGAGAGGTTAGTCCCTGGATTCGTCTCCAGAGGAATACCACCTTACCACAAGCACCTCAAGAGGAGGCTTCTCTCAGCTCTAGGTATGTGAGAGGGACCCTGAGTTTCCAGCCTCAAGTGGAATGGACACCGCGATGCCCTGACTCGAAATAAGGATGGATATCCCTGCAGTGACTTGAATGCAGGCTCGTCTTGCATCTCCAAGGACGAAAGGATGTCTGAATCCCCTGTGGAAAGCACAGAGAAAGACTTAGTTCCCCACCTCATCGCGACCGATAGCCTCACATCCTTTGAAAACTCCAGAGGTACGCGGAGATCAGTGCCTCCAAAGGAGACGATGCCTGACTCCTCGTGAAACTTGATAGGAGTCCCAGGATTCTTGTGGCACGTGGAAAGGGACCCTTGGTCACCCGCCTCAGGTGGAGAGGCGTTCCAATTGCCCTGCCAAGCCTCGAGGAGAATCCCGAGTTGTCCCTCGCAACTAGGCAGGAGTCCTGACGTCGCTGAAGAAACACGTGGGTGGAAGGGCCATCCCCGTCGTAACTCGAGAATATACCCCAGGTTCCCGCCGCAACTCGAGAAAAACCATGAGACTTCCCCCTCGCCGCGAGATGAGGCCCGATTCCCCTGCACTGCGTGCAGAGCAATTCCGTCTTGCACATCACACATGAAAGGAGCCTTGATTTCCTTGATGGCACTCCAGAGAAACCCCAAGAACACTGTTTCAAGGCTAGAGGGATCCTGAGGTCACTGTAGCAACACGAAAGAGCTCCGTGGTCCAAAAATCAACTCGAGATGAGAGGTTAGTCCCTGGCTTCGACTCCAGAGGAATACCACCTTACCACAAGCACCTCAAGAGGAGGCTTCTCTCAGCTCTAGGTATGTGAGAGGGACCCTGAGTTTGCGGCCTCAAATGGAATGGACACCGCGATGCCCTGACGTGAAATAAGGCTGGATATCCCTGCAGTGACTTGAATGCAGGCTCGTCTTGCATCTCCCAAGATGAAAGGATGTCTGAATCCCCTGTGGAGACCACAGAGAAAGACCTAGTTCCCCACCTCATCGCGACCGGAGGCCTCACATCCTTTGAAAACTCCAGAGGTACGCGGAGATCAGTGCCTCCAAAGGAGACGATGCCTGACTCCTCGTGAAACTTGATAGGAGTCCCAGGATTCTTGTGGCACGTGGAAAGGGACCCTTGGTCACCCGCCTCAGCTGGAGAGGCGTTCCAATTGCCCTGCCAAGCCTCGAGGAGAATCCCGAGTTGTCCCTCACAACTAAGCAGGAGTCCTGACGTGGCTGAACAAACACGTGGGTGGAAGGGCCATCCCCGTCGTAACTCGAGAATATAACCCAGGTTCCCGCCGCAACTCGAGAAAAACCATGAGACTTCCCCCTCGCCGCGAGATGAGGCCCGATTCCCCTGTACTGCGTGCAGAGCAATTCCGTCTTGCACATCACACATGAAAGGAGCCTTGATTTCCTTGATGGCACTCCAGAGAAACCCCAAGAACACTGTTTCAAGGATAGAGGGATCCTGAGGTCACTATAGCAACACAAAAGAACTCTGTGGACCAAAAATCAACTCGAAAAGAGAGGTTAGTCCCTGGATTCGTCTCCAGAGGAATACCACCTTACCACAAGCACCTCAAGAGGAGGCTTCTCTCAGCTCTAGGTATGTGAGAGGGACCCTGAGTTTGCGGCCTCAAGTGGAATGGACACCGCGATGCCCTGACTCGAAATAAGGCCGGATATCCCTGCAGTGACTTCAATGCAGGCTCGTCTTGCATCTCCCAGGATGAAAGGATGTCTGAATCCCCTGTGGAAAGCACAGAGAAAGACTTAGTTCCCCACCTCATCGCGACCGATAGCCTCACATCCTTTGAAAACTCCAGAGGTACGCGGAGATCAGTGCCTCCAAAGGAGACGATGCCTGACTCCTCGTGAAACTTGATAGGAGTCCCAGGATTCCTGTGGCACTTGGAAAGGGACACTTGGTCTCCCGCCTCAGCTGGAGAGGCGTCCCAATTGCCCTGCCAAGCCTCGAGGAGAATCCAGAGTTGTCCCTCGCAACTAGGCAGGAGTCCTGACGTCGCTGAAGAAACACGTGGGTGGAAGGGCCATCCCCATCGTAACTCGAGAATATACCCCAGGTTCCCGCCGCAACTCGAGAAAAACCATGAGACTTCCCCCTCGCCGCGAGATGAGGCCCGATTCCCCTGCACTGCGTGCAGAGCAATTCCGTGTTGCACATCACACATGAAAGGAGCCTTGATTTCCTTGATGGCACTCCAGAGAAACCCCAAGAACACTGTTTCAAGGCTAGAGGGATCCTGAGGTCACTGTAGCAACACGAAAGAGCTCCGTGGACCAAGAATCAACACGAGATGAGAGGTTAGTCCCTGGCTTCGACTCCTGAGGAATACCACCTTACCACAAGCACCTCAAGAGGAGGCTTCTCTCAGCTCTAGGTATGTGAGAGGGATCCTGAGTTTGCGGCCTCAAGTGGAATGGACACCGCGATGCCCTGACTCGAAATAAGGCCGGATATCCCTGCAGGGACTTGAATGCAGGCTCGTCTTGCATCTCCCAAGAAGAAAGGATGTCTGAATCCCCTGTGGAGACCACAGAGAAACACCTAGTTCCCCACCTCATCGCGACCGGAGGCCTCACATCCTTTGAAAACTCCAGAGGTATGCGGAGATCAGTGCCTCCAAAGGAGACGATGCCTGACTCCTTGTGAAACTTGATAGGAGTCCCAGGATTCTTGTGGCACGTGGAAAGGGACCCTTGGTCTCCCGCCTCACCTGGAGAGGCGTTCCAATTGCCCTGCCAAGCCTCGAGGAGAATCCAGAGTTGTCCCTCGCAACTAGGCAGGAGTCCTGACGTCGCTGAAGAAACACGTGGGTGGAATGGCCATCCCCGTCGTAACTCGAGAATACACCCCAGGTTCCCGCCGCAACTTGAGAAAAACCATGAGACTTCCCCCTCGCCGCGAGATGAGGCCCGATTCCCCTGCACTGCATGCAGAGCAATTCTGTGTTGCACATCACACATGAAAGGAGCCTTGATTTCCTTCATGGCACTCCAGAGAAACCCCAAGAACACTGTTTCAAGGCTAGAGGGATCCTGAGGTCACTGTAGCAACACGAAAGAGCTCCGTGGGCCAAAAATCAACTCGAGATGAGAGGTTAGTCGCTGGCTTCGACTCCAGAGGAATACCACCTTACCACAGGCACCTCAAGAGGAGGCTTCTCTCAGCTCTAGGTATGTGAGAGGGACCCTGATTTTGCGGCCTCAAGTGGAATGGACACCGCGATGCCCTGACGCGAAATAAGGCTGGATGTCCCTGCAGTGACTTGAATGCAGGCTCGTCTTGCATCTCCCAAGAAGAAAGGATGTCTGAATCCCCTGTGGAGACCACAGAGAAAGACTTAGTTCCCCACCTCATCGCGACCGGAGGCCTCACATCCTTTGAAAACTCCAGAGGTACGCGGAGATCAGTGCCTCCAAAGGAGACGATGCCTGACTCCTCGTGAAACTTGATAGGAGTCCCAGGATTCCTGTGGCACGTGGAAAGGGACCCTTGGTCTCCCGCCTCAGCTGGAGAGGCGTCCCAGTTGCCTTGCCAAGCCTCGAGGAGAATCGCGAGTTGAGTCTCGCAACTAGGCAAGAGTCCTGACGTGGCTGAACAAACACGTGTGTGGAAGGGCCATCCCCGTCGTAACTCGAGAATATACCCCAGGTTCCCGCCGCAACTCGAGAAAAACCATGAGACTTCCCCCTCGCCGCGAGATGAGGCCCGATTCCCCTGCACTGCGTGCAGAGCAATTCTGTGTTACACATCACACATGAAAGGAGCCTTGATTTCCTTGATGGCACTCCAGAGAAACCCCAAGAACACTGTTTCAAGGCTAGAGGGATCCTGAGGTCACTGTAGCAAGACGAAAGAGCTCCGTGGGCCAAAAGTCAACTCGAGATGAGAGGTTAGTCCCTGGCTTCGACTCCAGAGGAATACCACCTTACCACAATCACCTCAAGAGGAGGCTTCTCTCAGCTCTAGGTATGTGAGAGGGACCCTGAGTTTGCGGCCTCAAGTGGAATGGACACCGCGATGCCCTGACTCGAAATAAGGCCGGATATCCCTGCAGTGACTGGAATGCAGGCTCGTCTTGCATCTCCCAAGACGAAAGGGTGTCTGAATCCCCTGTGGAGACCACAGAGAAAGACCTAGTTCCCCACCTCATCGCGACAGGAGGCCTCAAATCCTTTGAAAACTCCAGAGGTATGCGGAGATCAGTGCCTCCAAAGGAGACGATGCCTGACTCCTCGTGAAACTTGATAGGAGACCCAGGATTCCTGTGGCACGTGGAAAGGGACCCTTGGTCTCCCGTCTCAGCTGGAGAGGCGTCCCAATTGCCCTGCAAAGCCTCGAGGAGAATCCAGAGTTGTCCCTCGCAACTAGGCAGGAGTCCTGACGTCGCTGAAGAAACACGTGGGTGGAAGGGCCATCCCCGTCGTAACTCGAGAATATACCCCAGGTTCCCGCCGCAACTCGAGAAAAACCATGAGACTTCCCCCTCGCCGCGAGATGAGGCCCGATTCCCCTGAACTGCATGCAGAGCAATTCCGTGTTGCACATCACACATGAAAGGAGCCTTGATTTCCTTGATGGCACTCCAGAGAAACCCCAAGAACACTGTTTCAAGGCTAGAGGGATCCTGAGCTCACTGTAGCAAACGAAAGAGCTCCGTGGACCAAGAATCAACACGAGATGAGAGGTTAGTCCCTGGCTTCGACTCCTGAGGAATACCACCTTACCACAAGCACCTCAAGAGGAGGCTTCTCTCAGCTCTAGGTATGTGAGAGGGATCCTGAGTTTGCTGCCTCAAGTGGAATGGACACCGCGATGCCCTGACTCGAAATAAGGCCGGATATCCCTGCAGTGACTGGAATGCAGGCTCGTCTTGCATCTCCCAAGAAGAAAGGATGTCTGAATCCCCTGTGGAGACCACAGAGAAACACCTAGTTCCCCACCTCATCGCGACCGGAGGCCTCACATCCTTTGAAAACTCCAGAGGTACGCGGAGATCAGTGCCTCCAAAGGAGACGATGCCTGACTCCTCGTGAAACTTGATAGGAGTCCCAGGATTCTTGTGGCACGTGGAAAGGGACCCTTGGTCTCCCGCCTCAGCTGGAGAGGCGTTCCAATTGCCCTGTCAAGCCTCGAGGAGAATCCCGAGTTGTCCCTCGCAACTAGGCAGGAGTCCTGACGTGGCTGAACAAACACGTGGGTGGAAGGGCCATCCCCGTCGTAACTCGAGAATATACCCCAGGTTCCCGCCGCAACTCGAGAAAAACCATGAGACTTCCCCCTCGCCGCGAGATGAGGCCCGATTCCCCTGCACTGCGTGCAGAGCAATTCCCTGTTGCACATCACACATGAAAGGAGCCTTGATTTCCTTGATGGCACTCCAGAGAAACCCCAAGAACACTGTTTCAAGGCTAGAGGGATCCTGAGGTCACTGTAGCAACACGAAAGAGCTCCGTGGGCCAAAAATCAACTCGAGATGAGAGGTTAGTCCCTGGCTTCGACTCCAGAGGAATACCACCTTACCACAAGCACCTCAAGAGGAGGCTTCTCTCAGCTCTAGGTATGTGAGAGGGACCCTGAGTTTGCGGCCTCAAATGGAATGGACACCGCGATGCCCTGACGTGAAATAAGGCTGGATATCCCTGCAGTGACTTGAATGCAGGCTCGTCTTGCATCTCCCAAGATGAAAGGATGTCTGAATCCCCTGTGGAGACCACAGAGAAAGACCTAGTTCCCCACCTCATCGCGACCGGAGGCCTCACATTCTTTGAAAACTCCAGAGGTACGCGGAGATCAGTGCCTCCAAAGGAGACGATGCCTGACTCCTCGTGAAACTTGATAGGAGTCCCAGGATTCTTGTGGCACGTGGAAAGGGACCCTTGGTCACCCGCCTCAGCTGGAGAGGCGTTCCAATTGCCCTGCCAAGCCTCGAGGAGAATCCCGAGTTGTCCCTCACAACTAAGCAGGAGTCCTGACGTGGCTGAACAAACACGTGGGTGGAAGGGCCATCCCCGTCGTAACTCGAGAATATACCCCAGGTTCCCGCCGCAACTCGAGAAAAACCATGAGACTTCCCCCTCACCGCGAGATGAGGCCCGATTCCCCTGCACTGCGTGCAGAGCAATTCCGTCTTGCACATCACACATGAAAGGAGCCTTGATTTCCTTGATGGCACTCCAGAGAAACCCCAAGAACACTGTTTCAAGGATAGAGGGATCCTGAGGTCACTATAGCAACACGAAAGAACTCTGTGGACCAAAAATCAACTCGAAAAGAGAGGTTAGTCCCTGGATTCGTCTCCAGAGGAATACCACCTTACCACAAGCACCTCAAGAGGAGGCTTCTCTCAGCTCTAGGTATGTGAGAGGGACCCTGAGTTTGCGGCCTCAAGTGGAATGGACACCGCGATGCCCTGAATCGAAATAAGGCCGGATATCCCTGCAGTGACTTCAATGCAGGCTCGTCTTGCATCTCCCAGGACGAAAGGATGTCTGAATCCCCTGTGGAGACCACAGAGAAAGACTTAGTTCCCCACCTCATCGCGAAAGGAGGCCTCAAATCCTTTGAAAACTCCAGAGGTATGCGGAGATCAGTGCCTCCAAAGGAGACGATGCCTGACTCCTCGTGAAACTTGATAGGAGACCCAGGATTCCTGTGGCACGTGGAAAGGGACCCTTAGTCTCCCGTCTCAGCTGGAGAGGCGTTCCAATTGCCCTGCAAAGCCTCGAGGAGAATCCAGAGTTGTCCATCGCAACTAGGCAGGAGTCCTGACGTCGCTGAAGAAACACGTGGGTGGAAGGGCCATCCCCGTCGTAACTCGAGAATATACCCCAGGTTCCCGCCGCAAGTCGAGAAAAACCATGAGACTTCCCCCTCGCCCCGAGATGAGGCCCGATTTCCCTGCACTGCGTGCAGAGCAATTCCGTGTTGCACATCACACATGAAAGGAGCCTTGATTTCCTTGATGGCACTCCAGAGAAACCCCAAGAACACTGTTTCAAGGCTAGAGGGATCCTGAGCTCACTGTAGCAAACGAAAGAGCTCCGTGGACCAAGAATCAACACGAGATGAGAGGTTAGTCCCTGGCTTCGACTCCTGAGGAATACCACCTTACCACAAGCACCTCAAGAGGAGGCTTCTCTCAGCTCTAGGTATGTGAGAGGGATCCTGAGTTTGCGGCCTGAAGTGGAATGGACACCGCGATGCCCTGACTCGAAATAAGGCCGGATATCCCTGCAGTGACTGGAATGCAGGCTCGTCTTGCATCTCCCAAGAAGAAAGGATGTCTGAATCCCCTGTGGAGACCACAGAGAAACACCTAGTTCCCCACCTCATCGCGACCGGAGGCCTCACATCCTTTGAAAACTCCAGAGGTACGCGGAGATCAGTGCCTCCAAAGGAGACGATGCCTGACTCCTCGTGAAACTTGATAGGAGTCCCAGGATTCTTGTGGCACGTGGAAAGGGACCCTTGGTCTCCCGCCTCAGCTGGAGAGGCGTTCCAATTGCCCTGCCAAGCCTCGAGGAGAATCCCGAGTTGTCCCTCGCAACTAGGCAGGAGTCCTGACGTGGCTGAACAAACACGTGGGTGGAAGGGCCATCCCCGTCGTAACTCGAGAATATACCCCAGGTTCCCGCCGCAACTCGAGAAAAACCATGAGACTTCCCCCTTGATGCGAGATGAGGCCCGATTCCCCTGTACTGCGTGCAGAGCAATTCCGTGTTGCACATCACACATGAAAGGAGCCTTGATTTCCTTGATGGCACTCCAGAGAAACCCCAAGAACACTGTTTCAAGGATAGAGGGATCCTGAGGTCACTGTAGCAACACGAAAGAACTCTGTGGACCAAAAATCAACTCAAAAAGAGAGGTTAGTCCCTGGATTCGTCTCCAGAGGAATACCACCTTACCACAAGCACCTCAAGAGGAGGCTTCTCTCAGCTCTAGGTATGTGAGAGGGACCCTGAGTTTGGAGCCTCAAGTGGAATGGACACCATGATGCCCTGACTCGAAATAAGGCTGGATATCCCTGCAGTGACTTGAATGCAGGCTCGTCTTGCATCTCCAAGGACGAAAGGATGTCTGAATCCCCTGTGGAAAGCACAGAGAAAGACTTAGTTCACCACCTCATCACGACCGATAGCCTCACATCCTTTGAAAACTCCAGAGGTAAGCGGAGATCAGTGCCTCCAAAGGAGACGATGCCTGACTCCTCGTGAAAATTGATAGGAGTCCCAGGATTCTTGTGGCACGTGGAAAGGGACCCTTGGTCACCCGCCTCAGCTGGAGAGGCGTTCCAATTGCCCTGCCAAGCCTCGAGGAGAATCCCGAGTTGTCCCTCACAACTAAGCAGGAGTCCTGACGAGGCTGAACAAACACGTGGGTGGAAGGGCCATCCCCGTCGTAACTCGAGAATATACCCCAGGTTCCCGCCGCAACTCGAGAAAAACCATGAGACTTCCCCCTCGCCGCGAGATGAGGCCCGATTCCCCTGTACTGCGTGCAGAGCAATTCCGTCTTGCACATCACACATGAAAGGAGCCTTGATTTCCTTGATGGCACTCCAGAGAAACCCCAAGAACACTGTTTCAAGGATAGAGGGATCCTGAGGTCACTATAGCAACACGAAAGAACTCTGTGGACCAAAAATCAACTCGAAAAGAGAGATTAGTCCCTGGATTCGTCTCCAGAGGAATACCACCTTACCACAAGCACCTCAAGAGGAGGCTTCTCTCAGCTCTAGGTATGTGAGAGGGACCCTGAGTTTGCGGCCTCAAGTGGAATGGACACCGCGATGCCCTGACTCGAAATAAGGCCGGATATCCCTGCAGTGACTTCAATGCAGGCTCGTCTTGCATCTCCCAGGACGAAAGGATGTCTGAATCCCCTGTGGAAAGCACAGAGAAAGACTTAGTTCCCCACCTCATCGCGACCGATAGCCTCACATCCTTTGAAAACTCCAGAGGTACGCGGAGATCAGTGCCTCCAAAGGAGACGATGCCTGACTCCTCGTGAAACTTGATAGGAGTCCCAGGATTCCTGTGGCACTTGGAAAGGGACACTTGGTCTCCCGCCTCAGCTGGAGAGGCGTCCCAATTGCCCTGCCAAGCCTCGAGGAGAATCCAGAGTTGTCCCTCGCAACTAGGCAAGAGTCCTGACGTCGCTGAAGAAACACGTGGGTGGAAGGGCCATCCCCATCGTAACTCGAGAATATACCCCAGGTTCCCGCCGCAACTCGAGAAAAACCATGAGACTTCCCCCTCGCCGCGAGATGAGGCCCGATTCCCCTGCACTGCGTGCAGAGCAATTCCGTGTTGCACATCACACATGAAAGGAGCCTTGATTTCCTTGATGGCACTCCAGAGAAACCCCAAGAACACTGTTTCAAGGCTAGAGGGATCCTGAGGTCACTGTAGCAACACGAAAGAGCTCCGTGGACCAAGAATCAACACGAGATGAGCGGTTAGTCCCTGGCTTCGACTCCTGAGGAATACCACCTTACCACAAGCACCTCAAGAGGAGGCTTCTCTCAGCTCTAGGTATGTGAGAGGGATCCTGAGTTTGCGGCCTCAAGTGGAATGGACACCGCGATGCCCTGACTCGAAATCAGGCCGGATATCCCTGCAGTGACTTGAATGCAGGCTCGTCTTGCATCTCCCAAGAAGAAAGGATGTCTGAATCCCCTGTGGAGACCACAGAGAAACACCTAGTTCCCCACCTCATCGCGACCGGAGGCCTCACATCCTTTGAAAACTCCAGAGGTACGCGATGATCAGTGCCTCCAAAGGAGACGATGCCTGACTCCTTGTGAAACTTGATAGGAGTCCCAGGATTCTTGTGGCACGTGGAAAGGGACCCTTGGTCTCCCGCCTCACCTGGAGAGGCGTTCCAATTGCCCTGCCAAGCCTCGAGGAGAATCCCGAGTTGTCCCTCGCAACTAGGCAGGAGTCCTGACGTCGCTGAAGAAACACGTGGGTGGAATGGCCATCCCCGTCGTAACTCGAGAATACACCCCAGGTTCCCGCCGCAACTTGAGAAAAACCATGAGACTTCCCCCTCGCCACGAGATGAGGCCCGATTCCCCTGCAATGCATGCAGAGCAATTCTGTGTTGCACATCACACATGAAAGGAGCCTTGATTTCCTTCATGGCACTCCAGAGAAACCCCAAGAACACTGTTTCAAGGCTAGAGGGATCCTGAGGTCACTGTAGCAACACGAAAGAGCTCCGTGGGCCAAAAATCAACTCGAGATGAGAGGTTAGTAGCTGGCTTCGACTCCAGAGGAATACCACCTTACCACAAGCACCTCAAGAGGAGGCTTCTCTCAGCTCTAGGTATGTGAGAGGGACCCTGAGTTTGCGGCCTCAAGTGGAATGGACACCGCGATGCCCTGACGCGAAATAAGGCTGGATATCCCTGCAGTGACTTGAATGCAGGCTCGTCTTGCATCTCCCAAGAAGAAAGGATGTCTGAATCCCCTGTGGAGACCACAGAGAAAGACTTAGTTCCCCACCTCATCGCGACCGGAGGCCTCACATCCTTTGAAAACTCCAGAGGTACGCGGAGATCAGTGCCTCCAAAGGAGACGATGCCTGACTCCTCGTGAAACTTGATAGGAGTCCCAGGATTCCTGTGGCACGTGGAAAGGGACCCTTGGTCTCCCGCCTCAGCTGGAGAGGCGTCCCAATTGCCCTGCCAAGCCTCGAGGAGAATCCAGAGTTGTCCCTCGCAACTAGGCAGGAGTCCTGACGTCGCTGAAGAAACACGTGGGTGGAAGGGCCATCCCCATCGTAACTCGAAAATATACCCCAGGTTCCCGCCGCAACTCGAGAAAAACCATGAGACTTCCCCCTCACCGCGAGATGAGGCCCGATTTCTCTGCACTGCCTGCAGAGCAATTCCGTGTTGCACATCACACATGAAAGGAGCCTTGATTTCCTTGATGGCACTCCAGAGAAACCCCAAGAACACTGTTTCAAGGCTAGAGGGATCCTGAGGTCACTGTAGCAACACGAAAGAGCTCCGTGGGCCAAAAATCAACTCGAGATGAGAGGTTAGTCCCTGGCTTCGACTCCAGAGGAATACCACCTTACCACAAGCACCTCAAGAGGAGGCTTCTCTCAGCTCTAGGTATGTGAGAGGGACCCTGAGTTTGCGGCCTCAAGTGGAATGGACACCGCGATGCCCTGACTCGAAATAACGCCGGATATCCCTGCAGTGACTGGAATGCAGGCTCGTCTTGCATCTCCCAAGACGAAAGGGTGTCTGAATCCCCTGTGGAGACCACAGAGAAAAACCTAGTTCCCCACCTCATCGCGACAGGAGGCCTCAAATCCTTTGAAAACTCCAGAGGTATGCGGAGATCAGTGCCTCCAAAGGAGACGATGCCTGACTCCTCGTGAAACTTGATAGGAGACCCAGGATTCCTGTGGCACGTGGAAAGGGACCCTTGGTCTCCCGTCTCAGCTGGAGAGGCGTCCCAATTGCCCTGCAAAGCCTCGAGGAGAATCCCGAGTTGTCCCTCGCAACTAGGCAGGAGTCCTGACATGGCTGAACACACACGTGTGTGGAAGGGCCATCCCCGTCGTAACTCGAGAATATACCCCAGGTTCCCGCCGCAACTCGAGAAAAACCATGAGACTTCCCCCTCGCCGCGAGATGCGGCCCGATTCCCCTGCACTGCGTGCAGAGCAATTCCGTGTTGCACATCACACATGAAAGGAGCCTTGATTTCCTTCATGGCACACCAGAGAAACCCCAAGAACACTGTTTCAAGGCTAGAGGGATCCTGAGGTCACTGTAGCAACACGAAAGAGCTCCGTGGACCAAGAATCAACACGAGATGAGAGGTTAGTCCCTGGCTTCGACTCCTGAGGAATACCACCTTACCACAAGCACCTCAAGAGGAGGCTTCTCTCAGCTCAAGGTATGTGAGAGGGATCCTGAGTTTGCGGCCTCAAGTGGAATGGACACCGCGATGCCCTGACTCGAAATAAGGCTGAATAATCCTGCAGTGACTTGAATGCAGGCTCGTCTTGCATCTCCCAAGAAGAAAGGATGTCTGAATCCCCTGTGGAGACCACAGAGAAACACCTAGTTCCCCACCTCATCGCGACCGGAGGCCTCACATCCTTTGAAAACTCCAGAGGTACGCGGAGATCAGTGCCTCCAAAGGAGACGATGCCTGTCTCCTCGTGAAACTTGATAGGAGTCCCAGGATTCCTGTGGCACGTGGAAAGGGACCCTTGGTCTCCCGCCTCAGCTGGAGAGGCGTTCCAATTGCCCTGCCAAGGCTCGAGGAGAATCTCGAGTTGTCCCTCGCAACTAGGCAGGAGTCCTGACGTGGCTGAAGAAACACGTGGTTGGAAGGGCCATCCCCGTCGTAACTCGAGAATATACCCCAGGTTCCCGCCGCAACTCCAGAAAAACCATGAGACTTCCCCCTCGATGCGAGATGAGGCCCGATTCCCCTGTACTGCGTGCAGAGCAATTCCGTCTTGCACATCACACATGAAAGGAGCCTTGATTTCCTTGATCGCACTCCAGAGAAACCCCAAGAACACTGTTTCAAGGATAGAGGGATCCTGAGGTCATTGTAGCAACACGAAAGAACTCTGTGGACCAAAAATCAACTCGAAAAGAGAGGTTAGTCCCTGGATTCGTCTCCAGAGGAATACCACCTTACCACAAGCACCTCAAGAGGAGGCTTCTCTCAGCTCTAGGTATGTGAGAGGGACCCTGAGTTTGCGGCCTCAAGTGGAATGGACACCGCGATGCCCTGACTCGAAATAAGGCCGGATATCCCTGCAGTAACTTCAATGCAGGCTCGTCTTGCATCTCCCAGGACGAAAGGATGTCTGAATCCCCTGTGGAAAGCACAGAGAAAGACTTAGTTCCCCACCTCATCGCGACCGATAGCCTCACATCCTTTGAAAACTCCAGAGGTACGCGGAGATCAGTGCCTCCAAAGGAGACGATGCCTGACTCCTCGTGAAACTTGATAGGAGTCCCAGGATTCCTGTGGCACTTGGAAAGGGACCCTTGGTCTCCCGCCTCAGCTGGAGAGGCGTTCCAATTGCCCTGCCAAGCCTCGAGGAGAATCCCGAGTTGTCCCTCGCAACTAGGCAGGAGTCCTGACGTGGCTGAACAAACACGTGGGTGGAAGGGCCATCCCCGTCGTAACTCGAGAATATACCCCAGGTTCCCGCCGCAACTCGAGAAAAACCATGAGACTTCCCCCTCGATGCAAGATGAGGCCCGATTCCCCTGTACTGCGTGCAGAGCAATTCCGTCTTGCACATCACACATGAAAGGAGCCTTGATTTCCTTGATGGCACTCCAGAGAAACCCCAAGAACACTGTTTCAAGGATAGAGGGATCCTGAGGTCACTGTAGCAACACGAAAGAACTCTTTGGACCAAAAATCAACTCAAAAAGAGAGGTTAGTCCCTGGATTCGTCTCCAGAGGAATACCACCTTACCACAAGCACCTCAAGAGGAGGCTTCTCTCAGCTCTAGGTATGTGAGAGGGACCCTGAGTTTGCGGCCTCAAGTGGAATGGACACCGCGATGCCCTGACTCGAAATAAGGCCGGATATCCCTGCAGTGACTTCAATGCAGGCTCGTCTTGCATCTCCCAAGACGAAAGGATGTCTGAATCCCCTGTGGAAAGCACAGAGAAAGACTTAGTTCCCCACTTCATCGCGACCGATAGCCTCACATCCTTTGAAAACTCCAGAGGTACGCGGAGATCAGTGCCTCCAAAGGAGACGATGCCTGACTCCTCGTGAAACTTGATAGGAGTCCCAGGATTCCTGTGGCACTTGGAAAGGGACACTTGGTCTCCAGCCTCAGCTGGAGAGGCGTCCCAATTGCCCTGCCAATCCTCGAGGAGAATCCAGAGTTGTCCCTCGCAACTAGGCAGGAGTCCTGACGTGGCTGAACAAACACGTGGGTGGAAGGGCCATCCCCGTCGTAACTCGAGAATATACCCCAGGTTCCCGCCGCAGCTCGAGAAAAACCATGAGACTTCCCCCTCGATGCGAGATGAGGCCCGATTCCCCTGTACTGCGTGCAGAGCAATTCCGTCTTACACATCACACATGAAAGGAGCCTTGATTTCCTTGATGGCACTCCAGAGAAACCCCAAGAACACTGTTTCAAGGATAGAGGGATCCTGAAGTCACTGTAGCAACACGAAAGAACTCTGTGGACCAAAAATCAACTCGAAAAGAGAGGTTAGTCCCTGGATTCGTCTCCAGAGGAATACCACCTTACCACAAGCACCTCAAGAGGAGGCTTCTCTCAGCTCTAGGTATGTGAGAGGGACCCTGAGTTTGCGGCCTCAAGTGGAATGGACACCGCGATGCCCTGACTCGAAATAAGGCCGGATATCCCTGCAGTGACTGGAATGCAGGCTCGTCTTGCATCTCCCAAGACGAAAGGGTGTCTGAATCCCCTGTGGAGACCACAGAGAAAGACCTAGTTCCCCACCTCATCGCGACAGGAGGCCTCAAATCCTTTGAAAACTCCAGAGGTATGCGGAGATCAGTGCCTCCAAAGGAGACGATGCCTGACTCCTCGTGAAACTTGATAGGAGTCCCAGGATTCCTGTGGCACGTGGAAAGGGACCCTTGGTCTCCCGTCTCAGCTGGAGAGGCGTCCCAATTGCCCTGCAAAGCCTCGAGGAGAATCCCGAGTTGTCCCTCGCAACTAGGCAGGAGTCCTGACGTCGCTGAAGAAACACGTGGGTGGAAGGGCCATCCCCGTCGTAACTCGAGAATATACCCCAGGTTCCTGCCGCAACTCGAGAGAAACCATGAGACTTCCCCCTCGCCACGAGATGAGGCCCGATTCCCCTGCACTGCGTGCAGAGCAATTCTGTGTTGCACATCACACATGAAAGGAGCCTTGATTTCCTTGATGGCACTCCAGAGAAACCCCAAGAACACTGTTTCAAGGCTAGAGGGATCCTGAGGTCACTGTATCAACACGAAAGAGCTCCGTGGACCAAGAATCAACACGAGATGAGAGGTTAGTCCCTGGCTTCGACTCCTGAGGAATACCACCTTACCACAAGCACCTCAAGAGGAGGCTTCTCTCAGCTCTAGGTATGTGAGAGGGATCCTGAGTTTGCGGCCTCAAGTGGAATGGACACCGCGATGCCCTGACTCGAAATAAGGCCGGATATCCCTGCAGTGACTGGAATGCAGGCTCGTCTTGCATCTCCCAAGAAGAAAGGATGTCTGAATCCCCTGTGGAGACCACAGAGAAACATCTAGTTCCCCACCTCTTCGCGACCGGAGGCCTCACATCCTTTGAAAACTCCAGAGGTACGCGGAGATCAGTGCCTCCAAAGGAGATGATGCCTGACTCCTCGTGAAACTTGATAGGAGTCCCAGGATTCCTGTGGCACTTGGAAAGGGACACTTGGTCTCCCGCCTCAGCTGGAGAGGCGTCCCAATTGCCCTGCCAAGCCTCGAGGAGAATCCAGAGTTGTCCCTCGCAACTAGGCAGGAGTCCTGACGTCGCTGAAGAAACACGTGGGTGGAAGGGCCATCCCCGTCGTAACTCGAGAATATACCCCAGGTTCCCGCCGCAACTCGAGAAAAACCATGAGACTTCCCCCTCGCCGCGAGATGAGGCTCGATTCCCCTGCACTGCGTGCAGAGCAATTCTGTGTTGCACATCACACATGAAAGGAGCCTTGATTTCCTTCATGGCACTCCAGAGAAACCCCAAGAACACTGTTTCAAGGCTAGAGGGATCCTGAGGTCACTGTAGTAACACGAAAGAGCTCCGTGGGCCAAAAATCAACTCGAGATGAGAGGTTAGTCCCTGGCTTCGACTCCAGAGGAATACCACCTTACCACAAGCAACTCAAGAGGAGGCTTCTCTCAGCTCTAGGTATGTGAGAGGAACCCTGAGTTTGCGGCCTCAAGTGGAATGGACACCGCGATGCCATGACGCGAAATAAGGCTGGATATCCCTGCAGTGACTTGAATGCAGGCTCGTCTTGCATCTCCCAAGAAGAAAGGATGTCTGAATCCCCTGTGGAGACCACAGAGAAAGACCTAGTTCCCCACCTCATCGCGACCGGAGGCCTCACATCCTTTGAAAACTCCAGAGGTACGCGGAGATCAGTGCCTCCAAAGGAGACGATGCCTGACTCCTCGTGAAACTTGATAGGAGTCCCAGGATTCCTGTGGCACGTGGAAAGGGACCCTTGGTCTCCCGCCTCAGCTGGAGAGGCATCCCAATTTCCTTGCCAAGCCTCGAGGAAAATCCCGAGTTGTGTCTCGCAACTAGGCAAGAGTCCTGACGTGGCTGAACAAACACGTGTGTGGAAGGGCCATCCCCGTCGTAACTCGAGAATATACCCCAGGTTCCCGCCGCAACTCGAGAAAAACCATGAGACTTCCCCCTCGCCGCGAGATGAGGCCCGATTCCCCTGCACTGCGTGCAGAGCAATTCTGTGTTGCACATCACACATGAAAGGAGCCTTGATTTCCTTCATGGCACTCCAGAGAAACCCCAAGAACACTGTTTCAAGGCTAGAGGGATCCTGAGGTCACGGTAGCAACACGAAAGAGCTCCGTGGACCAAAAATCAACTCGAGATGAGAGGTTAGTCCCTGGCTTCGACTCCAGAGGAATACCACCTTACCACAAGCACCTCAAGAGGAGGCTTCTCTCAGCTCTAGGTATGTGAGAGGGACCCTGAGTTTGCGGCCTCAAGTGGAATGGACACCGCGATGCCCTGATTCGAAATAAGGCCGGATATCCCTGCAGTGACTTGAATGCAGGCTCGTCTTGCATCTCCGAAGACGAAAGGGTGTCTGAATCCCCTGTGGAGACCACAGAGAAAGACCTAGTTCCCCACCTCATCGCGACAGGAGGCCTCAAATCCTTTGAAAACTCCAGAGGTATGCGGAGATCAGTGCCTCCAAAGGAGACGATGCCTGACTCCTCGTGAAACTTCATAGGAGACCCAGGATTCCTGTGGCACGTGGAAAGGGACCCTTGGTCTCCCGTCTCAGCTGGAGAGGCGTTCCAATTGCCCTGCAAAGCCTCGAGGAGAATCCCGAGTTGTCCCTCGCAACTAGGCAGGAGTCCTGACGTCGCTGAAGAAACACGTGGGTGGAAGGGCCATCCCCGTCGTAACTCGAGAATATACCCCAGGTTCCCGCCGCAACTCGAGAAAAACCATGAGACTTCCCCCTCGCCGCGAGATGAGGCCCGATTCCCCTGCACTGCGTGAAGAGCAATTCCGTGTTGCACATCACACATGAAAGGAGCCTTGATTTCCTTGATGGCACTCCAGAGAAACCCCAAGAACACTGTTTCAAGGCTAGAGGGATCCTGAGGTCACTGTAGCAACACGAAAGAGCTCCGTGGACCAAGAATCAACACGAGATGAGAGGTTAGTCCCTGGCTTCGACTCCTGAGGAATACCACCTTACCACAAGCACCTCAAGAGGAGGCTTCTCTCAGCTCTAGGTATGTGAGAGGGATCCTGAGTTTGCGGCCTCAAGTGGAATGGACACCGCGATGCCCTGACTCGAAATAAGGCTGGATATCCCTGCAGTGACTTGAATGCAGGCTCGTCTTGCATCTCCCAAGAAGAAAGGATGTCTGAATCCCCTGTGGAGACCACAGAGAAACACCTAGTTCCCCACCTCATCGCGACCGGAGGCCTCACATCCTTTGAAAACTCCAGAGGTACGCGGAGATCAGTGCCTCCAAAGGAGACGATGCCTGACTCCTCGTGAAACTTGATAGGAGTCCCAGGATTCCTGTGGCACGTGGAAAGGGATCCTTGGTCTCCCGCCTCAGCTGGAGAGGCGTTCCAATTGCCCTGCCAAGCCTCGAGGAGAATCCCGAGTTGTCCCTCGCAACTAGGCAGGAGTCCTGCCGTGGCTGAACAAACACGTGGGTGGAAGCGCCATCCCCGTCGTAACTCGAGAATATACCCCAGGTTCCCGCCGCAACTCGAGAAAAACCATGAGACTTCCCCCTCGATGCGAGATGAGGCCCGATTCCCCTGTACTGCGTGCAGAGCAATTCCGTCTTGCACATCACACATGAAAGGAGCCTTGATTTCCTTGATGGCACTCCAGAGAAACCCCAAGAACACTGTTTCAAGGCTAGAGGGATCCTGAGGTCACTGTAGCAACACGAAAGAACTCTGTGGACCAAAAATCAACTCGAAAAGAGAGGTTAGTCCCTGGATTCGTCTCCAGAGGAATACCACCTTACCACAAGCACCTCAAGAGGAGGCTTCTCTCAGCTCTAGGTATGTGAGAGGGACCCTGAGTTTGCGGCCTCAAGTGGAATGGACACCGCGATGCCCTGACTCGAAATAAGGCCGGATATCCCTGCAGTGACTTCAATGCAGGCTCGTCTTGCATCTCCCAGGACGAAAGGATGTCTGAATCCCCTGTGGAAAGCACAGAGAAAGACTTAGTTCCCCACCTCATCGCGACCGATAGCCTCACATCCTTTGAAAACCCCAGAGGTACGCGGAGATCAGTGCCTCCAAAGGAGACGATGCCTGACTCCTCGTGAAACTTGATAGGAGTCCCAGGATTCCTGTGGCACTTGGAAAGGGACACTTGGTCTCCCGCCTCAGCTGGAGAGGCGTCCCAATTGCCCTGCCAAGCCTCGAGGAGAATCCAGAGTTGTCCCTCGCAACTAGGCAGGAGTCCTGACGTCGCTGAAGAAACACGTGGGTGGAAGGGCCATCCCCGTCGTAACTCGAGAATATACCCCAGGTTCCCGCCGCAACTCGAGAAAAACCATGAGACTTCCCCCTCGCCGCGAGATGAGGCCCGATTCCCCTGCACTGCGTGCAGAGCAATTCCGTGTTGCACATCACCCATGAAAGGAGCCTTGATTTCCTTGATGGCACTCCAGAGAAACCCCAGGAACACTGTTTCAAGGCTAGAGGGATCCTGAGGTCACTGTAGTAAGACGAAAGAGCTCCGTGGGCCAAAAATCAACTCGAGATGAGAGGTTAGTCCCTGGCTTCGACTCCAGAGGTATACCACCTTACCACAAGCACCTCAAGAGGAGGCTTCTCTCAGCTCTAGGTATGTGAGAGGGACCCTGAGTTTGCGGCCTCAAGTGGAATGGACACCGCGATGCCCTGACTCGAAATAAGGCCGGATATCCCTGCAGTGACTTCAATGCAGGCTCGTCTTGCATCTCCCAGGACGAAAGGATGTCTGAATCCCCTGTGGAAAGCACAGAGAAAGACTTAGTTCCCCACCTCATCGCGACCGATAGCCTCACATCCTTTGAAAACACCAGAGGTACGCGGAGATCAGTGCCTCCAAAGGAGACGATGCCTGACTCCTCGTGAAACTTGATAGGAGTCCCAGGATTCCTGTGGCACGTGGAAAGGGACACTTGGTCTCCCGCCTCAGCTGGAGAGGCGTCCCAATTGCCTTGCCAAGCCTCGAGGAGAATCCCGAGTTGAGTCTCGCAACTAGGCAGGAGTCCTGACGTCGCTGAAGAAACACGTGGGTGGAAGGGCCATCCCCGTCGTAACTCGAGAATATACCCCAGGTTCCCGCCGCAACTCGAGAAAAACCATGAGACTTCCCCCTCGCCGCGAGATGAGGCCCGATTCCCCTGCACTGCGTGCAGAGCAATTCCGTCTTGCACATCACACATGAAAGGAGCCTTGATTTCCTTCATGGCACTCCAGAGAAACCCCAAGAACACTGTTTCAAGGCTAGAGGGATCCTGAGGTCACTGTAGCAACACGAAAGAGCTCCGTGGGCCAAAAATCAACTCGAGATGAGAGGTTAGTCCCTGGCTTCGACTCCAGAGGAATACCACCTTACCACAAGCACCTCAAGAGGAGGCTTCTCTCAGCTCTAGGTATGTGAGAGGGACCCTGAGTTTGCGGCCTCAAGTGGAATGGACACCGCGATGCCCTGACTCGAAATAAGGCCGGATGTCCCTGCAGTGACTTGAATGCAGGCTCGTCTTGCATCTCCCAAGAAGAAAGGTTGTCTGAATCCAATGTGGAGACCACAGAGAAAGACCTAGTTCCCCACCTCATCGCGACCGGAGGCCTCACATCCTTTGAAAACTCCAGAGGTACGCGGAGATCAGTTCCTCCAAAGGAGACGATGCCTGACTCCTCGTGAAACTTGATAGGAGTCCCAGGATTCTTGTGGCACGTGGAAAGGGACCCTTGGTCTCCCGCCTCAGCTGGAGAGGCGTTCCAATTGCCGTGCCAAGCCTCGAGGAGAATCCCGAGTTGTCCCTCGCAACTAGGCAGGAGTCCTGACGTGGCTGAACAAACACGTGGGTGGAAGGGCCATCCCCGTCGTAACTCGAGAATATACCCCAGGTTCCCGCCGCAACTCGAGAAAAACCATGAGACTTCCCACTCGATGCGAGATGAGGCCCGATTCCCCTGTACTGCGTGCAGAGCAATTCCGTCTTGCACATCACACATGAAAGGAGCCTTGATTTCCTTGATGGCACTCCAGAGAAACCCCAAGAACACTGTTTCAAGGATAGAGGGATCCTGAGGTCACTGTAGCAACACGAAAGAACTCTGTGGACCAAAAATCAACTCGAAAAGAGAGGTTAGTCCCTGGATTCGTCTCCAGAGGAATACCACCTTACCACAAGCACCTCAAGAGGAGCCTTCTCTCAGCTCTAGGTATGTGAGAGGGACCCTGAGTTTGCGGCCTCAAGTGGAATGGACACCGCGATGCACTGACTCGAAATAAGGCCGGATATCCCTGCAGTGACTTCAATGCAGGCTCGTCATGCATCTCCCAGGACGAAAGGATGTCTGAATCCCCTGTGGAAAGCAAAGAGAAAGACTTAGTTCCCCACCTCATCGCGACCGATAGCCTCACATCCTTTGAAAACTCCAGAGGTACGCGGAGATCAGTGCCTCCAAAGGAGACGATGCCTGACTCCTCGTGAAACTTGATAGGAGTCCCTGGATTCCTGTGGCACTTGGATAGGGACACTTGGTCTCCCGCCTCAGCTGGAGAGGCGTCCCAATTGCCTTGCCAAGCCTCGAGGAGTATCCCGAGTTGTGTCTCGCAACTAGGCAAGAGTCCTGACGTGGCTGAACAAACACGTGTGTGGAAGGGCCATCCCCGTCGTAACTCGAGAATATACCCCAGGTTCCCGCCGCAACTCGAGAAAAACCATGAGACTTCCCCCTCGCCGCGAGATGAGGCCCGATTCCCCTGCACTGCGTGCAGAGCAATTCCGTGTTGCACATCACACATGAAAGGAGCCTTGATTTCCTTGATGGCACTCCAGAGAATCCCCAAGAACACTGTTTCAAGGCTAGAGGGATCCTGAGGTCACTGTAGCAACACGAAAGAGCTCCGTGGACCAAGAATCAACTCGAGATGAGAGGTTAGTCCCTGGCTTCGACTCCTGAGGAATACCACCTTACCACAAGCAACTCAAGAGGAGGCTTCTCTCAGCTCTAGGTATGTGAGAGGGATTCTGAATTTGCGGCCTCAAGGGGAAAGGACACCGCGATGCCCTGACTCGAAATAAGGCCGGATATCCCTGCAGTGAATTGAATGCAGGCTCGTCTTGCATCTCCCAAGAAGAAAGGATGTCTGAATCCCCTGTGGAGACCACAGAGAAACACCTAATTCCCCACCTCATCGCGACCGGAGGCCTCACATCCTTTGAAAACTCCAGAGGTACGCGGAGATCAGTGCCTCCAAAGGAGACGATGCCTGACTCCTCGTGAAACTTGATAGGAGTCCCAGGATTCCTGTGGCACTTGGAAAGGGAAACTTGGTCTCCCACCTCAGCTGGAGAGGCGTCCCAATTGCCTTGCCAAGCCTCGAGGAGAATCCCGAGTTGTGTCTCGCAACTAGGCAAGAGTCCTGACGTGGCTGAACAAACACGTGGGTGGAAGGGCCATCCCCGTCGTAACTCGAGAATATACCCCAGATTCCCGCCGCAACTCGAGAAAAACCATGAGACTTCCCCCTCGCCACGAGATGAGGCCCGATTCCCCTGCACTGCGTGCAGAGCAATTCTGTGTTGCACATCACACATGAAAGGAGCCTTGATTTCCTTGATGGCACTCCAGAGAATCCCTAAGAACACTGTTTCAAGGCTAGAGGGATCCTGAGGTCACTGTAGAAACACGAAAGAGCTCCGTGGACCAAAAATCAACTCGAGATGAGAGGTTTGTCCCTGGCTTCGACTCCAGAGGAATACCACCTTACCACAAGCACCTCAAGAGGAGGCTTCTCTCAGCTCTAGGTATGTGAGAGGGACCCTGAGTTTGCGGCCTCAAGTGGAATGGACACCGCGATGCCCTGACTCGAAATAAGGCCGGATATCCCTGCAGTGAATGGAATGCAGGCTCGTCTTGCATCTCCCAAGACGAAAGGGTGTCTGAATCCCCTGTGGAGACCACAGAGAAAGACCTAGTTCCCTACCTCATCGCGACAGGAGGCCTCAAATCCTTTGAAAATTCCAGAGGTATGCGGAGATCAGTGCCTCCAAAGGAGACAATGCCTGACTCCTCGTGAAACTTGATAGGAGTCCCAGGATTCCTGTGGCACGTGGAAAGCGACCCTTGGTCTCCCGTCTCAGCTGGATAGGCGTCCCAATTGCCCTGCAAAGCCTCGAGGAGAATCCCGAGTTGTCCCTTGCAACTAGGCAGGAGTCCTGACGTGGCTGAACAAACACGTGGGTGGAAGGGCCATCCCCGTCGTAACTCGAGAATATACCCCAGGTTCCCGCCGCAACTCGAGAAAAACCATGAGACTTCCCCCTCGCCGCGAGATGAGGCCCGATTCCCCTGCACTGCGTGCAGAGCAATTCCGTGTTGCACATCACACATGAAAGGAGCCTTGATTTCCTTGATGGCACTCCAGAGAAACCCCAAGAACACTGTTTCAAGGCTAGAGGGATCCTGAGGTCACTGTAGCAACAAGAAAGAGCTCCGTGGACCAAGAATCAACTCGAGATGAGAGGTTAGTCCCTGGCTTCGACTCCTGAGGAATACCACCTTACCACAAGCAACTCAAGAGGAGGCTTCTCTCAGCTCTAGGTATGTGAGACGGATCCTGAGATTGCGGCCTCAAGGGGAAAGGACACCGCGATGCCCTGACTCGAAATAAGGCCGGATATCCCTGCAGTGACTTGAATGGAGGCTCGTCTTGCATCTCCCAAGAAGAAAGGATGTCTGAATCCCCTGTGGAGACCACAGAGAAACACCTAATTCCCCACCTCATCGCGACCGGAGGCCTCACATCCTTTGAAAACTCCAGAGGTACGCGGAGATCAGTGCCTCCAAAGGAGACGATGCCTGACTCCTCGTGAAACTTGATAGGAGTCCCAGGATTCCTGTGGCACGTGGAAAGGGACCCTTGGTCTCCCGCCTCAGCTGGAGAGGCGTCCCAATTGCCTTGCCAAGCCTCGAGGAGAATCCCGAGTTGTGTCTCGCAACTAGGCAAGAGTCCTGACGTGGCTGAACAAACACGTGTGTGGAAGGGCCATCCCCGTCGTAACTCGAGAATATACCCCAGGTTCCCGCCGCAACTCGAGAAAAACCATGAGACTTCCCCCTCGCCACGAGATGAGGCCCGATTCCCCTGCACTGCGTGCAGAGCAATTCTGTGTTGCACATCACACATGAAAGGAGCCTTGATTTCCTTGATGGCACTCCAGAGAATCCCCAAGAACACTGTTTCAAGGCTCGAGGGATCCTGAGGTCACTGTAGCAACACGAAAGAGCTCCGTGGACCAAAAATCAACTCGAGATGAGAGGTTTGTCCCTGGCTTCGACTCCAGAGGAATACCACCTTACCACAAGCACCTCAAGAGGAGGCTTCTCTCATCTCTAGGTATGTGAGAGGGACCCTGAGTTTGCGGCCTCAAGTGGAATGGACACCGCGATGCCCTGACTCGAAATAAGGCCGGATATCCCTGCAGTGACTGGAATGCAGGCTCGTCTTGCATCTCCCAAGACGAAAGGGTGTCTGAATCCCCTGTGGAGACCACAGAGAAAGACCTAGTTCCCCACCTCATCGCGACAGGAGGCCTCAAATCCTTTGAAAACTCCAGAGGTATGCGGAGATCAGTGCCTCCAAAGGAGACAATGCCTGACTCCTCGTGAAACTTGATAGGAGTCCCAGGATTCCTGTGGCACGTGGAAAGGGACCCTTGGTCTCCCGTCTCAGCTGGAGAGGCGTCCCAATTGCCCTGCAAAGCCTCGAGGAGAATCCCGAGTTGTCCCTCGCAACTACGCAGGAGTCCTGACGTCGCTGAAGAAACACGTGTGTGGAAGGGTCATCCCCGTCGTAACTCGAGAATATACCCCAGGTTCCCGCCGCAACTCGAGAAAAACCATGAGACTTCCCCCTAGCCGCGAGATGAGGCCCGATACCCCTGCACTGCGTGCAGAGCAATTCCGTGTTGCACATCACACATGAAAGGAGCCTTGATTTCCTTGATGGCACTCCAGAGAAACCCTAAGAAAACTCTTTCAAGGCTAGAGGGAACCTGAGGTCACTGTAGCAACACGAAAGAGCTCCGTGGGCCAAAAATCAACTCGAGATGAGAGGTTAGTTCCTGGCTTCGACTCCAGAGGAACACCACCTTACCACAAGCACCTCAAGAGGAGGCTACACTCAGCTCTAGGTATGTGAGAGGGACCCTGAGTTTGCGGCCTCAAGTGGAATGGACACCGCGATGCCCTGACGCGAAATAAGGCTGAATATCCCTGCAGTGACTTGAATGCAGGCTCGTCTTGCATCTCCCAAGATGAAAGGATGTCTGAATCCCCTGTGGAGACCACAGAGAAAGACCTAGTTCCCCACCTCATCGCGACCGGAGGCCTCACATCATATGAAAACTCCAGAGGTACGCGGAGATCAGTGCCTCCAAAGGAGACGATGCCTGACTCCTCGTGAAACTTGATAGGAGTCCCAGGATTCCTGTGGCACGTGGAAAGGGACCCTTGGTCTCCCGCCTCAGTTGGAGAGGCGTCCCAATTGCCTTGCCAAGCCTCGAGGAGAATCCCGAGTTGTGTCTCGCAACTAGGCAAGAGTCCTGACGTGGCTGAACAAACACGTGTGTGGAAGGGCCATCCCCGTGGTAACTCGAGAATATACCCCAGGTTCCCGCCGCAACTCGAGAAAAACCATGAGACTTCCCCCTCGCCGCGAGATGACGCCCGATTCCCCTGCACTGCGTGCAGAGCAATTCTGTGTTGCACATCACACATGAAAGGAGCCTTGATTTCCTTGATGGCACTCCAGAGAAACTCCAAGAACACTGTTTCAAGGCTAGAGGGATCCTGAGGTCACTGTAGCAACATGAAAGAGCTCTGTGGACCAAAAATCAACTCGAGATGAGAGGTTAGTCCCTGGCTTCGACTCCAGAGGAATACCACCTTACCACAAGCACCTCAAGAGGAGGCTTCTCTCAGCTCTAGGTATGTGAGAGGGACCCTGAGTTTGCGGCCTCAGTGGAATGGACACCGCGATGCCCTGACTCGAAATAAGGCCGGATATCCCTGCAGTGACTGGAATGCAGGCTCGTCTTGCATCTCCCAAGACAAAAGGGTGTCTGAATCCCATGTGGAGACCACAGAGAAAGACCTAGTTCCCCACCTCATCGCGACAGGAGGCCTCAAATCCTTTGAAAACTCCAGAGGTATGCGGAGATCAGTGCCTCCAAAGGAGACGATGCCTGACTCCTCGTGAAACTTGATAGGAGACCCAGGATTCCTGTGGCACGTGGAAAGGGACCCTTGGTCTCCCGTCTCAGCTGGAGAGGCGTCCCAATTGCCCTGCAAAGCCTCGAGGAGAATCCCGAGTTGTCCCTCGCAACTAGGCAGGAGTCCTGACATGGCTGAACACACACGTGTGTGGAAGGGCCATCCCCGTCGTAACTCGAGAATATACCCCAGGTTCCCGCCGCAACTCGAGAAAAACCATGAGACTTCCCCCTCGCCGCGAGATGAGGCCCGATTCCCCTGCACTGCGTGCAGAGCAATTCCGTCTTGCACATCACACATGAAAGGAGCCTTGATTTCCTTGATGGCACTCCAGAGAAACCCCAAGAACACTGTTTCAAGGCTAGAGGGATCCTGAGGTCACTGTAGCAACACGAAAGAGCTCCGTGGGCCAAAAATCAACTCGAGATGAGAGGTTAGTCCCTGGCTTTGACTCCAGAGGAATACCACCTTACCACAAGCACCTCAAGAGGAGGCTTCTCTCAGCTCTAGGTATGTGAGAGGGACCCTGAGTTTGCGGCCTCAAGTGGAATGGACACCGCGATGCCCTGACTCGAAATAAGGCCGGATATCCCTGCAGTGACTTGAATGCAGGCTCGTCTTGCATCTCCCAAGAAGAAAGGATGTCTGAATCCCCTGTGGAGACCACAGAGAAACACCTAGTTCCCCACCTCATCGCGACCGGAGGCCTCATATCCTTTGAAAACTCCAGAGGTATGCAGAGATCAGTGCCTCCAAAGGAGACGATGCCTGACTCCTCGTGAAACTTGATAGGAGTCCCAGGATTCCTGTGGCACGTGGAAAGGGACCCTAGGTCTCCCGCCTCAGCTGGAGAGGCGTTCCAATTGCCCTGCCAAGCCTCGAGGAGAATCCCGAGTTGTCCCTCGCAACTAGGCAGGAGTCCTGACGTGGCTGAACAAACACGTGGGTGGAAGGGCCATCCCCGTCGTAACTCGAGAATATACCCCAGGTTCCCGCCGCAACTCGAGAAAAACCATGAGACTTCCCCCTCGATGCGAGATGAGGCCCGATTCCCCTGTACTGCGTGCAGAGCAATTCCGTCTTGCACATCACACATGAAAGGAGCCTTGATTTCCTTGATGGCACTCCAGAGAAACCTCAAGAACACTGTTTCAAGGCTAGAGGGATCCTGAGGTCACTGTAGCAACACGAAAGAGCTCCGTGGACCAAGAATCAACTCGAGGTGAGAGGTTAGTCCCTGGCTTCGACTCCTGCGGAATACCACCTTACCACAAGCAACTCAAGAGGAGGCTTCTCTCAGCTCTAGGTATGTGAGAGGGATCCTGAGTTTGCGGCCTCAAGGGGAAAGGACACCGCGATGCCCTGACTCGAAATAAGGCCGGATATCCCTGCAGTGACTTGAATGCAGGCTCGTCTTGCATCTCCCAAGAAGAAAGGATGTCTGAATCCCCTGTGGAGACCACAGAGAAACACCTAATTCCCCACCTCATCGCGATCGGAGGCCTCACATCCTTTGAAAACTCCAGAGGTACGCGGAGATCAGTGCCTCCAAAGGAGACGATGCCTGACTCCTCGTGAAACTTGATAGGAGTCCCAGGATTCCTGTGGCACGTGGAAAGGGACCCTTGGTCTCCCGCCTCAGCTGGAGAGGCGTCCCAATTGCCTTGCCAAGCCTCGAGGAGAATCCCGAGTTGTGTCTCGCAACTAGGCAAGAGTCCTGACGTGGCTGAACAAACACGTGTGTGGAAGGGCCATCCCCGTCGTAACTCGAGAATATACCCCAGGTTCCCGCCGCAACTCGAGAAAAACCATGAGACTTCCCCCTCGCCGCGAGATGAGGCCCAATACCCCTGCACTGCGTGCAGAGCTATTCCGTGTTGCACATCACACATGAAAGGAGCCTTGATTTCCTTGATGGCACTCCAGAGAAACCCTAAGATAACTGTTTCAAGGCTAGAGGGATCCTGAGGTCACTGTAGCAACACGAAAGAGCTCCGAGGACCAAGAATCAACACGAGATGAGAGGTTAGTACCTGGCTTCGACTCCTGAGGAATACCACCTTACCACAAGCACCTCAAGAGGAGGCTTCTCTCAGCTCTAGGTATGTGAGAGGGATCCTGAGTTTGCGGCCTCAAGTGGAATGGACACCGCGATGCCCTGACTCGAAATAAGGCCGGATATCCCTGCAGTGACTTGAATGCAGGCTCGTCTTGCATCTCCCAAGAAGAAAGGATGTCTGAATCCCCTGTGGAGACCACAGAGAAAGACCTAGTTCCCCACCTCATCGCGACCGGAGGCCTCACATCCTTTGAAAACTCCAGAGGTACGCGGAGATCAGTGCCTCCAAAGGAGACGATGCCTGACTCCTCGTGAAACTTGATAGGAGTCCCAGGATTCTTGTGGCACGTGGAAAGGGACCCTTGGTCTCCCGCCTCAGCTGGAGAGGCGTTCCAATTGCCCTACCAAGCCTCGAGGAGAATCCCGAGTTGTCCCTCGCAACTAGGCAGGAGTCCTGACGTGGCTGAACAAACACGTGGGTGGAAGGGCCATCCCCGTCGTAACTCGAGAATATACCCCAGGTTCCCGCCGCAACTCGAGAAAAACCATGAGACTTCCCCCTCGATGCGAGATGAGGCCCGATTCCCCTGTACTGCGTGCAGAGCAATTCCGTCTTGCACATCACACATGAAAGGAGCCTTGATTTCCTTGATGGCACTCCAGAGAAACCCCAAGAACACTGTTTAAATGATAGAGGGATCCTGAGGTCACTGTAGCAACACGAAAGAACTCTGTGGACCAAAAATCAACTCGAAAAGAGAGGTTAGTCCCTGGATTCGTCTCCAGAGGAATACCACCTTACCACAAGCACCTCAAGAGGAGGCTTCTCTCAGCTCTAGGTATGTGAGAGGGACCCTGAGTTTGCGGCCTCAAGTGGAATGGACACCGCGATGCCCTGACTCGAAATAAGGCTGGATATCCCTGCAGTGACTTCAATGCAGGCTCGTCTTGCATCTCCCAGGACGAAAGGATGTCTGAATCCCCTGTGGAAAGCACAGAGAAAGACTTAGTTCCCCACCTCATCGCGACCGATAGCCTCACATCCTTTGAAAACTCCAGAGGTACGCGGAGATCAGTGCCTCCAAAGGAGACGATGCCTGACTCCTCGTGAAACTTGATAGGAGTCCCAGGATTCCTGTGGCACTTGGAAAGGGACACTTGGTCTCCCGCCTCAGCTGGAGAGGCGTCCCAATTGCCCTGCCAAGCCTCGAGGAGAATCCAGAGTTGTCCCTCGCAACTAGGCAGGAGTCCTGACGTCGCTGAAGAAACACGTGGGTGGAAGGGCCATCCCCGTCGTAACTCGAGAATATACCCCAGGTTCCCGCCCCAACTCGAGAAAAACCATGAGACTTCCCCCTCGCCGCGAGATGAGGCCCGATTCCCCTGCACTGTGTGCAGAGCAATTCCGTGTTGCACATCACACATGAAAGGAGCCTTGATTTCCTTGATGGCACTCCAGAGAAACCCCAAGAACACTGTTTCAAGGCTAGAGGGATCCTGAGGTCACTGTAGCAACACGAAAGAGCTCCGTGGGCCAAAAATCAACTCGAGATGAGAGGTGAGTCCCTGGCTTCGACTCCAGAGGAACACCACCTTACCACAAGCACCTCAAGAGGAGGCTACACTCAGATCTAGGTATGTGAGAGGGACCCTGAGTTTGCGGCCTCAAGTGGAATGGACACCGCGATGCCCTGCCGCAAAATAAGGCTGGATATCCCTGCAGTGACTGGAATGCAGGCTCGTCTTGCATCTCCCAAGATGAAAGGATGTCTGAATCCCCTGTGGAGACCACAGAGAAAGACCTAGTTCCCCACCTCATCGCGACCGGAGGCCTCACATCCTTTGAAAACTCCAGAGGTACGCGGAGATCAGTGCCTCCAAAGGAGACGATGCCTGACTCCTCGTGAAACTTGATAGGAGTCCCAGGATTCCTGTGGCACGTGGAAAGGGACCCTTGGTCTCCCGCCTCAGCTGGAGAGGCGTCCCAATTGCCTTGCCAAGCCTCGAGGAGAATCCCGAGTTGTGTCTCGCAACTAGGCAAGAGTCCTGACGTGGCTGAACAAACACGTGTGTGGAAGGGCCATCCCCGTCGTAACTCGAGAATATACCCCAGGTTCCCGCCGCAACTCGAGAAAAACCATGAGACTTCCCCCTCGCCACGAGATGAGGCCCGATTCCCCTGCACTGCGTGCAGAGCAATTCTGTGTTGCACATCACACATGAAAGGAGCCTTGATTTCCTTGACTGCACTCCAGAGAAACCCCAAGAACACTGTTTCAAGGCTAGAGGGATCCTGAGGTCCCTGTAGCAACACGAAAGAGCTCCGTGGACCAAAAATCAACTCGAGATGAGAGGTTAGTCCCTGGCTTCGACTCCAGAGGAATACCACCTTACCACAAGCACCTCAAGAGGAGGCTTCTCTCAGCTCTAGGTATGTGAGAGGGACCCTGAGTTTGCGGCCTCAAGTGGAATGGACACCGCGATGCCCTGACTCGAAATAAGGCCGGATATCCCTGCAGTGACTGGAATGCAGGCTCGTCTTGCATCTCCCAAGACGAAAGGGTGTCTGAATCCCCTGTGGAGACCACAGAGAAAGACCTAGTTCCCCACCTCATCGCGACAGGAGGCCTCAAATCCTTTGAAAACTCCAGAGGTATGCGGAGATCAGTGCCTCCAAAGGAGACGATGCCTGACTCCTCGTAAAACTTCATAGGAGACCCAGGATTCCTGTGGCACGTGGAAAGGGACCCTTGGTCTCCCGTCTCAGCTGGAGAGGCGTCCCAATTGCCCTGCAAAGCCTCGAGGAGAATCCCGAGTTGTCCCTCGCAACTAGGCAGGAGTCCTGACGTGGCTGAGCAAACACGTGGGTGGAAGGGCCATCCCCGTCGTAACTCGAGAATATACCCCAGGTTCCAGCCGCAACTCGAGAAAAACCATGAGACTTCCCCCTCGCCGCGAGATGAGGCCTGATTCCCCTGCACTGCATGCAGAGCAATTCCGTGTTGCACATCACACATGAAGGGAGCCTTGATTTCCTTGATGGCACTCCAGAGAAACCCCAAGAACACTGTTTCAAGGCTAGAGGGATCCTGAGGTCACTGTAGCAACACGAAAGAGCTCCTTGGACCAAGAATCAACTCGAAATGAGAGGTTAGTCCCTGGCTTCGACTCCTGAGGAATACCACCTTACCACAAGCAACTCAAGAGGAGGCTTCTCTCAGCTCTAGGTATGTGAGACGGATCCTGAGATTGCGGCCTCAAGGGGAAAGGACACCGCGATGCCCTGACTCGAAATAAGGCCGGATATCCCTGCAGTGACTTGAATGGAGGCTCGTCTTGCATCTCCCAAGAAGAAAGGATGTCTGAATCCCCTGTGGAGACCACAGAGAAACACCTAATTCCCCACCTCATCGCGACCGGAGGCCTCACATCCTTTGAAAACTCCAGAGGTACGCGGAGATCAGTGCCTCCAAAGGAGACGATGCCTGACTCCTCGTGAAACTTGATAGGAGTCCCAGGATTCCTGTGGCACGTGGAAAGGGACACTTGGTCTCCCGCCTCAGCTGGAGAGGCGTCCCAATTGCCTTGCCAAGCCTCGAGGAGAATCCCGAGTTGTGTCTCGCAACTAGGCAAGAGTCCTGACGTGGCTGAACAAACACGTGTGTGGAAGGGCCATCCCCGTCGTAACTCGAGAATATACCCCAGGTTCCCGCCGCAACTCGAGAAAAACCATGAGACTTCCCCCTCGCCACGAGATGAGGCCCGATTCCCCTGCACTGCGTGCAGAGCAATTCTGTGTTGCACATCACACATGAAAGGAGCCTTGATTTCCTTGATGGCACTCCAGAGAATCCCCAAGAACACTGTTTCAAGGCTAGAGGGATCCTGAGGTCACTGTAGCAACACAAAAGAGCTCCGTGGACCAAAAATCAACTCGAGATGAGAGGTTTGTCCCTGGCTTCGACTCCAGAGGAATACCACCTTACCACAAGCACCTCAAGAGGAGGCTTCTCTCAGCTCTAGGTATGTGAGAGGGACCCTGAGTTTGCGGCCTCAAGTGGAATGGACACCGCGATGCCCTGACTCGAAATAAGGCCGGATATCCCTGCAGTGACTTCAATGCAGGCTCGTCTTGCATCTCCCAGGATGAAAGGATGTCTGAATCCCCTGTGGAAAGCACAGAGAAAGACTTAGTTCCCCACTTCATCGCGACCGATAGCCTCACATCCTTTGAAAACTCCAGAGGTACGCGGATATCAGTGCCTCCAAAGGAGACGATGCCTGACTCCTCGTGAAACTTGATAGGAGTCCCAGGATTCCTGTGGCACTTGGAAAGGGACACTTGGTCTCCCGTCTCAGCTGGAGAGGCGTCCCAATTGCCCTGCAAAGCCTCGAGGAGAATCCCGCGTTTTCCCTCGCAACTAGGCAGGAGTCCTGACGTCGCTGAAGAAACACGTGTGTGGAAGGGCCATCCCCGTCGTAACTCGAGAATATACCCCAGGTTCCCGCCGCAACTCGAGAAAAACCATGAGACTTCCCCCTCGCCGTGAGATGAGGCCCGATTCCCCTGCACTGCGTGAAGAGCAATTCCGTGTTGCACAATACACATGAAAGGAGCCTTGATTTCCTTCATGGCACTCCAGAGAAACCCCAAGAACACTGTTTCAAGGCTAGAGGGATCCTGAGGTCACTGTAGCAACATGAAAGAGCTCCGTGGACCAAGAATCAACACGAGATGAGAGGTTAGTCCCTGGCTTCGACTCCTGAGGAATACCACCTTACCACAAGCACCTCAAGAGGAGGCTTCTCTCAGCTCTAGGTATGTGAGAGGGATCCTGAGTTTGGGGCCTCAAGTGGAATGGACACCGCGATGCCCTGACTCGAAATAAGGCCGGATACCCCTGCAGTGACTTGAATGCAGGCTCGTCTTGCAACTCCCAAGAAGAAAGGATGTCTGAATCCCCTGTGGAGACCACAGAGAAACACCTAATTCCCCACCTCATCGCGACCGGAGGCCTCACATCCTTTGAAAACTCCAGAGGTACGCGGAGATCAGTGCCTCCAAAGGAGACGATGCCTGACTCCTCGTGAAACTTGATAGGAGTCCCAGGATTCTTGTGGCACGTGGAAAGGGACCCTTGGTCTCCCGCCTCAGCTGGAGAGGCGTTCCAATTGCCGTGCCAAGGCTCGAGGAGAATCCAGAGTTGTCCTTCGCAACTCGGCAGGAGTCCTGACGTGGCTGAACCAACACGTGGGTGGAAGGGCCATCCCAGTCGTAACTCGAGAATATACCCCAGGTTCCCGCCGCAACTCGAGAAGAACCATGAGACTTCCCCCTCGATGCGAGATGAGGCCCGATTCCCCTGTACTGCGTGCAGAGCAATTCCGTCTTGCACATCACACATGAAAGGAGCCTTGATTTCCTTGATGGCACTCCAGAGAAACCCCAAGAACACTGTTTCAAGGATAGAGGGATCCTGAGGTCACTGTAGCAACACGAAAGAACTCTGTGGACCACAAATCAACTCGAAAAGAGAGGTTAGTCCCTGGATTCGTCTCCAGAGGAATACCACCTTACCACAAGCACCTCAAGAGGAGGCTTCTCTCAGCTCTAGGTATGTGAGAGGGACCCTGAGTTTGCGGCCTCAAGTGGAATGGACACCGCGATGCCCTGACTCGAAATAAGGCCGGATATCCCTGCAGTGACTTCAATGCAGGCTCGTCTTGCATCTCCCAGGACGAAAGGATGTCTGAATCCCCTGTGGAAAGCACAGAGAAAGACTTAGTTCCCCACCTCATCGCGACCGATAGCCTCACATCCTTTGAAAACTCCAGAGGTACGCGGAGATCAGTGCCTCCAAAGGAGACGATGCCTGACTCCTCGTGAAACTTGATAGGAGTCCCAGGATTCCTGTGGCACGTGGAAAGGGACCCTTGGTCTCCCGCCTCAGCTGGAGAGGCGTCCCAATTGCCTTGCCAAGCCTTGAGGAGAATCCCGAGTTGTGTCTCGCAACTAGGCAAGAGTCCTGACGTGGCTGAACAAACACGTGTGTGGAAGGGCCATCCCCGTCGTAACTCGAGAATATACCCCAGGTTCCCACCGCAACTCGAGAAAAACCATGAGACTTCCCCCTCGCCGCGAGATGAGGCCCGATTCCCCTGCACTGCGTGCAGAGCAATTCTGTGTTGCACATCACACATGAAAGGAGCCTTGATTACCTTCATGGCACTCCAGAGAAACCCCAAGAACACTGTTTCAAGGCTAGAGGGATCCTGAGGTCACTGTAGCAACACGAAAGAGCACTGTGGACCAAAAATCAACTCGAGATGAGAGGTTAGTCCCTGGCTTCGACTCCAGAGGAATACCACCTTACCACAAGCACCTCAAGAGGAGGCTTCTCTCAGCTCTAGGTATGTGAGAGGGACCCTGAGTTTGCGGCCTCAAGTGGAATGGACACCGCGATGCCCTGACTCGAAATAAGGCTGGATATCCCTGCAGTGACTGGAATGCAGGCTCGTCTTGCATCTCCCAAGACGAAAGTGTGTCTGAATCCCCTGTGGAGACCACAGAGAAAGACCTAGTTCCCCACCTCATCGCGACAGGAGGCCTCAAATCCTTTGAAAACTCCAGAGGTATGCGGAGATCAGTGCCTCCAAAGGAGACGATGCCTGACTCCTCGTGAAACTTGATAGGAGTCCCAGGATTCCTGTGGCACGTGGAAAGGGACCCTTGGTCTCCCGTCTCAGCTGGAGAGGCGTCCCAATTGCCCTGCAAAGCCTCGAGGAGAATCCCGAGTTGTCCCTCGCAACTACGCAGGAGTCCTGACGTCGCTGAAGAAACACGTGTGTGGAAGGGTCATCCCCGTCGTAACTCGAGAATATACCCCAGGTTCCCGCCGCAACTCGAGAAAAACCATGAGACTTCCCCCTAGCCGCGAGATGAGGCCCGATACCCCTGCACTGCGTGCAGAGCAATTCCGTGTTGCACATCACACATGAAAGGAGCCTTGATTTCCTTGATGGCACTCCAGAGAAACCCTAAGAAAACTCTTTCAAGGCTAGAGGGAACCTGAGGTCACTGTAGCAACACGAAAGAGCTCCGTGGGCCAAAAATCAACTCGAGATGAGAGGTTAGTTCCTGGCTTCGACTCCAGAGGAACACCACCTTACCACAAGCACCTCAAGAGGAGGCTACACTCAGCTCTAGGTATGTGAGAGGGACCCTGAGTTTGCGGCCTCAAGTGGAATGGACACCGCGATGCCCTGACGCGAAATAAGGCTGAATATCCCTGCAGTGACTTGAATGCAGGCTCGTCTTGCATCTCCCAAGATGAAAGGATGTCTGAATCCCCTGTGGAGACCACAGAGAAAGACCTAGTTCCCCACCTCATCGCGACCGGAGGCCTCACATCATATGAAAACTCCAGAGGTACGCGGAGATCAGTGCCTCCAAAGGAGACGATGCCTGACTCCTCGTGAAACTTGATAGGAGTCCCAGGATTCCTGTGGCACGTGGAAAGGGACCCTTGGTCTCCCGCCTCAGCTGGAGAGGCGTCCCAATTGCCTTGCCAAGCCTCGAGGAGAATCCCGAGTTGTGTCTCGCAACTAGGCAAGAGTCCTGACGTGGCTGAACAAACACGTGTGTGGAAGGGCCATCCCCGTCGTAACTCGAGAATATACCCCAGGTTCCCGCCGCAACTCGAGAAAAACCATGAGACTTCCCCCTCGCCGCGAGATGACGCCCGATTCCCCTGCACTGCGTGCAGAGCAATTCTGTGTTGCACATCACACATGAAAGGAGCCTTGATTTCCTTGATGGCACTCCAGAGAAACTCCAAGAACACTGTTTCAAGGCTAGAGGGATCCTGAGGTCACTGTAGCAACATGAAAGAGCTCTGTGGACCAAAAATCAACTCGAGATGAGAGGTTAGTCCCTGGCTTCGACTCCAGAGGAATACCACCTTACCACAAGCACCTCAAGAGGAGGCTTCTCTCAGCTCTAGGTATGTGAGAGGGACCCTGAGTTTGCGGCCTCAGTGGAATGGACACCGCGATGCCCTGACTCGAAATAAGGCCGGATATCCCTGCAGTGACTGGAATGCAGGCTCGTCTTGCATCTCCCAAGACAAAAGGGTGTCTGAATCCCATGTGGAGACCACAGAGAAAGACCTAGTTCCCCACCTCATCGCGACAGGAGGCCTCAAATCCTTTGAAAACTCCAGAGGTATGCGGAGATCAGTGCCTCCAAAGGAGACGATGCCTGACTCCTCGTGAAACTTGATAGGAGACCCAGGATTCCTGTGGCACGTGGAAAGGGACCCTTGGTCTCCCGTCTCAGCTGGAGAGGCGTCCCAATTGCCCTGCAAAGCCTCGAGGAGAATCCCGAGTTGTCCCTCGCAACTAGGCAGGAGTCCTGACATGGCTGAACACACACGTGTGTGGAAGGGCCATCCCCGTCGTAACTCGAGAATATACCCCAGGTTCCCGCCGCAACTCGAGAAAAACCATGAGACTTCCCCCTCGCCGCGAGATGAGGCCCGATTCCCCTGCACTGCGTGCAGAGCAATTCCGTCTTGCACATCACACATGAAAGGAGCCTTGATTTCCTTGATGGCACTCCAGAGAAACCCCAAGAACACTGTTTCAAGGCTAGAGGGATCCTGAGGTCACTGTAGCAACACGAAAGAGCTCCGTGGGCCAAAAATCAACTCGAGATGAGAGGTTAGTCCCTGGCTTTGACTCCAGAGGAATACCACCTTACCACAAGCACCTCAAGAGGAGGCTTCTCTCAGCTCTAGGTATGTGAGAGGGACCCTGAGTTTGCGGCCTCAAGTGGAATGGACACCGCGATGCCCTGACTCGAAATAAGGCCGGATATCCCTGCAGTGACTTGAATGCAGGCTCGTCTTGCATCTCCCAAGAAGAAAGGATGTCTGAATCCCCTGTGGAGACCACAGAGAAACACCTAGTTCCCCACCTCATCGCGACCGGAGGCCTCATATCCTTTGAAAACTCCAGAGGTATGCAGAGATCAGTGCCTCCAAAGGAGACGATGCCTGACTCCTCGTGAAACTTGATAGGAGTCCCAGGATTCCTGTGGCACGTGGAAAGGGGACCCTTGGTCTCCCGCCTCAGCTGGAGAGGCGTCCCAATTGCCCTGCCAAGCCTCGAGGAGAATCCCGAGTTGTCCCTCGCAACTAGGCAGGAGTCCTGACGTGGCTGAACAAACACGTGGGTGGAAGGGCCATCCCCGTCGTAACTCGAGAATATACCCCAGGTTCCCGCCGCAACTCGAGAAAAACCATGAGACTTCCCCCTCGATGCGAGATGAGGCCCGATTCCCCTGTACTGCGTGCAGAGCAATTCCGTCTTGCACATCACACATGAAAGGAGCCTTGATTTCCTTGATGGCACTCCAGAGAAACCTCAAGAACACTGTTTCAAGGCTAGAGGGATCCTGAGGTCACTGTAGCAACACGAAAGAGCTCCGTGGACCAAGAATCAACTCGAGATGAGAGGTTAGTCCCTGGCTTCGACTCCTGCGGAATACCACCTTACCACAAGCAACTCAAGAGGAGGCTTCTCTCAGCTCTAGGTATGTGAGAGGGATCCTGAGTTTGCGGCCTCAAGGGGAAAGGACACCGCGATGCCCTGACTCGAAATAAGGCCGGATATCCCTGCAGTGACTTGAATGCAGGCTCGTCTTGCATCTCCCAAGAAGAAAGGATGTCTGAATCCCCTGTGGAGACCACAGAGAAACACCTAATTCCCCACCTCATCGCGATCGGAGGCCTCACATCCTTTGAAAACTCCAGAGGTACGCGGAGATCAGTGCCTCCAAAGGAGACGATGCCTGACTCCTCGTGAAACTTGATAGGAGTCCCAGGATTCCTGTGGCACGTGGAAAGGGACCCTTGGTCTCCCGCCTCAGCTGGAGAGGCGTCCCAATTGCCTTGCCAAGCCTCGAGGAGAATCCCGAGTTGTGTCTCGCAACTAGGCAAGAGTCCTGACGTGGCTGAACAAACACGTGTGTGGAAGGGCCATCCCCGTCGTAACTCGAGAATATACCCCAGGTTCCCGCCGCAACTCGAGAAAAACCATGAGACTTCCCCCTCGCCGCGAGATGAGGCCCAATACCCCTGCACTGCGTGCAGAGCTATTCCGTGTTGCACATCACACATGAAAGGAGCCTTGATTTCCTTGATGGCACTCCAGAGAAACCCTAAGATAACTGTTTCAAGGCTAGAGGGATCCTGAGGTCACTGTAGCAACACGAAAGAGCTCCGTGGACCAAGAATCAACACGAGATGAGAGGTTAGTACCTGGCTTCGACTCCTGAGGAATACCACCTTACCACAAGCACCTCAAGAGGAGGCTTCTCTCAGCTCTAGGTATGTGAGAGGGATCCTGAGTTTGCGGCCTCAAGTGGAATGGACACCGCGATGCCCTGACTCGAAATAAGGCCGGATATCCCTGCAGTGACTTGAATGCAGGCTCGTCTTGCATCTCCCAAGAAGAAAGGATGTCTGAATCCCCTGTGGAGACCACAGAGAAAGACCTAGTTCCCCACCTCATCGCGACCGGAGGCCTCACATCCTTTGAAAACTCCAGAGGTACGCGGAGATCAGTGCCTCCAAAGGAGACGATGCCTGACTCCTCGTGAAACTTGATAGGAGTCCCAGGATTCTTGTGGCACGTGGAAAGGGACCCTTGGTCTCCCGCCTCAGCTGGAGAGGCGTTCCAATTGCCCTACCAAGCCTCGAGGAGAATCCCGAGTTGTCCCTCGCAACTAGGCAGGAGTCCTGACGTGGCTGAACAAACACGTGGGTGGAAGGGCCATCCCCGTCGTAACTCGAGAATATACCCCAGGTTCCCGCCGCAACTCGAGAAAAACCATGAGACTTCCCCCTCGATGCGAGATGAGGCCCGATTCCCCTGTACTGCGTGCAGAGCAATTCCGTCTTGCACATCACACATGAAAGGAGCCTTGATTTCCTTGATGGCACTCCAGAGAAACCCCAAGAACACTGTTTAAATGATAGAGGGATCCTGAGGTCACTGTAGCAACACGAAAGAACTCTGTGGACCAAAAATCAACTCGAAAAGAGAGGTTAGTCCCTGGATTCGTCTCCAGAGGAATACCACCTTACCACAAGCACCTCAAGAGGAGGCTTCTCTCAGCTCTAGGTATGTGAGAGGGACCCTGAGTTTGCGGCCTCAAGTGGAATGGACACCGCGATGCCCTGACTCGAAATAAGGCTGGATATCCCTGCAGTGACTTCAATGCAGGCTCGTCTTGCATCTCCCAGGACGAAAGGATGTCTGAATCCCCTGTGGAAAGCACAGAGAAAGACTTAGTTCCCCACCTCATCGCGACCGATAGCCTCACATCCTTTGAAAACTCCAGAGGTACGCGGAGATCAGTGCCTCCAAAGGAGACGATGCCTGACTCCTCGTGAAACTTGATAGGAGTCCCAGGATTCCTGTGGCACTTGGAAAGGGACACTTGGTCTCCCGCCTCAGCTGGAGAGGCGTCCCAATTGCCCTGCCAAGCCTCGAGGAGAATCCAGAGTTGTCCCTCGCAACTAGGCAGGAGTCCTGACGTCGCTGAAGAAACACGTGGGTGGAAGGGCCATCCCCGTCGTAACTCGAGAATATACCCCAGGTTCCCGCCGCAACTCGAGAAAAACCATGAGACTTCCCCCTCGCCGCGAGATGAGGCCCGATTCCCCTGCACTGTGTGCAGAGCAATTCCGTGTTGCACATCACACATGAAAGGAGCCTTGATTTCCTTGATGGCACTCCAGAGAAACCCCAAGAACACTGTTTCAAGGCTAGAGGGATCCTGAGGTCACTGTAGCAACACGAAAGAGCTCCGTGGGCCAAAAATCAACTCGAGATGAGAGGTGAGTCCCTGGCTTCGACTCCAGAGGAACACCACCTTACCACAAGCACCTCAAGAGGAGGCTACACTCAGATCTAGGTATGTGAGAGGGACCCTGAGTTTGCGGCCTCAAGTGGAATGGACACCGCGATGCCCTGCCGCAAAATAAGGCTGGATATCCCTGCAGTGACTGGAATGCAGGCTCGTCTTGCATCTCCCAAGATGAAAGGATGTCTGAATCCCCTGTGGAGACCACAGAGAAAGACCTAGTTCCCCACCTCATCGCGACCGGAGGCCTCACATCCTTTGAAAACTCCAGAGGTACGCGGAGATCAGTGCCTCCAAAGGAGACGATGCCTGACTCCTCGTGAAACTTGATAGGAGTCCCAGGATTCCTGTGGCACGTGGAAAGGGACCCTTGGTCTCCCGCCTCAGCTGGAGAGGCGTCCCAATTGCCTTGCCAAGCCTCGAGGAGAATCCCGAGTTGTGTCTCGCAACTAGGCAAGAGTCCTGACGTGGCTGAACAAACACGTGTGTGGAAGGGCCATCCCCGTCGTAACTCGAGAATATACCCCAGGTTCCCGCCGCAACTCGAGAAAAACCATGAGACTTCCCCCTCGCCGCGAGATGAGGCCCGATTCCCCTGCACTGCGTGCAGAGCAATTCTGTGTTGCACATCACACATGAAAGGAGCCTTGATTTCCTTGACTGCACTCCAGAGAAACCCCAAGAACACTGTTTCAAGGCTAGAGGGATCCTGAGGTCCCTGTAGCAACACGAAAGAGCTCCGTGGACCAAAAATCAACTCGAGATGAGAGGTTAGTCCCTGGCTTCGACTCCAGAGGAATACCACCTTACCACAAGCACCTCAAGAGGAGGCTTCTCTCAGCTCTAGGTATGTGAGAGGGACCCTGATTTTGCGGCCTCAAGTGGAATGGACACCGCGATGCCCTGACTCGAAATAAGGCCGGATATCCCTGCAGTGACTGGAATGCAGGCTCGTCTTGCATCTCCCAAGACGAAAGGGTGTCTGAATCCCCTGTGGAGACCACAGAGAAAGACCTAGTTCCCCACCTCATCGCGACAGGAGGCCTCAAATCCTTTGAAAACTCCAGAGGTATGCGGAGATCAGTGCCTCCAAAGGAGACGATGCCTGACTCCTCGTAAAACTTGATAGGAGACCCAGGATTCCTGTGGCACGTGGAAAGGGACCCTTGGTCTCCCGTCTCAGCTGGAGAGGCGTCCCAATTGCCCTGCAAAGCCTCGAGGAGAATCCCGAGTTGTCCCTCGCAACTAGGCAGGAGTCCTGACGTGGCTGATCAAACACGTGGGTGGAAGGGCCATCCCCGTCGTAACTCGAGAATATACCCCAGGTTCCAGCCGCAACTCGAGAAAAACCATGAGACTTCCCCCTCGCCGCGAGATGAGGCCTGATTCCCCTGCACTGCATGCAGAGCAATTCCGTGTTGCACATCACACATGAAGGGAGCCTTGATTTCCTTGATGGCACTCCAGAGAAACCCCAAGAACACTGTTTCAAGGCTAGAGGGATCCTGAGGTCACTGTAGCAACACGAAAGAGCTCCTTGGACCAAGAATCAACTCGAAATGAGAGGTTAGTCCCTGGCTTCGACTCCTGAGGAATACCACCTTACCACAAGCAACTCAAGAGGAGGCTTCTCTCAGCTCTAGGTATGTGAGACGGATCCTGAGATTGCGGCCTCAAGGGGAAAGGACACCGCGATGCCCTGACTCGAAATAAGGCCGGATATCCCTGCAGTGACTTGAATGGAGGCTCGTCTTGCATCTCCCAAGAAGAAAGGATGTCTGAATCCCCTGTGGAGACCACAGAGAAACACCTAATTCCCCACCTCATCGCGACCGGAGGCCTCACATCCTTTGAAAACTCCAGAGGTACGCGGAGATCAGTGCCTCCAAAGGAGACGATGCCTGACTCCTCGTGAAACTTGATAGGAGTCCCAGGATTCCTGTGGCACGTGGAAAGGGACACTTGGTCTCCCGCCTCAGCTGGAGAGGCGTCCCAATTGCCTTGCCAAGCCTCGAGGAGAATCCCGAGTTGTGTCTCGCAACTAGGCAAGAGTCCTGACGTGGCTGAACAAACACGTGTGTGGAAGGGCCATCCCCGTCGTAACTCGAGAATATACCCCAGGTTCCCGCCGCAACTCGAGAAAAACCATGAGACTTCCCCCTCGCCACGAGATGAGGCCCGATTCCCCTGCACTGCGTGCAGAGCAATTCTGTGTTGCACATCACACATGAAAGGAGCCTTGATTTCCTTGATGGCACTCCAGAGAATCCCCAAGAACACTGTTTCAAGGCTAGAGGGATCCTGAGGTCACTGTAGCAACACAAAAGAGCTCCGTGGACCAAAAATCAACTCGAGATGAGAGGTTTGTCCCTGGCTTCGACTCCAGAGGAATACCACCTTACCACAAGCACCTCAAGAGGAGGCTTCTCTCAGCTCTAGGTATGTGAGAGGGACCCTGAGTTTGCGGCCTCAAGTGGAATGGACACCGCGATGCCCTGACTCGAAATAAGGCCGGATATCCCTGCAGTGACTTCAATGCAGGCTCGTCTTGCATCTCCCAGGATGAAAGGATGTCTGAATCCCCTGTGGAAAGCACAGAGAAAGACTTAGTTCCCCACTTCATCGCGACCGATAGCCTCACATCCTTTGAAAACTCCAGAGGTACGCGGATATCAGTGCCTCCAAAGGAGACGATGCCTGACTCCTCGTGAAACTTGATAGGAGTCCCAGGATTCCTGTGGCACTTGGAAAGGGACACTTGGTCTCCCGTCTCAGCTGGAGAGGCGTCCCAATTGCCCTGCAAAGCCTCGAGGAGAATCCCGCGTTTTCCCTCGCAACTAGGCAGGAGTCCTGACGTCGCTGAAGAAACACGTGTGTGGAAGGGCCATCCCCGTCGTAACTCGAGAATATACCCCAGGTTCCCGCCGCAACTCGAGAAAAACCATGAGACTTCCCCCTCGCCGTGAGATGAGGCCCGATTCCCCTGCACTGCGTGAAGAGCAATTCCGTGTTGCACATTACACATGAAAGGAGCCTTGATTTCCTTCATGGCACTCCAGAGAAACCCCAAGAACACTGTTTCAAGGCTAGAGGGATCCTGAGGTCACTGTAGCAACATGAAAGAGCTCCGTGGACCAAGAATCAACACGAGATGAGAGGTTAGTCCCTGGCTTCGACTCCTGAGGAATACCACCTTACCACAAGCACCTCAAGAGGAGGCTTCTCTCAGCTCTAGGTATGTGAGAGGGATCCTGAGTTTGGGGCCTCAAGTGGAATGGACACCGCGATGCCCTGACTCGAAATAAGGCCGGATACCCCTGCAGTGACTTGAATGCAGGCTCGTCTTGCAACTCCCAAGAAGAAAGGATGTCTGAATCCCCTGTGGAGACCACAGAGAAACACCTAATTCCCCACCTCATCGCGACCGGAGGCCTCACATCCTTTGAAAACTCCAGAGGTACGCGGAGATCAGTGCCTCCAAAGGAGACGATGCCTGACTCCTCGTGAAACTTGATAGGAGTCCCAGGATTCTTGTGGCACGTGGAAAGGGACCCTTGGTCTCCCGCCTCAGCTGGAGAGGCGTTCCAATTGCCGTGCCAAGGCTCGAGGAGAATCCAGAGTTGTCCTTCGCAACTCGGCAGGAGTCCTGACGTGGCTGAACCAACACGTGGGTGGAAGGGCCATCCCAGTCGTAACTCGAGAATATACCCCAGGTTCCCGCCGCAACTCGAGAAGAACCATGAGACTTCCCCCTCGATGCGAGATGAGGCCCGATTCCCCTGTACTGCGTGCAGAGCAATTCCGTCTTGCACATCACACATGAAAGGAGCCTTGATTTCCTTGATGGCACTCCAGAGAAACCCCAAGAACACTGTTTCAAGGATAGAGGGATCCTGAGGTCACTGTAGCAACACGAAAGAACTCTGTGGACCACAAATCAACTCGAAAAGAGAGGTTAGTCCCTGGATTCGTCTCCAGAGGAATACCACCTTACCACAAGCACCTCAAGAGGAGGCTTCTCTCAGCTCTAGGTATGTGAGAGGGACCCTGAGTTTGCGGCCTCAAGTGGAATGGACACCGCGATGCCCTGACTCGAAATAAGGCCGGATATCCCTGCAGTGACTTCAATGCAGGCTCGTCTTGCATCTCCCAGGACGAAAGGATGTCTGAATCCCCTGTGGAAAGCACAGAGAAAGACTTAGTTCCCCACCTAATCGCGACCGATAGCCTCACATCCTTTGAAAACTCCAGAGGTACGCGGAGATCAGTGCCTCCAAAGGAGACGATGCCTGACTCCTCGTGAAACTTGATAGGAGTCCCAGGATTCCTGTGGCACGTGGAAAGGGACCCTTGGTCTCCCGCCTCAGCTGGAGAGGCGTTCCAATTGCCTTGCCAAGCCTTGAGGAGAATCCCGAGTTGTGTCTCGCAACTAGGCAACAGTCCTGACGTGGCTGAACAAACACGTGTGTGGAAGGGCCATCCCCGTCGTAACTCGAGAATATACCCCAGGTTCCCACCGCAACTCGAGAAAAACCATGAGACTTCCCCCTCGCCGCGAGATGAGGCCCGATTCCCCTGCACTGCGTGCAGAGCAATTCTGTGTTGCACATCACACATGAAAGGAGCCTTGATTACCTTCATGGCACTCCAGAGAAACCCCAAGAACACTGTTTCAAGGCTAGAGGGATCCTGAGGTCACTGTAGCAACACGAAAGAGCACTGTGGACCAAAAATCAACTCGAGATGAGAGGTTAGTCCCTGGCTTCGACTCCAGAGGAATACCACCTTACCACAAGCACCTCAAGAGGAGGCTTCTCTCAGCTCTAGGTATGTGAGAGGGACCCTGAGTTTGCGGCCTCAAGTGGAATGGACACCGCGATGCCCTGACTCGAAATAAGGCTGGATATCCCTGCAGTGACTGGAATGCAGGCTCGTCTTGCATCTCCCAAGACGAAAGTGTGTCTGAATCCCCTGTGGAGACCACAGAGAAAGACCTAGTTCCCCACCTCATCGCGACAGGAGGCCTCAAATCCTTTGAAAACTCCAGAGGTATGCGGAGATCAGTGCCTCCAAAGGAGACGATGCCTGACTCCTCGTGAAACTTGATAGGAGACCCAGGATTCCTATGGCACGTGGAAAGGGACCCTTGGTCTCCCGTCTCAGCTGGAGAGGCGTCCCAATTGCCCTGCCAAGCCTCGAGGAGAATCCCGAGTTGTCCCTCGCAACTAGGCAGGAGTCCTGACATGGCTGAACACACACGTGTGTGGAAGGGCCATCCCCGTCGTAACTCGAGAATATACCCCAGGTTCCCGCCGCAACTCGAGAAAAACCATGAGAATTCCCCCTCGCCGTGAGATGAGGCCCGATTCCCCTGCACTGCGTGCAGTGCAAATCTGTGTTGCACATCACACATGAAAGGAGCCTTGATTTCCTTCATGGCACTCCAGAGAAACCCCAAGAACACTGTTTCAAGGCTAGAGGGATCCTGAGGTCACTGTAGCAACACGAAAGAGCTCCGTGGACCAAGAATCAACACGAGATGAGAGGTTAGTCCCTGGCTTCGACTCCTGAGGAATACCACCTTACCACAAGCACCTCAAGAGGAGGCTTTTCTCAGCTCTAGGTATGTGAGAGGGATCCTGAGTTTGCGGCCTCAAGTGGAATGGACACCGCGATGCCCTGACTCGAAATAAGCCCGGATATCCCTGCAGTGACTTGAATGCAGGCTCGTCTTGCATCTCCCAAGAAGAAAGGATGTCTGAATCCCCTGTGGAGACCACAGAGAAACACCTAGTTCCCCACCTCATCGCGACCGGAGGCCTCACATCCTTTGAAAACTCCAGAGGTATGCGGAGATCAGTGCCTCCAAAGGAGACGATGCCTGACTCCTTGTGAAACTTGATAGGAGTCCCAGAATTCTTGTGGTACGTGGAAAGGGACCCTTGGTCTCCCGCCTCAGCTGGAGAGGCGTTCCAATTGCCCTGCTAAGCCTCGAGGAGAATCCCGAGTTGTCCCTCGCAACTAGGCAGGAGTCCTGACGTGGCTGAACAAACACGTGGGTGGAAGGGCCATCCCCGTCGTAACTCGAGAATATACCCCAGGTTCCCGCCGCAACTCGAGAAAAACCATGAGACTTCCCCCTCGATGCGAGATGAGGCCCGATTCCCCTGTACTGCGTGCAGAGCAATTCCGTCTTGCACATCACACATGAAAGGAGCCTTGATTTCCTTGATGGCACTCCAGAGAAACCCCAAGAACACTGTTTCAAGGATAGAGGGATCCTGAGGTCACTGTAGCAACACGAAAGAACTCTGTGGACCAAAAATCAACTCGAAAAGAGAGGTTAGTCCCTGGATTCGTCTCCAGAGGAATACCACCTTACCACAAGCACCTCAAGAGGAGGCTTCTCTGAGCTCTAGGTATGTGAGAGGGACCCTGAGTTTGCGGCCTCAAGTGGAATGGACACCGCGATGCCCTGACTCGAAATAAGGCCGGATATCCCTGCAGTGACTTCAATGCAGGCTCGTCTTGCATCTCCCAGGACGAAAGGATGTCTGAATTCCCTGTGGAAATCACAGAGAAAGACTTAGTTCCCAACCTCATCGCTACTCATAGCCTCACATTCTTTGAAAACTCCAGAGGTACGCGGAGATCAGTGCCTCCAAAGGAGACGATGCCTGACTCCTCGTGAAACTTGATAGGAGTCCCAGGATATCTGTGGCACTTGGAAAGGGACACTTGGTCTCCCGCCTCACCTGGAGAGGCGTCCCAATTGCCCTGCCAAGCCTCGAGGAGAATCCAGAGTTGTCCCCCGCAACTAGGCAGGAGTCCTGACATGGCTGAACACACACGTGTGTGGAAGGGCCATCCCCGTCGTAACTCGAGAATATACCCCAGGTTCCCGCCGCAACTCGAGAAAAACCATGAGACTTCCCCCTCGCCGCGAGATGAGGCCCGATTCCCCTGCACTGCGTGCAGAGCAGTTCCGTGTTGCACATCACACATGAAAGGAGCCTTGATTTCCTTCATGGCACTCCAGAGAAACCCCAAGAACACTGTTTCAAGGCTAGAGGGATCCTGAGGTCACTGTAGCAACACGAAAGAGCTCCGTGGACCAAGAATCAACACGAGATGAGAGGTTAGTCCCTGGCTTCGACTCCTGAGGAATACCACCTTACCACAAGCACCTCAAGAGGAGGCTTCTCTCAGCTCTAGGTATGTGAGAGGAACCCTCAGTTTGCGGCGTCAAGTGGAATGGACACCGCGATGCCCTGACTCGAAATAAGGCCGGATATACCTGCAGTGACTGGAATGCAGGCTCGTCTTGCATCTCCCAAGACGAAAGGGTGTCTGAATCCCCTGTGGAGACCACAGAGAAAGACCTAGTTCCCCACCTCATCGCGACAGGAGGCCTCAAATTCTTTGAAAACTCCAGAGGTATGCGGAGATCAGTGCCTCCAAAGGAGACGATGCCTGACTCCTCGTGAAACTTGATAGGAGACCCAGGATTCCTGTGGCACGTGGAAAGGGACCCTTGGTCTCCCGTCTCAGCTGGAGAGGCATCCCAATTGCCCTAAAAGCCTCGAGGAGAATCCCGAGTTGTCCCTCGCAACTAGGCAGGAGTCCTGACATGGCTGAACACACACGTGTGTGGAAGGGCCATCCAGGTCGTAACTCGAGAATATACCCCAGGTTCCCGCCGCAACTCGAGAAAAACCATGAGACTTCCCCCTCGCCGCGAGATGAGGCCCGATTCCCCTGCACTGCGTGAGGAGCAGTACCGTGTTGCACATCACACATGAAAGGAGCCTTGATTTCCGTAATGGCACTCCAGAGAAACCCCAAGAACACTGTTTCAAGGCGAGAGGGATCCTGAGGTCACTGTAGCAAAATGAAAGAGCTCCGTGGACCAAGAATCAACTCGAGATGAGAGGTTAGTCCCTGGCTTCGACTCCAGAGGACTACCACCTTATCACAAGCACGTCAAGGGGAGGCTTCTCTCAGCTCTAGGTATGTGAGAGGGACCCTGAGTTTGCGGCCTCAAGTGGAATGGACACCGCAATGCCCTGACTCAAAATAAGGCCGGATATCCCTGCATTGACATAAATGCAGGCTCGTCTTGCATCTCCCAAGACGAAAGGATGTCTGAATCCTCTGTGGAGACCACAGAGAAAGACCTAGTTCCCCACCACATCACGACCGGAGGCCTCACATCCTTTGAAAACTCCAGAGGTACGCGGAGATCAGTGCCTCCAAAGGAAACAATGCCTGACTCCTCATGAAACTTGATAGGAGTCCCAGGATTCCTGTGGTACGTGGAAAGGGACCCTTGGTCTCCCGCCTCAGCTGGAGAGGCGTCCCAATTGCCCTGCCAAGCCTCGAGGAGAATCCCGAGTTGTCCCTTGCAACTAGGCAGGAGTCCTGACGTCGCTGAACAAACACGTGTGTGGAAGGGCCATCCCCGTCGTAACTCGAGAATATACCCCAGGTTCCCACCGTAACTCGATAAAAACCATGAGACTTCCCCCTCGCCGCAAAATGAGGCCCGATATCCTGCACTGCGTGCAGAGCAATTCCGTGTTGCACATCACACATGAAAGGAGCCTTGATTTCCTTGATGGCACTCCAGAGAAACCCCAAGAACACTGATTCCATACTAGAGGGATCCTGAGGTCACTGTAGCAACACGAAAGAGCTCCGTGGACCAAAAATCAACTCGAGATGAGTGGTTAGTCCCCGTCTTCGACTCCAGAGGAATATCACCTTACCACAAGCACCTCAAGAGGAGGCTTCTCTCAGCTCTATGTATGTGAGAGGGACCCTGATTTTGCGGCCTCAAGTGGAATGGACACCGCGATGCCCTGACTCGAAATAAGGCCGGATATCCCTGCAGTGACTTGAATGCAGGCTCGTCTTGCATCTCCCAAGATGAAAGGATGTCTGAATCCCCTGTGGAGACCACAGAGAAAGACCTATTTCCCCACCTCATCGCGACCGGAGGCCTCACATCGTTTGAAAACTCCAAAGGTACGCGGAGATCAGTGGTTTCAATGGAGACGATGCCTGACTCCTCGTGAAACTTGATAGGAGTCCCAGGATTCCTGTGGCACGTGGAAATGGACCCTTGGTCTACCGCCTCAGCTGGAGAGGCGTCCCAATTGCCCTGCCAAGCCTCGAGGAGAATCCCGAGTTGTCCCTCGCAACTAGGCAGGAGTCCATACGTGGCTGAACAAACACGTGGGTGGAAGCCCATCCCCGTCATAACTCGAGAATATACCCCAGGTTCCCGCCGCAACTCGAGAAAAACCAGGAGACTTCCCCCTCGCCGCGAGATGAGGCTCGATTCTCCTGCACTGCATGCAGAGCAATTTCGTGTTGCACATCAAACATGAAAGGAGCCTTGATTTTCTTGATGGCACTCTAGAGAAAACCCAAGAACACTGTTTCAAGGCCAGAGGGATCCTGAGGTCACTGTAGCAACACGAAAGAGCTCCGTGGACCAAGAATCAACTCGAGATGGGAGCTTAGTCCCTGGCTTCGACTCCAGAGGTATACCACCTTACCACAAGCACCTCAAGAGGAGGCTTCTCTCAGCTCTAGGTATGTGAGAGGGAACCTGAGTTTGCGGCCTCAAGTGGAATGGACACCGCGATGCCCTGACGCGAAATAAGGCTGGATATCCCTGCAGTGACTTGAATGCAGGCACGTCTTGCATCTCCCAAGATGAAAGGATGTCTGAATCCCCTGTGGAGACCACAGAGAAAGACCTAGTTCCCCACCTCATCGCGACCGGAGGCCTCACATCCTTTGAAAACTCCAGAGGTACGCGGAGATCAGTGCCTCCAAAGGAGACGATGCCTGACTCCTCGTGAAACTTGATAGGAGTCCCAGGATTCCTGTGGCACGTGGAAAGGGACCCTTGGTCTCCCGCCTCAGCTGGAGAGGCGTCCCAATTGCCTTGCCAAGCCTCGAGGAGAATCCCGAGTTGTGTCTCGCAACTAGGCAAGAGTCCTGACGTGGCTGAACACACACGTGTGTGGAAGGGCCATCCCCGTCGTAACTCGAGAATATACCCCAGGTTACCGCCGCAACTCGAGAAAAACCATGAGACTTCCCCCTCGCCGCGAGATGAGGCCCGATTCCCCTGCACTTCATGCAGAGCAATTCTGTGTTGCACATCACACATGAAAGGAGCCTTGATTTCCTTCATGGAACTCCAGAGAAACCCCAAGAACACTGTTTCAAGGCTAGAGGGATCCTGAGGTCACTGTAGCAACACGAAAGAGCTCCGTGGACCAAAAATCAACTCGAGATGAGAGGTTAGTCCCTGGCTTCGACTCCAGAGGAATACCACCTTACCACAAGCACCTCAAAAGGAGGCTTCTCTCAGCTCTAGGTATGTGAGAGGGACCCTGAGTTTGCGGACTCAAGTGGAATGGACACCACGATGCCCTGACTCGAAATAAGGCCGGATATCCCTGCAGTGACTGGAATGCAGGCTCGTCTTGCATCTCCCAAGAAGAAAGGATGTCTGAATCCCCTGTGGAGACCACAGAGAAACACCTAGTTCCCCACCTCATCGCGACCGCAGGCCTCACATCCTTTGAAAATTCCAGAGGTACGCGGAGATCAGTGCCTCCAAAGGAGACGATGCCTGACTCCTCGTGAAACTTGATAGGAGTCCCAGGATTCCTGTGGCACGTGGAAAGGGACCCTTGGTCTCCCGCCTCAGCTGGAGAGGCGTTCCAATTGCCCTGCCAAGCCTCGAGGAGAATCCCGAGTTGTCCCTCGCAACTAGGCAGGAGTCCTGACGTGGCTGAACAAACACGTGGGTGGAAGGGCCATCCCCGTCGTAACTCGAGAATATACCCCAGGTTCCCGCCGCAACTCGAGAAAAACCATGAGACTTCCCCCTCGATGCGAGATGAGGCCCGATTCCCCTGTACTGCGTGCAGAGCAATTCCGTCTTGCACATCACACATGAAAGGAGCCTTGATTTCCTTGATGGCACTCCAGAGAAACCCCAAGAACACTGTTTCAAGGATAGAGGGATCCTGAGGTCACTGTAGCAACACGAAAGAACTCTGTGGACCAAAAATCTACTTGAAAAGAGAGGTTAGTCCCTGGATTCGTCTCCAGAGGAATACCACCTTACCACAAGCACCTCAAGAGGAGGCTTCTCTCAACTCTAGGTATGTGAGAGGGACCCTGAGTTTGCGGCCTCAAGTGGAATGGACACCGCGATGCCCTGACTCCAAATAAGGCCGGATATCCCTACAGTGACTTCAATGCAGGCTCGTCTTGCATCTCCCAGGACGAAAGGATGTCTGAATCCCCTGTGGAAAGCACAGAAAGACTTAGTTCCCCACCTCATCGCGACCGATAGCCTCACATCCTTTGAAAACTCCAGAGGTACGCGGAGATCAGTGCCTCCAAAGGAGACGATGCCTGACTCCTCGTGAAACTTGATAGGAGTCCCAGGATTCTTGTGGCACGTGGAAAGGGACCCTTGGTCTCCGGCCTCAGCTGGAGAGGCGTCCCAATTGCCCTGCCAAGCCTCGAGGAGAATCCCGAGTTGTCCCTCGCAACTAGGCAGGCGTCCTGACGTGGCTGAACAAACACGTGGGTGGAAGGGCCATCCCCGTCGTAACTCGAGAATATACCCCAGGTTCCCGCCGCAACTCGAGAAAAACCATGAGACTTCCCCCTCGATGCGAGATGAGGCCCGATTCCCCTGTACTGCGTGCAGAGCAATTCCGTGTTGCACATCACACATGAAAGGAGCCTTGATTTCCTTGATGGCACTCCAGAGAAACCCCAAGAACACTGTTTCAAGGATAGAGGGATCCTGAGGTCACTGTAGCAACACGAAAGAACTCTGTGGACCAAAAATCAACTCAAAAAGAGAGGTTAGTCCCTGGATTCGTCTCCAGAGGAATACCACCTTACCACAAGCACCTCAAGAGGAGGCTTCTCTCAGCTCTAGGCCTGTGAGAGGGACCCTGAGTTTGCGGTCTCAAGTGGAATGGACACCGCGATGCCCTGACTCGAAATAAGGCCGGATATCCCTGCAGTGACTTGAATGCAGGCTCGTCTTGCATCTCCCAGGACGAAAGGATGTCTGAATCCCCTGTGGAAAGCACAGAGAAAGACTTAGTTCCCCACCTCATCGCGACCGATAGCCTCACATCCTTTGAAATCTCCAGAGGTACGCGGAGATCAGTGCCTCCAAAGGAGACGATGCCTGACTCCTCGTGAAACTTGATAGGAGTCCCAGGATTCTTGTGGCACGTGGAAAGGGACCCTTGGTCTCCCGCCTCAGCTGGAGAGGCGTCCCAATTGCCCTGCCAAGCCTCGAGGAGAATCCCGAGTTGTCCCTCGCAACTAGGCAGGAGTCCTGACGTGGCTGAACAAACACGTGTGTGGAAGGGCCATCCCCGTCGTAACTCGAGAATATACCCCAGGTTCCCGCCGCAACTCGAGAAAAACCATGAGACTTCCCCCTCGATGCGAGATGAGGCCCGATTCCCCTGTACTGCGTGCAGAGCAATTCCGTCGTGCACATCACACATGAAAGGAGCCTTGATTTCCTTGATGGCACTCCAGAGAAACCCCAAGAACACTGTTTCAAGGATAAAGGGATCCTGAGGTCACTGTAGCAACACGAAAGAACTCTGTGGACCAAAAATCAACTCAAAAAGAGAGGTTAGTCCCTGGATTCGTCTCCAGAGGAATACCACCTTACCACAAGCACCTCAAGAGGAGGCTTCTCTCAGCTCTAGGCCTGTGAGAGGGACCCTGAGTTTGCGGTCTCAAGTGGAATGGACACCGCGATGCCCTGACTCGAAATAAGGCCGGATATCCCTGCAGTGACTTGAATGCAGGCTCGTCTTGCATCTCCCAGGACGAAAGGATGTCTGAATCCCCTGTGGAAAGCACAGAGAAAGACTTAGTTCCCCACCTCATCGCGACCGATAGCCTCACATCCTTTGAAATCCCCAGAGGTACGCGGAGATCAGTGCCTCCAAAGGAGACGATGCCTGACTCCTCGTGAAACTTGATAGGAGTCCCAGGATTCCTGTGGCACTTGGAAAGGGACACTTGGTCTCCCGCCTCAGCTGGAGAGGTGTCCCAATTGCCCTGCCAAGCCTCGAGGAGAATCCAGAGTTGTCCCTCGCAACTAGGCAGGAGTCCTGACGTCACTGAAGAAACACGAGGGTGGAAGGGCCATCCCCGTCGTAACTCGAGAATATACCCCAGGTTCCCGCCGCAACTCGAGAAAAACCATGAGACTTCCCCCTCGCCGCGAGATGAGGCCCGATTCCCCTGCACTGCCTGCAGAGTAATTCTGTGTTGCACATCACACATGAAAGGAGCCTTGATTTCCTTGATGGCACTCCAGAGAAACCCCAAGAACACTGTTTCAAGGCTAGAGGGATCCTGAGGTCACTGTAGCAACACGAAAGAGCTCCGTGGACCAAAAATCAACTCGAGATGAGAGGTTAGTCCCTGGCTTCGACTCCAGAGGAATACCACCTTACCACAAGCACCTCAAGAGAAGGATTCTCTCAGCTCTAGGTATGTGAGAGGGACCCTGAGTTTGCGGACTCAAGTGGAATGGACACCGCGATGCCCTGACTCGAAATAAGGCCGGATATCCCTGCAGTGACTGGAATGCAGGCTCGTCTTGCATCTCCCAAGACGAAAGTGTGTCTGAATCCCCTGTGGAGACCACAGAGAAACACCTAGTTCCCCACCTCATCGCGACCGGAGGCCTCACATCCTTTGAAAACTCCAGAGGTACGCGGAGATCAGTGCCTCCAAAGGAGACGATGCCTGACCCCTCGTGAAACTTGATAGGAGACCCAGGATTCCTGTGGCACGTGGAAAGGGACCCTTGGTCTCCCGTCTCAGCTGGAGAGGCGTCCCAATTGCCCTGCCAAGCCTCGAGGAGAATCCCGAGTTGTCCCTGGCAACTAGGCAGGAGTCCTGACGTCGCTGAAGAAACACGTGGGTGGAAGGGCCATCCCCGTCCTAACTCGAGAATATACCCCAGGTTCCCGCCGCAACTCGAGAAAAATCATGAGACTTCCCCCTCGCTGCGAGATGAGGCCCGATTCCCCTGCACTGCGTGCAGAGCAATTCCGTGTTGCACATCACACATGAAAGGAGCCTTGATTTCCTTGATGGCACTCCAGAGAAACCCCAAGAACACTGTTTCAAGGCTAGAGGGATCCTGAGGTCACTGTAGCAACACGAAAGAGCTCCGTGCGCCAAAAATCAACTCGAGATGAGAGGTTAGTCCCTGGCTTCGACTCCAGAGGAATACCACCTTACCACAAGCACCTCAAGAGGAGGCTTCTCTCAGCTCTAGGTATGTGAGAGGGACCCTGAGTTTGCGGCCTCAAGTGGAATGGACACCGCGATGCCCTGACTCGAAATAAGGCCGGATATCCCTGCAGTGACTTCAGTGCAGGCTCGTCTTGCATCTCCCAGGACGAAAGGATGTCTGAATCCCCTGTGGAAAGCACAGAGAAAGACTTAGTTCCCCACCTCATCGCGACCGATAGCCTCATATCCTTTGAAAACTCCAGAGGTACGCGGAGATCAGTGCCTCCAAAGGAGACGATGCCTGACTCCTCGTGAAACTTGATAGGAGTCCCAGGATTCCTGTGGCATTTGGAAAGGGACACTTGGTCTCCCGCCTCAGCTGGAGAGGCGTCCCAATTGCCCTGCCAAGCCTCGAGGAGAATCCAGAGTTGTCCCTCGCAACTAGGCAGGAGTCCTGACGTCGCTGAAGAAACACGTGGGTGGAAGGGCCATCCCCGTCGTAACTCGAGAATATACCCCAGGTTCCCGCCGCAACTCGAGAAAAACCATGAGACTTCCCCCTCGATGCGAGATGAGGCCCGATTCCCATGCACTGCGTGCAGAGCAATTCCGTGTTGCACATCACACATGAAAGGAGCCTTGATTTCCTTGATGGCACTCCAGAGAAACCCCAAGAACACGGTTTCAAGGCTAGAGGGATCCTGAGGTCACTGTAGCAACACGAAAGAGCTCCGTGGGCCAAAAATCAACTCGAGATGAGAGGTTAGTCCCTGGCTTCGACTCCAGAGGAATACCACCTTACCACAAGCACCTCAAGAGGAGGCTTCTCTCAGCTCTAGGTATGTGAGAGGGACCCTGAGTTTGCGGCCTCAAGTGGAATGGACACCGCGATGCCCTGACGCGAAATAAGGCTGGATATCCCTGCAGTGACTTGAATGCAGGCTCGTCTTGCATCTCCCAAGATGAAAGGATGTCTGAATCCCCTGTGGAGACCACAGAGAAAGACCTAGTTCCCCACCTCATCGCGACCGGAGGCCTCACATCCTTTGAAAACTCCAGAGGTATGCGGAGATCAGTGCCTCCAAAGGAGACGATGCCTGACTCCTCGTGAAACTTGATAGGAGTCCCAGGATTCCTGTGGCACGTGGAAAGGGTCCCTTGGTCTCCCGCCTCAGCTGGAGAGGCGTCCCAATTGCCTTGCCAAGCCTCGAGGAGAATCCCGAGTTGTGTCTCGCAACTAGGCAAGAGTCCTGACGTGGCTGAACAAACACGTGGGTGGAAGGGCCATCCCCGTCGTAACTCGAGAATATACCCCAGGTTCCCGCCGCAACTCGAGAAAAAGCATGAGACTTCCCCCTCGCCGCGAGATGAGGCCCGATTCCCCTGCACTGCGTGCAGAGCGATTCTGTGTTGCACATCACACATGAAAGGAGCCTTGATTTCCTTCATGGCACTCCAGAGAAACCCCAAGAACACTGTTTCAAGGCTAGAGGGATCCTGAGGTCACTGTAGCAACACGAAAGAGCTCCGTGGACCAAAAATCAACTCGAGATGAGAGGTTAGTCCCTGGCTTTGACTCCAGAGGAATACCACCTTACCACAAGCACCTCAAAAGCAGGCTTCTCTCAGCTCTAGGTATGTGAGAGGGACCCTGAGTTTGCGGCCTCAAGTGGAATGGACACCGCGATGCCCTGACTCGAAATAAGCCCGGATATCCCTGCAGTGACTTGAATGCAGGCTCGTCTTGCATCTCCCAGGACGAAAGGATGTCTGAATCCCCTGTGGAAAGCACAGAGAAAGACTTAGTTCCCCACCTCATCGTGACCGATAGCCTCACATCCTTTCAAAACCCCAGAGGTACGCGGAGATCAGTGCCTCCAAAGGAGACGATGCCTGACTCCTCGTGAAACTTGATAGGAGTCCCAGGATTCCTGTGGCACGTGGAAAGCGACCCTTGGTCTCCCGTCTCAGCTGGAGAGGCGTCCCAATTGCCCTGCAAAGTCTCGAGGAGAATCTCGAGTTGTCCCTCGCAACTAGGCAGGAGTCCTGACGTCGCTGAAGAAACACATGTGTGGAAGGGCCATCCCCGTCGTAACTCGAGAATATACCCCAGGTTCCCGCCGCAACTCGAGAAAAACCATGAGACTTCCCCCTCGCCGCGAGATGAGGCCCGATTCCCCTGCACTGCGTGCAGAGCTATTCCGTGTTGCACATCACACATGAAAGGAGCCTTGATTTCCTTCATGGCACTCCAGAGAAACCCCAAGAACACTGTTTCAAGGCTAGAGGGATCCTGAGGTCACTGTAGCAACACGATAGAGCTCCGTGGACCACAAATCAACTCGAAAAGAGAGGTTAGTCCCTGGATTCGTCTCCAGAGGAATACCACCTTACCACAAGCACCTCAAGAGGAGGCTTCTCTCAGCTCTAGGTATGTGAGAGGGACCCTGAGTTTGCGGCCTCAAGTGGAATGGACACCGCGATGCCCTGACTCGAAATAAGGCCGGATATCCCTGCAGTGACTTCAGTGCAGGCTCGTCTTGCATCTCCCAGGACGAAAGGATGTCTGAATCCCCTGTGTAAAGCACAGAGAAAGACTTAGTTCCCCACCTCATCGCGACCGATAGCCTCACATCCTTTGAAAACTCCAGAGGTACGCGGAGATCAGTGCCTCCAAAGGAGACGATGCCTGACTCCTCGTGAAACTTGATAGGAGTCCCAGGATTCCTGTGGCATTTGGAAAGGGACACTTGGTCTCCCGCCTCAGCTGGAGAGGCGTCCCAATTGCCCTGTCAAGCCTCGAGGAGAATCCAGAGTTGTCCCTCGCAACTAGGCAGGAGTCCTGACGTCGCTGAAGAAACACGTGGGTGGAAGGGCCATCCCCGTCGTAACTCGAGAATATACCCCAGGTTCCCGCCGCAACTCGAGAAAAACCATGAGACTTCCCCCTCGATGCGAGATGAGGCCCGATTCCCCTGCACTGCGTGCAGAGCAATTCCGTGTTGCACATCACACATGAAAGGAGCCTTGATTTCCTTGATGGCACTCCAGAGAAACCCCAAGAACACTGTTTCAAGGCTAGAGGGATCCTGAGGTCACTGTAGCAACACTAAAGAGCTCCGTGGGCCAAAAATCAACTCGAGATGAGAGGTTAGTCCCTGGCTTCGACTCCAGAGGAATACCACCTTACCACAAGCACCTCAAGAGGAGGCTTCTCTCAGCTCTAGGTATGTGAGAGGGACCCTGAGTTTGCGGCCTCAAGTGGAATGGACACCGCGATGCCCTGACGTGAAATAAGGCTGGATATCCCTGCAGTGACTTGAATGCAGGCTCGTCTTGCATCTCCCAAGATGAAAGGATGTCTGAATCCCCTGTGGAGACCACAGAGAAAGACCTAGTTCCCCACCTCATCGCGACCGGAGGCCTCACATCCTTTGAAAACTCCAGAGGTATGCGGAGATCAGTGCCTCCAAAGGAGACGATGCCTGACTCCTCGTGAAACTTGATAGGAGTCCCAGGATTCCTGTGGCACGTGGAAAGGGACCCTTGGTCTCCCGCCTCAGCTGGAGAGGCGTCCCAATTGCCTTGCCAAGCCTCGAGGAGAATCCCGAGTTGTGTCTCGCAACTAGGCAAGAGTCCTGACGTGGCTGAACAAACACGTGGGTGGAAGGGCCATCCCCGTCGTAACTCGAGAATATACCCCAGGTTCCCGCCGCAACTCGAGAAAAACCATGAGACTTCCCCCTCGCCGCGAGATGAGGCCCGATTCCCCTGCACTGCGTGCAGAGCGATTCTGTGTTGCACATCACACATGAAAGGAGCCTTGATTTCCTTCATGGCACTCCAGAGAAACCCCAAGAACACTGTTTCAAGGCTAGAGGGATCCTGAGGTCACTGTAGCAACACGAAAGAGCTCCGTGGACCAAAAATCAACTCGAGATGAGAGGTTAGTCCCTGGCTTTGACTCCAGAGGAATACCACCTTACCACAAGCACCTCAAAAGCAGGCTTCTCTCAGCTCTAGGTATGTGAGAGGGACCCTGAGTTTGCGGCCTCAAGTGGAATGGACACCGCGATGCCCTGACTCGAAATAAGCCCGGATATCCCTGCAGTGACTTGAATGCAGGCTCGTCTTGCATCTCCCAGGACGAAAGGATGTCTGAATCCCCTGTGGAAAGCACAGAGAAAGACTTAGTTCCCCACCTCATCGTGACCGATAGCCTCACATCCTTTCAAAACCCCAGAGGTACGCGGAGATCAGTGCCTCCAAAGGAGACGATGCCTGACTCCTCGTGAAACTTGATAGGAGACCCAGGATTCCTGTGGCACGTGGAAAGGGACCCTTGGTCTCCCGTCTCAGCTGGAGAGGCGTCCCAATTGCCCTGCAAAGTCTCGAGGAGAATCTCGAGTTGTCCCTCGCAACTAGGCAGGAGTCCTGACGTCGCTGAAGAAACACGTGTGTGGAAGGGCCATCCCCGTCGTAACTCGAGAATATACCCCAGGTTCCCGCCGCAACTCGAGAAAAACCATGAGACTTCCCCCTCGCCGCGAGATGAGGCCCGATTCCCCTGCACTGCGTGCAGAGCAATTCCGTGTTGCACATCACACATGAAAGGAGCCTTGATTTCCTTCATGGCACTCCAGAGAAACCCCAAGAACACTGTTTCAAGGCTAGAGGGATCCTGAGGTCACTGTAGCAACACGAAAGAACTCTGTGGACCACAAATCAACTCGAAAAGAGAGGTTAGTCCCTGGATTCGTCTCCAGAGGAATACCACCTTACCACAAGCACCTCAAGAGGAGGCTTCTCTCAGCTCTAGGTATGTGAGAGGGACCCTGAGTTTGCGGCCTCAAGTGGAATGGACACCGCGATGCCCTGACTCGAAATAAGGCCGGATATCCCTGCAGTGACTTCAGTGCAGGCTCGTCTTGCATCTCCCAGGACGAAAGGATGTCTGAATCCCCTGTGTAAAGCACAGAGAAAGACTTAGTTCCCCACCTCATCGCGACCGATAGCCTCACATCCTTTGAAAACTCCAGAGGTACGCGGAGATCAGTGCCTCCAAAGGAGACGATGCCTGACTCCTCGTGAAACTTGATAGGAGTCCCAGGATTCCTGTGGCATTTGGAAAGGGACACTTGGTCTCCCGCCTCAGCTGGAGAGGCGTCCCAATTGCCCTGTCAAGCCTCGAGGAGAATCCAGAGTTGTCCCTCGCAACTAGGCAGGCGTCCTGACGTCGCTGAAAAAACACGTGGGTGGAAGGGCCATCCCCGTCGTAACTCGAGAATATACCCCAGGTTCCCGCCGCAACTCGAGAAAAACCATGAGACTTCCCCCTCGATGCGAGATGAGGCCCGATTCCCCTGCACTGCGTGCAGAGAAATTCCGTGTTGCACATCACACATGAAAGGAGCCTTGATTTCCTTGATGGCACTCCAGAGAAACCCCAAGAACACTGTTTCAAGGCTAGAGGGATCCTGAGGTCACTGTAGCAACACTAAAGAGCTCCGTGGGCCAAAAATCAACTCGAGATGAGAGGTTAGTCCCTGGCTTCGACTCCAGAGGAATACCACCTTACCACAAGCACCTCAAGAGGAGGCTTCTCTCAGCTCTAGGTATGTGAGAGGGACCCTGAGTTTGCGGCCTCAAGTGGAATGGACACCGCGATGCCCTGACTCGAAATAAGGCTGGATATCCCTGCAGTGACTTGAATGCAGGCTCGTCTTGCATCTCCCAAGATGAAAGGATGTCTGAATCCCCTGTGGAGACCACAGAGAAAGACCTAGTTCCCCACCTCATCGCGACCGGAGGCCTCACATCCTTTGAAAACTCCAGAGGTATGCGGAGATCAGTGCCTCCAAAGGAGACGATGCCTGACTCCTCGTGAAACTTGATAGGAGTCCCAGGATTCCTGTGGCACGTGGAAAGGGACCCTTGGTCTCCCGCCTCAGCTGGAGAGGCGTCCCAATTGCCTTGCCAAGCCTCGAGGAGAATCCCGAGTTGTGTCTCGCAACTAGGCAAGAGTCCTGACGTGGCTGAACAAACACGTGGGTGGAAGGGCCATCCCCGTCGTAACTCGAGAATATACCCCAGGTTCCCGCCGCAACTCGAGAAAAACCATGAGACTTCCCCCTCGCCGCGAGATGAGGCCCGATTCCCCTGCACTGCGTGCAGAGCGATTCTGTGTTGCACATCACACATGAAAGGAGCCTTGATTTCCTTCATGGCACTCCAGAGAAACCCCAAGAACACTGTTTCAAGGCTAGAGGGATCCTGAGGTCACTGTAGCAACACGAAAGAGCTCCGTGGACCAAGAATCAACTCGAGATGACAGGTTAGTCCCTGGCTTTGTCTCCACAGGAATACCACCTTACCACAAGCACCTCAAAAGCAGGCTTCTCTAAGCTCTAGGTATGTGAGAGGGACCCTGAGTTTGCGGCCTCAAGTGGAATGGACACCGCGATGCCCTGACTCGAAATAAGGCCGGATATCCCTGCAGTGACTTGAATGCAGGCTCGTCTTGCATCTCCCAGGACGAAAGGATGTCTGAATCCCCTGTGGAAAGCACAGAGAAAGACTTAGTTCCCCACCTCATCGTGACCGATAGCCTCACATCCTTTGAAAACCCCAGAGGTACGCGGAGATCAGTGCCTCCAAAGGAGACGATGCCTGACTCCTCGTGAAACTTGATAGGAGTCCCAGGATTCCTGTGGCACTTGGAAAGGGACACTTGGTCTCCCGCCTCAGGTGGAGAGGCGTCCCAATTGCCCTGCCAAGCCTCGAGGAGAATCCAGAGTTGTCCATCGCAACTAGGCAGGAGTCCTGACGTCGCTGAAGAAACACGTGGGTGGAAGGGCCATCCCCGTCGTAACTCGAGAATATACCCCAGGTTCCCGCCGCAACTCGAGAATAACCATGAGACTTCCCCCTCGCCGCGAGATGAGGCCCGATTCCCCTGCACTGCGTGCAGAGCGATTCTGTGTTGCACATCACACATGAAAGGAGCCTTGATTTCCTTCATGGCACTCCAGAGAAACCCCAAGAACACTGTTTCAAGGCTAGAGGGATCCTGAGGTCACTGTAGCAACACGAAAGTGCTCCGGGGACCAAAAATCAACTCGAGATGAGAGGTTAGTCCCTGGCTTCGACTCCAGAGGAATACCACCTTACCACAAGCACCTCAAGAGAAGGCTTCTCTCAGCTCTAGGTATGTGAGAGGGACCCTGAGTTTGCGGCCTCAAGTGGAATGGACACCGCGATGCCCTGACTCGAAATAAGGCCAGATATCCCTGCAGTGACTTGAATGCAGGCTCGTTTTGCAGCTCCCAAGACGAAAGGATGTCTGAATCCCCTGTGGAGACCACAGAGAAACACCTAGTTCCCCACCTCATCGCGACCGGAGGCCTCACATCCTTTGAAAACTCCAGAGGTATGCGGAGATCAGTGCCTCCAAAGGAGACGATGCCTGACTCCTCGTGAAACTTGATAGGAGACCCAGGATTCCTGTGGCACGTGGAAAGGGACCCTTGGTCTCCCGTCTCAGCTGGAGAGGCGTCCCAATTGCCCTGCAAAGTCTCGAGGAGAATCTCGAGTTGTCCCTCGCAACTAGGCAGGAGTCCTGACGTCGCTGAAGAAACACGTGTGTGGAAGGGCCATCCCCGTCGTAACTCGAGAATATACCCCAGGTTCCCGCCGCAACTCGAGAAAAACCATGAGACTTCCCCCTCGCCGCGAGATGAGGCCCGATTCCCCTGCACTGCGTGCAGAGCAATTCCGTGTTGCACATCACACATGAAAGGAGCCTTGATTTCCTTGATGGCACTCCAGAGAAACCCCAAGAACACTGTTTCAAGGCTAGAGGGATCCTGAGGTCACTGTAGCAACACGAAAGAACTCTGTGGACCACAAATCAACTCGAAAAGAGAGGTTAGTCCCTGGATTCGTCTCCAGAGGAATACCACTTTACCACAAGCACCTCAAGAGGAGGCTTCTCTCAGCTCTAGGTATGTGAGAGGGACCCTGAGTTTGCGGCCTCAAGTGGAATGGACACCGCGATGCCCTGACTCGAAATAAGGCCGGATATCCCTGCAGTGACTTCAGTGCAGGCTCGTCTTGCATCTCCCAGGACGAAAGGATGTCTGAATCCCCTGTGGAAAGCACAGAGAAAGACTTAGTTCCCCACCTCATCGCGACCGATAGCCTCACATCCTTTGAAAACTCCAGAGGTACGCGGAGATCAGTGCCTCCAAAGGAGACGATGCCTGACTCCTCGTGAAACTTGATAGGAGTCCCAGGATTCCTGTGGCATTTGGAAAGGGACACTTGGTCTCCCGCCTCAGCTGGAGAGGCGTCCCAATTGCCCTGTCAAGCCTCCAGGAGAATCCAGAGTTGTCCCTCGCAACTAGGCAGGAGTCCTGACGTCACTGAAGAAACACGTGGGTGGAAGGGCCATCACCGTCGTAACTCGAGAATATACCCCAGGTTCCCGCCGCAACTCGAGAAAAACCATGAGACTTCCCCCTCGATGCGAGATGAGGCCCGATTCCCCTGCACTGCGTGCAGAGCAATTCCGTGTTGCACATCACACATGAAAGGAGCCTTGATTTCCTTGATGGCACTCCAGAGAAACCCCAATAACACTGTTTCAAGGCTAGAGGGATCCTGAGGTCACTGTAGCAACACTAAAGAGCTCCGTGGGCCAAAAATCAACTCGAGATGAGAGGTTAGTCCCTGGCTTCGACTCCAGAGGAATACCACCTTACCACAAGCACCTCAAGAGGAGGCTTCTCTCAGCTCTAGGTATGTGAGAGGGACCCTGAGTTTGCGGCCTCAAGTGGAATGGACACCGCGATGCCCTGACGCGAAATAAGGCTGGATATCCCTGCAGTGACTTGAATGCAGGCTCGTCTTGCATCTCCCAAGATGAAAGGATGTCTGAATCCCCTGTGGAGACCACAGAGAAAGACCTAGTTCCCCACCTCATCGCGACCGGAGGCCTCACATCCTTTGAAAACTCCAGAGGTATGCGGAGATCAGTGCCTCCAAAGGAGACGATGCCTGACTCCTCGTGAAACTTGATAGGAGTCCCAGGATTCCTGTGGCACGTGGAAAGGGTCCCTTGGTCTCCCGCCTCAGCTGGAGAGGCGTCCCAATTGCCTTGCCAAGCCTCGAGGAGAATCCCGAGTTGTGTCTCGCAACTAGGCAAGAGTCCTGACGTGGCTGAACAAACACGTGGGTGGAAGGGCCATCCCCGTCGTAACTCGAGAATATACCCCAGGTTCCCGCCGCAACTCGAGAAAAAGCATGAGACTTCCCCCTCGCCGCGAGATGAGGCCCGATTCCCCTGCACTGCGTGCAGAGCGATTCTGTGTTGCACATCACACATGAAAGGAGCCTTGATTTCCTTCATGGCACTCCAGAGAAACCCCAAGAACACTGTTTCAAGGCTAGAGGGATCCTGAGGTCACTGTAGCAACACGAAAGAGCTCCGTGGACCAAAAATCAACTCGAGATGAGAGGTTAGTCCCTGGCTTTGACTCCAGAGGAATACCACCTTACCACAAGCACCTCAAAAGCAGGCTTCTCTCAGCTCTAGGTATGTGAGAGGGACCCTGAGTTTGCGGCCTCAAGTGGAATGGACACCGCGATGCCCTGACTCGAAATAAGCCCGGATATCCCTGCAGTGACTTGAATGCAGGCTCGTCTTGCATCTCCCAGGACGAAAGGATGTCTGAATCCCCTGTGTAAAGCACAGAGAAAGACTTAGTTCCCCACCTCATCGCGACCGATAGCCTCACATCCTTTGAAAACTCCAGAGGTATGCGGAGATCAGTGCCTCCAAAGGAGACGATGCCTGACTCCTCGTGAAACTTGATAGGAGTCCCCGGATTCCTGTGGCACTTGGATAGGGACACTTGGTCTCCCGCCTCAGCTGGAGAGGCGTCCCAATTGCCTTGCCAAGCCTCGAGGAGAATCCCGAGTTGTGTCTCGCAACTAGGCAAGAGTCCTGACGTGGCTGAACAAACACGTGGGTGGAAGGGCCATCCCCGTCGTAACTCGAGAATATACCCCAGGTTCCCGCCGCAACTCGAGAAAAACCATGAGACTTCCCCCTCGCCGCGAGATGAGGCCCGATTCCCCTGCACTGCGTGCAGAGCTATTCCGTGTTGCACATCACACATGAAAGGAGCCTTGATTTCCTTCATGGCACTCCAGAGAAACCCCAAGAACACTGTTTCAAGGCTAGAGGGATCCTGAGGTCACTGTAGCAACACGAAAGAACTCTTTGGACCACAAATCAACTCGAAAAGAGAGGTTAGTCCCTGGATTCGTCTCCAGAGGAATACCACCTTACCACAAGCACCTCAAGAGGAGGCTTCTCTCAGCTCTAGGTATGTGAGAGGGACCCTGAGTTTGCGGCCTCAAGTGGAATGGACACCGCGATGCCCTGACTCGAAATAAGGCCGGATATCCCTGCAGTGACTTCAGTGCAGGCTCGTCTTGCATCTCCCAGGACGAAAGGATGTCTGAATCCCCTGTGTAAAGCACAGAGAAAGACTTAGTTCCCCACCTCATCGCGACCGATAGCCTCACATCCTTTGAAAACTCCAGAGGTACGCGGAGATCAGTGCCTCCAAAGGAGACGATGCCTGACTCCTCGTGAAACTTGATAGGAGTCCCAGGATTCCTGTGGCATTTGGAAAGGGACACTTGGTCTCCCGCCTCAGCTGGAGAGGCGTCCCAATTGCCCTGTCAAGCCTCGAGGAGAATCCAGAGTTGTCCCTCGCAACTAGGCAGGAGTCCTGACGTCGCTGAAGAAACACGTGGGTGGAAGGGCCATCCCCGTCGTAACTCGAGAATATACCCCAGGTTCCCGCCGCAACTCGAGAAAAACCATGAGACTTCCCCCTCGATGCGAGATGAGGCCCGATTCCCCTGCACTGCGTGCAGAGCAATTCCGTGTTGCACATCACACATGAAAGGAGCCTTGATTTCCTTGATGGCACTCCAGAGAAACCCCAAGAACACTGTTTCAAGGCTAGAGGGATCCTGAGGTCACTGTAGCAACACTAAAGAGCTCCGTGGGCCAAAAATCAACTCGAGATGAGAGGTTAGTCCCTGGCTTCGACTCCAGAGGAATACCACCTTACCACAAGCACCTCAAGAGGAGGCTTCTCTCAGCTCTAGGTATGTGAGAGGGACCCTGAGTTTGCGGCCTCAAGTGGAATGGACACCGCGATGCCCTGACGCGAAATAAGGCTGGATATCCCTGCAGTGACTTGAATGCAGGCTCGTCTTGCATCTCCCAAGATGAAAGGATGTCTGAATCCCCTGTGGAGACCACAGAGAAAGACCTAGTTCCCCACCTCATCGCGACCGGAGGCCTCACATCCTTTGAAAACTCCAGAGGTATGCGGAGATCAGTGCCTCCAAAGGAGACGATGCCTGACTCCTCGTGAAACTTGATAGGAGTCCCAGGATTCCTGTGGCACGTGGAAAGGGACCCTTGGTCTCCCGCCTCAGCTGGAGAGGCGTCCCAATTGCCTTGCCAAGCCTCGAGGAGAATCCCGAGTTGTGTCTCGCAACTAGGCAAGAGTCCTGACGTGGCTGAACAAACACGTGGGTGGAAGGGCCATCCCCGTCGTAACTCGAGAATATACCCCAGGTTCCCGCCGCAACTCGAGAAAAACCATGAGACTTCCCCCTCGCCGCGAGATGAGGCCCGATTCCCCTGCACTGCGTGCAGAGCGATTCTGTGTTGCACATCACACATGAAAGGAGCCTTGATTTCCTTCATGGCACTCCAGAGAAACCCCAAGAACACTGTTTCAAGGCTAGAGGGATCCTGAGGTCACTGTAGCAACACGAAAGAGCTCCGTGGACCAAAAATCAACTCGAGATGAGAGGTTAGTCCCTGGCTTTGACTCCAGAGGAATACCACCTTACCACAAGCACCTCAAAAGCAGGCTTCTCTCAGCTCTAGGTATGTGAGAGGGACCCTGAGTTTGCGGCCTCAAGTGGAATGGACACCGCGATGCCCTGACTCGAAATAAGCCCGGATATCCCTGCAGTGACTTGAATGCAGGCTCGTCTTGCATCTCCCAGGACGAAAGGATGTCTGAATCCCCTGTGGAAAGCACAGAGAAAGACTTAGTTCCCCACCTCATCGTGACCAATAGCCTCACATCCTTTCAAAACCCCAGAGGTACGCGGAGATCAGTGCCTCCAAAGGAGACGATGCCTGACTCCTCGTGAAACTTGATAGGAGACCCAGGATTCCTGTGGCACGTGGAAAGGGACCCTTGGTCTCCCGTCTCAGCTGGAGAGGCGTCCCAATTGCCCTGCAAAGTCTCGAGGAGAATCTCGAGTTGTCCCTCGCAACTAGGCAGGAGTCCTGACGTCGCTGAAGAAACACGTGTGTGGAAGGGCCATCCCCGTCGTAACTCGAGAATATACCCCAGGTTCCCGCCGCAACTCGAGAAAAACCATGAGACTTCCCCCTCGCCGCGAGATGAGGCCCGATTCCCCTGCACTGCGTGCAGAGCAATTCCGTGTTGCACATCACACATGAAAGGAGCCTTGATTTCCTTCATGGCACTCCAGAGAAACCCCAAGAACACTGTTTCAAGGCTAGAGGGATCCTGAGGTCACTGTAGCAACACGAAAGAACTCTGTGGACCACAAATCAACTCGAAAAGAGAGGTTAGTCCCTGGATTCGTCTCCAGAGGAATACCACCTTACCACAAGCACCTCAAGAGGAGGCTTCTCTCAGCTCTAGGTATGTGAGAGGGACCCTGAGTTTGCGGCCTCAAGTGGAATGGACACCGCGATGCCCTGACTCGAAATAAGGCCGGATATCCCTGCAGTGACTTCAGTGCAGGCTCGTCTTGCATCTCCCAGGACGAAAGGATGTCTGAATCCCCTGTGTAAAGCACAGAGAAAGACTTAGTTCCCCACCTCATCGCGACCGATAGCCTCACATCCTTTGAAAACTCCAGAGGTACGCGGAGATCAGTGCCTCCAAAGGAGACGATGCCTGACTCCTCGTGAAACTTGATAGGAGTCCCAGGATTCCTGTGGCATTTGGAAAGGGACACTTGGTCTCCCGCCTCAGCTGGAGAGGCGTCCCAATTGCCCTGTCAAGCCTCGAGGAGAATCCAGAGTTGTCCCTCGCAACTAGGCAGGCGTCCTGACGTCGCTGAAGAAACACGTGGGTGGAAGGGCCATCCCCGTCGTAACTCGAGAATATACCCCAGGTTCCCGCCGCAACTCGAGAAAAACCATGAGACTTCCCCCTCGATGCGAGATGAGGCCCGATTCCCCTGCACTGCGTGCAGAGAAATTCCGTGTTGCACATCACACATGAAAGGAGCCTTGATTTCCTTGATGGCACTCCAGAGAAACCCCAAGAACACTGTTTCAAGGCTAGAGGGATCCTGAGGTCACTGTAGCAACACTAAAGAGCTCCGTGGGCCAAAAATCAACTCGAGATGAGAGGTTAGTCCCTGGCTTCGACTCCAGAGGAATACCACCTTACCACAAGCACCTCAAGAGGAGGCTTCTCTCAGCTCTAGGTATGTGAGAGGGACCCTGAGTTTGCGGCCTCAAGTGGAATGGACACCGCGATGCCCTGACTCGAAATAAGGCTGGATATCCCTGCAGTGACTTGAATGCAGGCTCGTCTTGCATCTCCCAAGATGAAAGGATGTCTGAATCCCCTGTGGAGACCACAGAGAAAGACCTAGTTCCCCACCTCATCGCGACCGGAGGCCTCACATCCTTTGAAAACTCCAGAGGTATGCGGAGATCAGTGCCTCCAAAGGAGACGATGCCTGACTCCTCGTGAAACTTGATAGGAGTCCCAGGATTCCTGTGGCACGTGGAAAGGGACCCTTGGTCTCCCGCCTCAGCTGGAGAGGCGTCCCAATTGCCTTGCCAAGCCTCGAGGAGAATCCCGAGTTGTGTCTCGCAACTAGGCAAGAGTCCTGACGTGGCTGAACAAACACGTGGGTGGAAGGGCCATCCCCGTCGTAACTCGAGAATATACCCCAGGTTCCCGCCGCAACTCGAGAAAAACCATGAGACTTCCCCCTCGCCGCGAGATGAGGCCCGATTCCCCTGCACTGCGTGCAGAGCGATTCTGTGTTGCACATCACACATGAAAGGAGCCTTGATTTCCTTCATGGCACTCCAGAGAAACCCCAAGAACACTGTTTCAAGGCTAGAGGGATCCTGAGGTAACTGTAGCAACACGAAAGAGCTCCGTGGACCAAGAATCAACTCGAGATGACAGGTTAGTCCCTGGCTTTGTCTCCACAGGAATACCACCTTACCACAAGCACCTCAAAAGCAGGCTTCTCTAAGCTCTAGGTATGTGAGAGGGACCCTGAGTTTGCGGCCTCAAGTGGAATGGACACCGCGATGCCCTGACTCGAAATAAGGCCGGATATCCCTGCAGTGACTTGAATGCAGGCTCGTCTTGCATCTCCCAGGACGAAAGGATGTCTGAATCCCCTGTGGAAAGCACGGAGAAAGACTTAGTTCCCCACCTCATCGTGACCGATAGCCTCACATCCTTTGAAAACCCCAGAGGTACGCGGAGATCAGTGCCTCCAAAGGAGACGATGCCTGACTCCTCGTGAAACTTGATAGGAGTCCCAGGATTCCTGTGGCACTTGGAAAGGGACACTTGGTCTCCCGCCTCAGGTGGAGAGGCGTCCCAATTGCCCTGCCAAGCCTCGAGGAGAATCCAGAGTTGTCCATCGCAACTAGGCAGGAGTCCTGACGTCGCTGAAGAAACACGTGGGTGGAAGGGCCATCCCCGTCGTAACTCGAGAATATACCCCAGGTTCCCGCCGCAACTCGAGAATAACCATGAGACTTCCCCCTCGCCGCGAGATGAGGCCCGATTCCCCTGCACTGCGTGCAGAGCGATTCTGTGTTGCACATCACACATGAAAGGAGCCTTGATTTCCTTCATGGCACTCCAGAGAAACCCCAAGAACACTGTTTCAAGGCTAGAGGGATCCTGAGGTCACTGTAGCAACACGAAAGAGCTCCGGGGACCAAAAATCAACTCGAGATGAGAGGTTAGTCCCTGGCTTCGACTCCAGAGGAATACCGCCTTACCACAAGCACCTCAAGAGAAGGCTTCTCTCAGCTCTAGGTATGTGAGAGGGACCCTGAGTTTGCGGCCTCAAGTGGAATGGACACCGCGATGCCCTGACTCGAAATAAGGCCAGATATCCCTGCAGTGACTTGAATGCAGGCTCGTTTTGCAGCTCCCAAGACGAAAGGATGTCTGAATCCCCTGTGGAGACCACAGAGAAACACCTAGTTCCCCACCTCATCGCGACCGGAGGCCTCACATCCTTTGAAAACTCCAGAGGTATGCGGAGATCAGTGCCTCCAAAGGAGACGATGCCTGACTCCTCGTGAAACTTGATAGGAGACCCAGGATTCCTGTGGCACGTGGAAAGGGACCCTTGGTCTCCCGTCTCAGCTGGAGAGGCGTCCCAATTGCCCTGCAAAGTCTCGAGGAGAATCTCGAGTTGTCCCTCGCAACTAGGCAGGAGTCCTGACGTCGCTGAAGAAACACGTGTGTGGAAGGGCCATCCCCGTCGTAACTCGAGAATATACCCCAGGTTCCCGCCGCAACTCGAGAAAAACCATGAGACTTCCCCCTCGCCGCGAGATGAGGCCCGATTCCCCTGCACTGCGTGCAGAGCAATTCCGTGTTGCACATCACACATGAAAGGAGCCTTGATTTCCTTGATGGCACTCCAGAGAAACCCCAAGAACACTGTTTCAAGGCTAGAGGGATCCTGAGGTCACTGTAGCAACACGAAAGAACTCTGTGGACCACAAATCAACTCGAAAAGAGAGGTTAGTCCCTGGATTCGTCTCCAGAGGAATACCACTTTACCACAAGCACCTCAAGAGGAGGCTTCTCTCAGCTCTAGGTATGTGAGAGGGACCCTGAGTTTGCGGCCTCAAGTGGAATGGACACCGCGATGCCCTGACTCGAAATAAGGCCGGATATCCCTGCAGTGACTTCAGTGCAGGCTCGTCTTGCATCTCCCAGGACGAAAGGATGTCTGAATCCCCTGTGGAAAGCACAGAGAAAGACTTAGTTCCCCACCTCATCGCGACCGATAGCCTCACATCCTTTGAAAACTCCAGAGGTACGCGGAGATCAGTGCCTCCAAAGGAGACGATGCCTGACTCCTCGTGAAACTTGATAGGAGTCCCAGGATTCCTGTGGCATTTGGAAAGGGACACTTGGTCTCCCGCCTCAGCTGGAGAGGCGTCCCAATTGCCCTGTCAAGCCTCGAGGAGAATCCAGAGTTGTCCCTCGCAACTAGGCAGGAGTCCTGACGTCGCTGAAGAAACACGTGGGTGGAAGGGCCATCCCCGTCGTAACTCGAGAATATACCCCAGGTTCCCGCCGCAACTCGAGAAAAACCATGAGACTTCCCCCTCGATGCGAGATGAGGCCCGATTCCCCTGCACTGCGTGCAGAGCAATTCCGTGTTGCACATCACACATGAAAGGAGCCTTGATTTCCTTGATGGCACTCCAGAGAAACCCCAAGAACACTGTTTCAAGGCTAGAGGGATCCTGAGGTCACTGTAGCAACACTAAAGAGCTCCGTGGGCCAAAAATCAACTCGAGATGAGAGGTTAGTCCCTGGCTTCGACTCCAGAGGAATACCACCTTACCACAAGCACCTCAAGAGGAGGCTTCTCTCAGCTCTAGGTATGTGAGAGGGACCCTGAGTTTGCGGCCTCAAGTGGAATGGACACCGCGATGCCCTGACGCGAAATAAGGCTGGATATCCCTGCAGTGACTTGAATGCAGGCTCGTCTTGCATCTCCCAAGATGAAAGGATGTCTGAATCCCCTGTGGAGACCACAGAGAAAGACCTAGTTCCCCACCTCATCGCGACCGGAGGCCTCACATCCTTTGAAAACTCCAGAGGTATGCGGAGATCAGTGCCTCCAAAGGAGACGATGCCTGACTCCTCGTGAAACTTGATAGGAGTCCCAGGATTCCTGTGGCACGTGGAAAGGGACCCTTGGTCTCCCGCCTCAGCTGGAGAGGCGTCCCAATTGCCTTGCCAAGCCTCGAGGAGAATCCCGAGTTGTGTCTCGCAACTAGGCAAGAGTCCTGACGTGGCTGAACAAACACGTGGGTGGAAGGGCCATCCCCGTCGTAACTCGAGAATATACCCCAGGTTCCCGCCGCAACTCGAGAAAAACCATGAGACTTCCCCCTCGCCGCGAGATGAGGCCCGATTCCCCTGCACTGCGTGCAGAGCGATTCTGTGTTGCACATCACACATGAAAGGAGCCTTGATTTCCTTCATGGCACTACAGAGAAACCCCAAGAACACTGTTTCAAGGCTAGAGGGATCCTGAGGTCACTGTAGCAACACGAAAGAGCTCCGTGGACCAAAAATCAACTCGAGATGAGAGGTTAGTCCCTGGCTTTGACTCCAGAGGAATACCACCTTACCACAAGCACCTCAAAAGCAGGCTTCTCTCAGCTCTAGGTATGTGAGAGGGACCCTGAGTTTGCGGCCTCAAGTGGAATGGACACCGCGATGCCCTGACTCGAAATAAGGCCGGATATCCCTGCAGTGACTTGAATGCAGGCTCGTCTTGCATCTCCCAGGACGAAAGGATGTCTGAATCCCCTGTGGAAAGCACAGAGAAAGACTTAGTTCCCCACCTCATCGTGACCGATAGCCTCACATCCTTTGAAAACCCCAGAGGTACGCGGAGATCAGTGCCTCCAAAGGAGACGATGCCTGACTCCTCGTGAAACTTGATAGGAGTACCAGGATTCCTGTGGCACTTGGAAAGGGACACTTGGTCTCCCGCCTCAGCTGGAGAGGCGTCCCAATTGCGCTGCCAAGCCTCGAGGAGAATCCAGAGTTGTCCATCGCAACTAGGCAGGAGTCCTGACGTCGCTGAAGAAACACGTGGGTGGAAGGGCCATCCCCGTCGTAACTCGAGAATATACCCCAGGTTCCCGCCGCAACTCGAGAATAACCATGAGACTTCCCCCTCGCCGCGAGATGAGGCCCGATTCCCCTGCACTGCCTGCAGAGCAATTCTGTGTTGCACATCACACATGAAAGGAGCCTTGATTTCCTTCATGGCACTCCAGAGAAACCCCAAGAACACTGTTTCAAGGATAGAGGGATCCTGAGGTCACTGTAGCAACACGAAAGAACTCCGTGGACCAAAAATCAACTCGAGATGAGAGGTTAGTCCCTGGCTTCGACTCCAGAGGAATACCACCTTACCACAAGCACCTCAAGAGGAGGCTTCTCTCAGCTCTAGGTATGTGAGAGGGACCCTGAGTTTGCGGCCTCAAGTGGAATGGACACCGCGATGCCCTGACGCGAAATAAGGCTGGATATCCCTGCAGTGACTTGAATGCAGGCTCGTCTTGCATCTCCCAAGATGAAAGGATGTCTGAATCCCCTGTGGAGACCACAGAGAAACACCTAGTTCCCCACCTCATCGCGACCGGAGGCCTCACATCCTTTGAAAACTCCAGAGGTACGCGGAGATCAGTGCCTCCAAAGGAGACGATGCCTGACTCCTCGTGAAACTTGATAGGAGTCCCAGGATTCCTGTGGCACGTGGAAAGGGACCCTTGGTCTCCCGCCTCAGCTGGAGAGGCGTCCCAATTGCCTTGCCAAGCCTAGAGGAAAATCCCGAGTTGTGTCTCGCAACTAGGCCAGAGTCCTGACGTGGCTGAACAAACACGTGTGTGGAAGGGCCATCCCCGTCGTAACTCGAGAATATACCCCAGGTTCCCGCCGCAACTCGAGAAAAACCATGAGACTTCCCCCTCGCCGCGAGATGAGGCCCGATTCCCCTGCACTGCGTGCAGAGCGATTCTGTGTTGCACATCACACATGAAAGGAGCACTGATTTCCTTCATGGCACTCCAGAGAAACCCCAAGAACACTGTTTCAAGGCTAGAGGGATCCTGAGGTCACTGTAGCAACACGAAAGAGCTCCGTGGACCAAAAATCAACTCGAGATGAGAGGTTAGTCCCTGGCTTCGACTCCAGAGGAATACCACCTTACCACAAGCACCTCAAGAGGAGGCTTCTCTCAGCTCTAGGTATGTGAGAGGGACCCTGAGTTTGCGGCCTCAAGTGGAATGGACACCGCGATGTCCTGACTCGAAATAAGGCCGGATATCCCTGCAGTGACTTGAATGCAGGCTCGTCTTGCATCTCCCAAGACGAAAGGGTGTCTGAATCCCCTGTGGAGACCACAGAGAAAGACCTAGTTCCGCACCTCATCGTGACAGGAGGCCTCAAATCCTTTGAAAACTTCAGAGGTATGCGGAGATCAGTGCCTCCAAAGGAGACGATGCCTGACTCCTTGTGAAACTTGATAGGAGACCCAGGATTCCTGTGGCACGTGGAAAGGGACCCTTGGTCTCCCGTCTCAGCTGGAGAGGCGTCTCAATTGCCCTGCAAAGCCTCGAGGAGAATCCCGAGTTGTCCCTCGCAACTAGGCAGGAGTCCTGACATGGCTGAACACACACGTGTGTGGAAGGGCCTTCCCCGTCGTAACTCGAGAATATACCCCAGGTTCCCGCCGCAACTCGAGAAAAACCATGAGCCTTCCCCCTCGCCGCGAGATGAGGCCCGATTCCCCTGCACTGCATGCAGAGCAATTCCGTGTTGCACATCACACATGAAAGGAGCCTTGATTTCCTTGATGGCACTTCAGAGAAAGCCCAAGAACACTGTTTCAAGGCTAGAGGGATCCTGAGGTCACTGTAGCAACACGAAAGAGCTCCGTGGACCAAGAATCAACACGAGATGAGAGGTTAGTCCCTGGCTTCGACTCCTGAGGAATACCACCTTACCACAAGCATCTCAAGAGGAGGCTTCTCTCAGCTCTAGGTATGTGAGAGGGATCCTGAATTTGCGGCCTCAAGTGAAATGGACACCGTGATCCCCTGACTCGAAATAAGGCCGGATATCCCTGCAGTGACTTGAATGCAGGCTCGTCTTGCATCTCCCAAGAAGAAAGGATGTCTGAATCCCCTGTGGAGACCACAGAGAAACACCTAGTTCCCCACCTCATCGAGACCGGAGGCCTCACATCCTTTGAAAACTCCAGAGGTACACGGAGATCAGTGCCTCCAAAGGAGACGATGCCTGACTCCTCGTGAAACTTGATAGGAGTCCCAGGATTCTTGTGGCACGTGGAAAGGGACCCTTGGTCTCCCGCCTCAGCTGGAGAGGCGTTCCAATTGCCCTGCCAAGCCTCGAGGAGAATCCCGAGTTGTCCCTCGCAACTAGGCAGGAGTCCTGACGTGGCTGAACAAACACGTGGGTGGAAGGGCCATCCCCGTCGTAACTCGAGAATATACCCCAGGTTCCCGCCGCAACTCGAGAAAAACCATGAGACTTCCCCCTCGATGCGAGATGAGGCCCGATTCCCCTGTACTGCGTGCAGAGCAATTCCGTCTTGCACATCACACATGAAAGGAGCCTTGATTTCCTTGATGGCACTCCAGAGAAACCCCAAGAACACTGTTTCAAGGATAGAGGGATCCTGAGGTCACTGTAGCAACAAGAAAGAACTCTGTGGACCAAAAATCAACTCGAAAAGAGAGGTTAGTCCCTGGCTTCGACTCCAGAGGAATACCACCTTACCACAAGCACCTCAAGAGGAGGCTTCTCTCAGCTCTAGGTATGTGAGAGGGACCCTGAGTTTGCGGCCTCAAGTGGAATGGACACCGCGATGCCCTGACTCGAAATAAGGCCGGATATCCCTGCAGTGACTTCAATGCAGGCTCGTCTTGCATCTCCCAGGACGAAAGGATGTCTGAATCCCCTGTGGAAAGCACAGAGAAAGACTTAGTTCCCCACCTCATCGCGACCAATAGCCTCACATTCTTTGAAAACTCCAGAGGTACGCGGAGATCAGTGCCTCCAAAGGAGACGATGCCTGACTCCTCGTGAAACTTGATAGGAGTCCCAGGATTCCTGTGGCACTTGGAAAGGGACACTTGGTCTCCCGCCTCAGCTGGAGAGGCGTCCCAATTGCCCTGTCAAGCCTCGAGGAGAATCCAGAGTTGTCCCTCGCAACTAGGCAGGAGTCCTGACGTCGCTGAAGAAACACGTGTGTGGAAGGGCCATCCCCGTCGTAACTCGAGAATATACCCCAGGTTCCCGCCGCAACTCGAGAAAAACCATGAGACTTCCCCCTCGCCGCGAGATGAGGCCCGATTCCCCTGCACTGCGTGCAGAGCAATTTCGTGTTGCACATCACACATGAAAGGAGCCTTGATTTCCTTGATGGCACTCCAGAGAAACCCCAAGAACACTGTTTCAAGGCTAGAGGGATCCTGAGGTCAATGTAGCAACACGAAAGAGCTCCGTGGGCCAAAAATCAACTCGAGATGAGAGGTTAGTCCCTGGCTTCGACTCCAGGGGAATACCACCTTACCACAAGCACCTCAAGAGGAGGCTTCTCTCAGCTCTAGGTATGTGAGAGGGACCCTGAGTTTGCGGCCTCAAGTGGAATGGACACCGCGATGCCCTGACGCGAAATAAGGCTGGATATCCCTGCAGTGACTTGAATGCAGGCTCGTCTTGCATCTCCCAAGATGAAAGGATGTCTGAATCCCCTGTGGAGACCACAGAGAAAGAACCAGTTCCCCACCTCATCGCGACCGGAGGCCTCACATCCTTTGAAAACTCCAGAGGTACGCGGAGATCAGTGCCTCCAAAGGAGACGATGCCTGACTCCTCGTGAAACTTGATAGGAGACCCAGGATTCCTGTGGCACGTGGAAAGGGACCCTTGGTCTCCCGTCTCAGCTGGAGAGGCGTCCCAATTGCCCTGCAAAGCGTCGAGGAGAATCCCGAGTTGTCCCTCGCAAGTAGGCAGGGGTCCTGACATGGCTGAACACACACGTGTGTGGAAGGGCCATCCCCGTCGTAACTCGAGAATATACCCCAGGTTCCCGCCGCAACTCGAGAAAAACCATGAGACTTCCCCCTCGCCGCGAGATGAGGCCCGATTCCCCTGCACTGCGTGCAGAGCAATTCCGTGTTGCACATCACACATGAAAGGAGCCTTGATTTCCTGATGGCACTCCAGAGAAACCCCAAGAACACTGTTTCAAGGCTAGAGGGATCCTGAGGTCACTGTAGCAACACGAAAGAGCTCCGGGGACCAAGAATCAACACAAGATGAGAGGTTAGTCCCTGGCTTCGACTCCTGAGGAATACCACCTTACCACAAGCACCTCAAGAGGAGGCTTCTCTCAGCTCTAGGTATGTGAGAGGGATCCTGAGTTTGCGGCCACAAGTGGAATGGACACCGCGATGCCCTGACTCGAAATAATGCCGGATATTCCTGCAGTGACTGGAATGCAGGCTCGTCTTGCATCTCCCAAGGAGAAAGGATGTCTGAATCCCCTGTGGAGACCACAGAGAATCACCTAGTTCCCAACCTCATCGCGACCGGAGGCCTCACATCCTTTGAAAACTCCAGAGGTACGCGGAGATCAGTGCCTCCAAAGGAGACGATGTTTGACTCCTCGTGAAACTTGATAGGAGTCCCAGAATTCTTGTGGCACGTGGAAAGGGACCCTTGGTCTCCCGCCTCAGCTGTAGAGGCGTTCCAATTGCCCTGCCAAGCCTCGAGGTGAATCCCGAGTTGTCCCTCGCAACTAGGCAGGAGTCCTGACGTGGCTGAACAAACACGTGGGTGGAAGGGCCATCCCCGTCGTAACTCGAGAATATACCCCAGGTTCCCGCCGCAACTCGAGAAAAACCATGAGACTTCCCCCTCATAGCGAGATGAGGCCCGATTCCCCTGTACTGCGTGCAGAGCAATTCCGTCTTGCACATCACACATGAAAGGAGCCTTGATTTCCTTGATGGCACTCCAGAGAAACCCCAAGAACACTGTTTCAAGGATAGAGGGATCCTGAGGTCACTGTAGCAACAAGAAAGAACTCTGTGGACCAAAAATCAACTCGAAAAGAGAGGTTAGTCCCTGGCTTCGACTCCAGAGGAATACCACCTTACCACAAGCACCTCAAGAGGAGGCTTCTCTCAGCTCTAGGTATGTGAGAGGGACCCTGAGTTTGCGGCCTCAAGTGGAATGGACACCGCGATGCCCTGACTCGAAATAAGGCCGGATATCCCTGCAGTGACTTCAATGTAGGCTCGTCTTGCATCTCCCAGGACGAAAGGATGTCTGAATCCCCTGTGGAAAGCACAGAGAAAGACTTAGTTCCCCACCTCATCGCGACCAATAGCCTCACATTCTTTGAAAACTCCAGAGGTACGCGGAGATCAGTGCCTCCAAAGGAGACGATGCCTGACTCCTCGTGAAACTTGATAGGAGTCCCAGGATTCCTGTGGCACTTGGAAAGGTACACTTGGTCTCCCGCCTCAGCTGGAGAGGCGTCCCAATTGCCCTGCCAAGCCTCGAGGAGAATCCAGAGTTGTCCCTCGCAACTAGGCAGGAGTCCTGACGTCGCTGAAGAAACACGTGTGTGGAAGGGCCATCCCCGTCGTAACTCGAGAATATACCCCAGGTTCCCGCCGCAACTCGAGAAAAACCATGAGACTTCCCCCTCGCCGCGAGATGAGGCCCGATTCCCCTGCACTGCGTGCAGAGCAATTTCGTGTTGCACATCACACATGAAAGGAGCCTTGATTTCCTTGATGGCACTCCAGAGAAACCCCAAGAACACTGTTTCAAGGCTAGAGGGATCCTGAGGTCACTGTAGCAACACGAAAGAGCTCCGGGGACCAAAAATCAACTCGAGATGAGAGGTTAGTCCCTGGCTTCGACTCCAGGGGAATACCACCTTACCACAAGCACCTCAAGAGGAGGCTTCTCTCAGCTCTAGGTATGTGAGAGGGACCCTGAGTGTGCGGCCTCAAGTGGAATGGACACCGCGATGCCCTGACGCGAAATAAGGCTGGATATCCCTGCAGTGACTTGAATGCAGGCTCGTCTTGCATCTCCCAAGATGAAAGGATGTCTGAATCCCCTGTGGAGACCACAGAGAAAGAACCAGTTCCCCACCTCATCGCGACCGGAGGCCTCACATCCTTTGAAAACTCCAGAGGTACGCGGAGATCAGTGCCTCCAAAGGAGACGATGCCTGACTCCTCGTGAAACTTGATAGGAGACCCAGGATTCCTGTGGCACGTGGAAAGGGACCCTTGGTCTCCCGTCTCAGCTGGAGAGGCGTCCCAATTGCCCTGCAAAGCGTCGAGGAGAATCCCGAGTTGTCCCTCGCAAGTAGGCAGGAGTCCTGACATGGCTGAACACACACGTGTGTGGAAGGGCCATCCCCGTCGTAACTCGAGAATATACCCCAGGTTCCCGCCGCAACTCGAGAAAAACCATGAGACTTCCCCCTCGCCGCGAGATGAGGCCCGATTCCCCTGCACTGCGTGCAGAGCAATTCCGTGTTGCACATCACACATGAAAGGAGCCTTGATTTCCTTGATGGCACTCCAGAGAAACCCCAAGAACACTGTTTCAAGGCTAGAGGGATCCTGAGGTCACTGTAGCAACACGAAAGACCTCCGTGGGCCAAAAATCAACTTGAGATGAGAGGTTAGTCCCTGGCTTCGACTCCAGAGGAATACCACCTTACCACAAGCACCTCAAGAGGAGGCTTCTCTCAGCTCTAGGTATGTGAGAGGGACCCTGAGTTTGCGGCCTCAAGTGGAATGGACACCGCGATGCCCTGACTCGAAATAAAGCCGGATATCCCTGCAGTGACTGGAATCCAGGCTCGTCTTGCATCTCCCAAGACGAAAGGGTGTCTGAATCCCCTGTGGAGACCACAGAGAAAGACCTAGTTCCCCACCTCATCGCGACAGGAGGCCTCACATCCTTTGAAAACTCCAGAGGTATGCGGAGATCAGTGCCTCCAAAGGAGACGATGCCTGACTCCTCGTGAAACTTGATAGGAGACCCAGGATTCCTGTGGCACGTGGAAAGGGACCCTTGGTCTCCCGTCTCAGCTGGAGAGGCGTCCCAATTGCCCTGCCAAGCCTCGAGGAGAATCCAGAGTTGTCCCTTGCAACTAGGCAGGAGTCCTGACATCGCTGAAGAAACACGTGGGTGGAAGGGCCATCCCCGTCGTAACTCGAGAATATACCCCAGGTTCCCGCCGCAACTCGAGAAAAACCATGAGACTTCCCCCTCGCCGCGAGATGAGGCCCGATTCCCCTGCACTGCGTGCAGAGCAATTCCGTGTTGCACATCACACATGAAAGGAGCCTTGATTTCCTGATGGCACTCCAGAGAAACCCCAAGAACACTGTTTCAAGGCTAGAGGGATCCTGAGGTCACTGTAGCAACACGAAAGAGCTCCGGGGACCAAGAATCAACACAAGATGAGAGGTTAGTCCCTGGCTTCGACTCCTGAGGAATACCACCTTACCACAAGCACCTCAAGAGGAGGCTTCTCTCAGCTCTAGGTATGTGAGAGGGATCCTGAGTTTGCGGCCTCAAGTGGAATGGACACCGCGATGCCCTGACTCGAAATAATGCCGGATATTCCTGCAGTGACTGGAATGCAGGCTCGTCTTGCATCTCCCAAGAAGAAAGGATGTCTGAATCCCCTGTGGAGACCACAGAGAATCACCTAGTTCCCAACCTCATCGCGACCGGAGGCCTCACATCCTTTGAAAACTCCAGAGGTACGCGGAGATCAGTGCCTCCAAAGGAGACGATGTTTGACTCCTCGTGAAAATTGATAGGAGTCCCAGAATTCTTGTGGCACGTGGAAAGGGACCCTTGGTCTCCCGCCTCAGCTGGAGAGGGGTTCCAATTGCCCTGCCAAGCCTCGAGGTGAATCCCGAGTTGTCCCTCGCAACTAGGCAGGAGTCCTGACGTGGCTGAACAAACACGTGGGTGGAAGGGCCATCCCCGTCGTAACTCGAGAATATACCCCAGGTTCCCGCCGCAACTCGAGAAAAACCATGAGACTTCCCCCTCATAGCGAGATGAGGCCCGATTCCCCTGTACTGTGTGCAGAGCAATTCCGTCTTGCACATCACACATGAAAGGAGCCTTGATTTCCTTGATGGCACTCCAGAGAAACCCCAAGAACACTGTTTCAAGGATAGAGGGATCCTGAGGTCACTGTAGCAACAAGAAAGAACTCTGTGGACCAAAAATCAACTCGAAAAGAGAGGTTAGTCCCTGGCTTCGACTCCAGAGGAATACCACCTTACCACAAGCACCTCAAGAGGAGGCTTCTCTCAGCTCTAGGTATGTGAGAGGGACCCTGAGTTTGCGGCCTCAAGTGGAATGGACACCGCGATGCCCTGACTCGAAATAAGGCCGGATATCCCTGCAGTGACTTCAATGTAGGCTCGTCTTGCATCTCCCAGGACGAAAGGATGTCTGAATCCCCTGTGGAAAGCACAGAGAAAGACTTAGTTCCCCACCTCATCGCGACCAATAGCCTCACATTCTTTGAAAACTCCAGAGGTACGCGGAGATCAGTGCCTCCAAAGGAGACGATGCCTGACTCCTCGTGAAACTTGATAGGAGTCCCAGGATTCCTGTGGCACTTGGAAAGGGACACTTGGTCTCCCGCCTCAGCTGGAGAGGGGTCCCAATTGCCCTGCCAAGCCTCGAGGAGAATCCAGAGTTGTCCCTCGCAACTAGGCAGGAGTCCTGACGTCGCTGAAGAAACACGTGTGTGGAAGGGCCATCCCCGTCGTAACTCGAGAATATACCCCAGGTTCCCGCCGCAACTCGAGAAAAACCATGAGACTTCCCCCTCGCCGCGAGATGAGGCCCGATTCCCCTGCACTGCGTGCAGAGCAATTTCGTGTTGCACATCACACATGAAAGGAGCCTTGATTTCCTTGATGGCACTCCAGAGAAACCCCAAGAACACTGTTTCAAGGCTAGAGGGATCCTGAGGTCACTGTAGCAACACGAAAGAGCTCCGTGGGCCAAAAATCAACTCGAGATGAGAGGTTAGTCCCTGGCTTCGACTCCAGGGGAATACCACCTTACCACAAGCACCTCAAGAGGAGGCTTCTCTCAGCTCTAGGTATGTGAGAGGGACCCTGAGTTTGCGGCCTCAAGTGGAATGGACACCGCGATGCCCTGACGCGAAATAAGGCTGGATATCCCTGCAGTGACTTGAATGCAGGCTCGTCTTGCATCTCCCAAGATGAAAGGATGTCTGAATCCCCTGTGGAGACCACAGAGAAAGAACCAGTTCCCCACCTCATCGCGACCGGAGGCCTCACATCCTTTGAAAACTCCAGAGGTACGCGGAGATCAGTGCCTCCAAAGGAGACGATGCCTGACTCCTCGTGAAACTTGATAGGAGACCCAGGATTCCTGTGGCACGTGGAAAGGGACCCTTGGTCTCCCGTCTCAGCTGGAGAGGCGTCCCAATTGCCCTGCAAAGCGTCGAGGAGAATCCCGAGTTGTCCCTCGCAAGTAGGCAGGAGTCCTGACATGGCTGAACACACACGTGTGTGGAAGGGCCATCCCCGTCGTAACTCGAGAATATACCCCAGGTTCCCGCCGCAACTCGAGAAAAACCATGAGACTTCCCCCTCGCCGCGAGATGAGGCCCGATTCCCCTGCACTGCGTGCAGAGCAATTCCGTGTTGCACATCACACATGAAAGGAGCCTTGATTTCCTTGATGGCACTCCAGAGAAACCCCAAGAACACTGTTTCAAGGCTAGAGGGATCCTGAGGTCACTGTAGCAACACGAAAGACCTCCGTGGGCCAAAAATCAACTTGAGATGAGAGGTTAGTCCCTGGCTTCGACTCCAGAGGAATACCACCTTACCACAAGCACCTCAAGAGGAGGCTTCTCTCAGCTCTAGGTATGTGAGAGGGACCCTGAGTTTGCGGCCTCAAGTGGAATGGACACCGCGATACCCTGACTCGAAATAAGGCTGGATATCCCTGCAGTGACTGGAATCCAGGCTCGTCTTGCATCTCCCAAGACGAAAGGGTGTCTGAATCCCCTGTGGAGACCACAGAGAAAGACCTAGTTCCCCACCTCATCGCGACAGGAGGCCTCACATCCTTTGAAAACTCCAGAGGTACGCGGAGATCAGTGCCTCCAAAGGAGACGATGCCTGACTCCTCGTGAAACTTGATAGGAGACCCAGGATTCCTGTGGCACGTGGAAAGGGACCCTTGGTCTCCCGTCTCAGCTGGAGAGGCGTCCCAATTGCCCTGCCAAGCCTCGAGGAGAATCCAGAGTTGTCCCTTGCAACTAGGCAGGAGTCCTGACGTCGCTGAAGAAACACGTGGGTGGAAGGGCCATCCCCGTCGTAACTCGAGAATATACCCCAGGTTCCCGCCGCAACTCGAGAAAAACCATGAGACTTCCCCCTCGCCGCGAGATGAGGCCCGATTCCCCTGCACTGCGTGCAGAGCAATTCCGTGTTGCACATCACACATGAAAGGAGCCTTGATTTCCTGATGGCACTACAGAGAAACCCCAAGAACACTGTTTCAAGGCTAGAGGGATCCTGAGGTCACTGTAGCAACACGAAAGAGCTCCGGGGACCAAGAATCAACACAAGATGAGAGGTTAGTCCCTGGCTTCGACTCCTGAGGAATACCACCTTACCACAAGCACCTCAAGAGGAGGCTTCTCTCAGCTCTAGGTATGTGAGAGGGATCCTGAGTTTGCGGCCTCAAGTGGAATGGACACCGCGATGCCCTGACTCGAAATAATGCCGGATATTCCTGCAGTGACTGGAATGCAGGCTCGTCTTGCATCTCCCAAGAAGAAAGGATGTCTGAATCCCCTGTGGAGACCACAGAGAATCACCTAGTTCCCAACCTCATCGCGACCGGAGGCCTCACATCCTTTGAAAACTCCAGAGGTACGCGGAGATCAGTGCCTCCAAAGGAAACGATGTTTGACTCCTCGTGAAAATTGATAGGAGTCCCAGAATTCTTGTGGCACGTGGAAAGGGACCCTTGGTCTCCCGCCTCAGCTGTAGAGGCGTTCCAATTGCCCTGCCAAGCCTCGAGGTGAATCCCGAGTTGTCCCTCGCAACTAGGCAGGAGTCCTGACGTGGCTGAACAAACACTTGGGTGGAAGGGCCATCCCCGTCGTAACTCGAGAATATACCCCAGGTTCCCGCCGCAACTCGAGAAAAACCATGAGACTTCCCCCTCATAGCGAGATGAGGCCCGATTCCCCTGTACTGCGTGCAGAGCAATTCCGTCTTGCACATCACACGTGAAAGGAGCCTTGATTTCCTTGATGGCACTCCAGAGAAACCCCTAGACCACTGTTTCAAGGCTAGAGGGATCCTGAGGTCACTGTAGCAACACGAAAGAGCTCCGTGGGCCAAAAATCAACTCGAGATGAGAGGTTAGTCCCTGGCTTTGACTCCAGAGGAATTCCACCTTACCACAAGCACCTCAAGAGGAGGCTTCTCTCAGCTCTAGGTATGTGAGAGGGACCCTGAGTTTGCGGCCTAAAGTGGAATGGACACCGCGATGCCCTGACTCGAAATAAGGCCGGATATCCCTGCAGTGACTGGAATGCAGGCTCGTCTTGCATCTCCCAAGACGAAAGGGTGTCTGAATCCCCTGTGGAGACCACAGAGAAAGACCTAGTTCCCCACCTCATCGCGACAGGAGGCCTCAAATCCTTTGAAAACTCCAGAGGTATGCGGAGATCAGTGCCTCCAAAGGAGACGATGCCTGACTCCTCGTGAAACTTGATAGGAGACCCAGGATTCCTGTGGCACGTGGAAAGGGACCCTTTGTCTCCCGTCTCAGCTGGAGAGGCATCCCAATTGCCCTGTAAAGCCTCGAGGAGAATCCCGAGTTGTCCCTCGCAACTAGGCAGGAGTCCTGACATGGCTGAACACACACGTGTGTGGAAGGGCCATCCCCGTCGTAACTCGAGAATATACCCCAGGTTCCCGCCGCAACTCGAGAAAAACCATGAGACTTCCCCCTCGCCGCGAGATGAGGCCCGATTCCCCTGCACTGCGTGCAGAGCAATTCCGTGTTGCACATCACACATGAAAGGAGCCTTGATTTCCTTGATGGCACTCCAGAGAAACCCCAAGTACACTGTTTCAAGGCTAGAGGGATCCTGAGGTCACTGTAGCAACACGAAAGAGCTCCGTGGACCAAGAATCAACACGAGATGAGAGGTTAGTCCCTGGCTTCGACTCCTGAGGAATACCACCTTACCACAAGCACCTCAAGAGGAGGCTTCTCTCAGCTCTAGGTATGTGAGAGGGATCCTGAGTTTGCGGCCTCAAGTGGAATGGACACCGCGATGCCCTGACTCGAAATAAGGCCGGATATCCCTGCAGTGACTGGAATGCAGGCTCGTCTTCATCTCCCAAGAAGAAAGGATGTCTGAATCCCCTGTGGAGACCACAGAGAAACACCTAGTTCTCCACCTCATCGCGACCGGAGGCCTCACATCCTTTGAAAACTCCAGAGGTACGCGGAGATCAGTGCCTCCAAAGGAGACGATGCCTGACTCCTCGTGAAACTTGATAGGAGTCCCAGGATTCTTGTGGCACGTGGAAAGGGACCCTTGGTCTCCTGCCTCAGCTGGAGAGGCGTTCCAATTGCCCTGCCAAGCCTCGAGGAGAATCCCGAGTTGTCCCTCGCAACTAGGCAGGAGTCCTGACGTGGCTGAACAAACACGTGGGTGGAAGGGCCATCCCCGTCGTAACTCGGGAATATACCCCAGGTTCCTGCCGCAACTCGAGAAAAACCATGAGACTTCCCCCTTGCCGCGAGATGAGGCCCGATTCCCCTGTACTGCGTGCAGAGCAATTCCGTCTTGCACATCACACATGAAAGGAGCCTTGATTTCCTTGATGGCACTCCAGAGAAACCCCAAGAACACTGTTTCAAGGATGGAGGGATCCTGAGGTCACTGTAGCAACACGAAAGAACTCTGTGGACCAAAAATCAACTCGAAAAGAGAGGTTAGTCCCTGGATTCGTCTCCAGAGGAATACCACCTTACCACAAGCACCTCAAGAGGAGGCTTCTCTCAGCTCTAGGTATGTGAGAGGGACCCTGAGTTTGCGGCCTCAAGTGGAATGGACACCGCGATGCCCTGACTCGAAATAAGGCCGGATATCCCTGCAGTGACTTCAATGCAGGCTCGTCTTGCATCTCCCAGGACGAAAGGATGTCTGAATCCCCTGTGGAAAGCACAGAGAAAGACTTAGTTCCCCACCTCATCGCGACCCATAGCCTCACATCCTTTGAAAACTCCAGAGGTATGCGGAGATCAGTGCCTCCAAAGGAGACGATGCCTGACTCCTCGTGAAACTTGATAGGAGACCCAGGATTCCTGTGGCACTTGGAAACGGACACTTGGTCTCACGCCTCAGCTGGAGAGGCGTCCCAGTTGCCCTGCCAAACCTCGAGGAGAATCCCGAGTTGTCCCTCGCAACTAGGCAGGAGTCCTGACGTCGCTGAAGAAACACGTGGGTGGAAGGGCCATCCCCGTCGTAACTCGAGAATATACCCCAGGTTCCCGCCGCAACTCGAGAAAAACCATGAGACTTCCCCCTCGCCGCGAGATGAGGCCCGATTCCCCTGCACTGCGTGCAGAGCAATTACGTGTTGCACATCACACATGAAAGGAGCCTTGATTTCCTTGATGGCACTTCAGAGAAACCCCAAGAACACTGTTTCAAGGCTAGAGGGATCCTGAGGTCACTGTAGCAACACGAAAGAGCTCCGTGGACCAAGAATCAACACGAGATGAGAGGTTAGTCCCTGGCTTCGACTCCTGAGGAATACCACCTTACCACAAGCATCTCAAGAGGAGGCTTCTCTCAGCTCTAGGTATGTGAGAGGGATCCTGAGTTTGCGGCCACAAGTGGAATGGACACCGTGATCCCCTGACTCGAAATAAGGCCGGATATCCCTGCAGTGACTTGAATGCAGGCTCGTCTTGCATCTCCCAAGAAGAAAGGATGTCTGAATCCCCTGTGGAGACCACAGAGAAACACCTAGTTCCCCACCTCATCGAGACCGGAGGCCTCACATCCTTTGAAAACTCCAGAGGTACGCGGAGATCAGTGCCTCCAAAGGAGACGATGCCTGACTCTTCATGAAACTTGATAGGAGTCCCAGGATTCTTGTGGCACGTGGAAAGGGACCCTTGGTCTCCCGCCTCAGCTGGAGAGGCGTTCCAATTGCCCTGCCAAGCCTCGAGGAGAATCCCGAGTTGTCCCTCGCAACTAGGCAGGAGTCCTGACGTGGCTGAACAAACACGTGGGTGGAAGGGCCATCCCCGTCGTAACTCGAGAATATACCCCAGGTTCCCGCCGCAACTCGAGAAAAACCATGAGACTTCCCCCTCGATGCGAGATGAGGCCCGATTCCCCTGTACTGCGTGCAGAGCAATTCCGTGTTGCACATCACACATGAAAGGAGCCTTGATTTCCTTGATGGCACTCCAGAGAAACCCCAAGAACACTGTTTCAAGGATAGAGGGATCCTGAGGTCATGTAGCAACAAGAAAGAACTCTGTGGACCAAAAATCAACTCGAAAAGAGAGGTTAGTCCCTGGCTTCGACTCCAGAGGAATACCACCTTACCACAAGCACCTCAAGAGGAGGCTTCTCTCAGCTCTAGGTATGTGAGAGGGACCCTGAGTTTGCGGCCTCAAGTGGAATGGACACCGCGATGCCCTGACGCGAAATAAGGCTGGATATCCCTGCAGTGACTTGAATGCAGGCTCGTCTTGCATCTCCCAAGATGAAAGGATGTCTGAATCCCCTGTGGAGACCACAGAGAAAGAACCAGTTCCCCACCTCATCGCGACCGGAGGCCTCACATCCTTTGAAAACTCCAGAGGTACGCGGAGATCAGTGCCTCCAAAGGAGACGATGCCTGACTCCTCGTGAAACTTGATAGGAGACCCAGGATTCCTGTGGCACGTGGAAAGGGACCCTTGGTCTCCCGTCTCAGCTGGAGAGGCGTCCCAATTGCCCTGCAAAGCCTCGAGGAGAATCCCGAGTTGTCCCTCGCAAGTAGGCAGGAGTCCTGACATGGCTGAACACACACGTGTGTGGAAGGGCCATCCCCGTCGTAAATCGAGAATATACCCCAGGTTCCCGCCGCAACTCGAGAAAAATCATGAGACTTCCCCCTCGCCGCGAGATGAGGCCCGATTCCCCTGCACTGCGTGCAGAGCAATTCCGTGTTGCACATCACACATGAAAGGAGCCTTGATTTCCTTGATGGCACTCCAGAGAAACCCCAAGAACACTGTTTCAAGGCTAGAGGGATCCTGAGGTCACTGTAGCAACACGAAAGACCTCCGTGGGCCAAAAATCAACTTGAGATGAGAGGTTAGTCCCTGGCTTCGACTCCAGAGGAATACCACCTTACCACAAGCACCTCAAGAGGAGGCTTCTCTCAGCTCTAGGTATGTGAGAGGGACCCTGAGTTTGCGGCCTCAAGTGGAATGGACACCGCGATGCCCTGACTCGAAATAAGGCCGGATATCCCTGCAGTGACTGGAATCCAGGCTCGTCTTGCATCTCCCAAGATGAAAGGATGTCTGAATCCCCTGTGGAGACCACAGAGAAAGACCTAGTATCCCACCTCATCGCGACAGGAGGCCTCACATCCTTTGAAAACTCCAGAGGTATGCGGAGATCAGTGCCTCCAAAGGAGACGATGCCTGACTCCTCGTGAAAATTGATAGGAGTCCCAGAATTCTTGTGGCACGTGGAAAGGGACCCTTGGTCTTCCGCCTCAGCTGGAGAGGCGTTCCAATTGCCCTGCCAAGCCTCGAGGTGAATCCCGAGTTGTCCCTCGCAACTAGGCAGGAGTCCTGACGTGGCTGAACAAACACGTGGGTGGAAGGGCCATCCCCGTCGTAACTCGAGAATATACCCCAGGTTCCCGCCGCAACTCGAGTAAAACCATGAGACTTCCCCCTCATAGCGAGATGAGGCCCGATTCCCCTGTACTGCGTGCAGAGCAATTCCGTCTTGCACATCACACATGAAAGGAGCCTTGATTTCCTTGATGGCACTCCAGAGAAACCCCTAGACAACTGTTTCAAGGCTAGAGGGATCCTGAGGTCACTGTAGCAACACGAAAGAGCTCCGTGGGCCAAAAATCAACTCGAGATGAGAGGTTAGTCCCTGGCTTTGACTCCAGAGGAATTCCACCTTACCACAAGCACCTCAAGAGGAGGCTTCTCTCAGCTCTAGGTATGTGAGAGGGACCCTGAGTTTGCGGCCTCAAGTGGAATGGACACCCCGATGCCCTGACGCGAAATAAGGCTGGATATCCCTGCAGTGACTTGAATGCAGGCTCGTCTTGCATCTCCCAAGATGAAAGGATGTCTGAATCCCCTGTGGAGACCACAGAGAAAGACCTAGTTCCCCACCTCATCGCGACCGGAGGCCTCACATCCTTTGAAAACTCCAGAGGTACGCGGAGATCAGTGCCTCCAAAGGAGACGATGCCTGACTCCTCGTGAAACTTGATAGGAGTCCCAGGATTCCTGTGGCACGTGGAAAGGGACCCTTGGTCTCCCGCCTCAGCTGGAGAGGCGTCCCAATTGCCTTGCCAAGCCTCGAGGAGAATCCCGAGTTGTCCCTTGCAACTAGGCAGGAGTCCTGACGTGGCTGAACAAACACGTGTGTGGAAGGGCCATCCCCGTCGTAACTCGAGAATATACCCCAGGTTCCCGCCGCAACTCGAGAAAAACCATGAGACTTCCCCCTCGCCGCGAGATGAGGCCCCATTCCCCTGTACTGCGTGCAGAACAATTCCGTCTTGCACATCACACATGAAAGGAGCCTTGATTTCCTTGATGGCACTCCAGAGAAACCCCAAGAACACTGTTTCAAGGCTAGAGGGATCCTGAGGTCACTGTAGCAACAAGAAAGAGCTCCGTGGACCAAAAATCAACTCGAGATGAGAGGTTAGTCCCTGGCTTCGACTCCAGAGGAATACCACCTTACCACAAGCACCTCAAGAGGAGGCTTCTCTCAGCTCTAGGTATGTGAGAGGGACCCTGAGTTTGCGGCCTAAAGTGGAATGGACACCGCGATGCCCTGACTCGAAATAAGGCCGGATATCCCTGCAGTGACTGGAATGCAGGCTCGTCTTGTATCTCCCAAGACGAAAGGGTGTCTGAATCCCCTGTGGAGACCACAGAGAAAGACCTAGTTCCCCACCTCATCGCGACAGGAGGCCTCAAATCCTTTGAAAACTCCAGAGGTATGCGGAGATCAGTGCCTCCAAAGGAGACGATGCCTGACTCCTCGTGAAACTTGATAGGAGACCCAGGATTCCTGTGGCACGTGGAAAGGGACCCTTTGTCTCCCGTCTCAGCTGGAGAGGCGTCCCAATTGCCCTGCAAAGCCTCGAGGAGAATCCCGAGTTGTCCCTCGCAACTAGGCAGGAGTCCTGACATGGCTGAACACACACGTGTGTGGAAGGGCCATACCCGTCGTAACTCGAGAATATACCCCAGGTTCCCGCCGCAACTCGAGAAAAACCATGAGACTTCCCCCTCGCCGCGAGATGAGGCCCGATTCCCCTGCACTGCGTGCAGAGCAATTCTGTGTTGCACATCACACATGAAAGGAGCCTTGATTTCCTTGATGGCACTCCAGAGAAACCCCAAGAACACTGTTTCAAGGCTAGAGGGATCCTGAGGTCACTGTAGCAACACGAAAGAGTTCCGTGGACGAAAAATCAACTCGAGATGAGAGGTTAGTCCCTGGCTTCGACTCCAGAGGAATACCACCTAACCACAAGAACCTCAAGAGGAGGCTTCTCTCAGCTCTAGGTATGTGAGAGGGACCCTGAGTTTGCGGCCTCAAGTGGAATGGACACCGCGATGCCCTGACTCGAAATAAGGCCGGATATCCCTGCAGTGACTGGAATGCAGGCTCGTCTTGCATCTCCCAAGACGAAAGGGTGTCTGAATCCCCTGTGGAGACCACAGAGAAAGACCTAGTTCCCCACCTCATCGCGACAGGAGGCCTCAAATCCTTTGAAAACTCCAGAGGTATGCGGAGATCAGTGCCTCCAAAGGAGACGATACCTGACTCCTCGTGAAACTTGATAGGAGACCCAGGATTCCTCTGGCACGTGGAAAGGGACCCTTGGTCTCCCGTCTCAGCTGGAGAGGCGTCCCAATTGCCCTGCCAAGCCTCGAGGAGAATCCCGAGTTGTCCCTCGCAACTAGGCAGGAGTCCTGACATGGCTGAACACACACGTGTGTGGAAGGGCCATCCCCGTCGTAACTCGAGAATATACCCCAGGTTCCCACCGCAACTCGAGAAAAACCATGAGACTTCCCCCTCGCCACGAGATGAGGCCCGATTCCCCTGCACTACGTGCAGAGCAATTCCGTGTTGCACATCACACATGAAAGGAGCCTTGATTTCCTTGATGGCACTCCAGAGAAACCCCAAGAACACTGTTTCAAGGCTAGAGGGATCCTGAGGTCACTGTAGCAACACGAAAGAGCTCCGTGGACCAAGAATCAACACGAGATGAGAGGTTAGTCCCTGGCTACGACTCCTGAGGAATACCACCTTACCACAAGCACCTCAAGAGGAGGCTTCTCTCAGCTCTAGGTATGTGAGAGGGATCCTGAGTTTGCGGCCTCAAGTGGAATGGACACCGCGATGCCCTGACTCTAAATAAGGCCGGATATCCCTGCAGTCACTTGAATGCAGGCTCGTCTTGCATCTCCCAAGAAGAAAGGATGTCTGAATCCCCTGTGGAGACCACAGAGAAACACCTAGTTCCCCACCTCATCGCGACCGGAGGCCTCACATCCTTTGAAAACTCCAGAGGTACGCGGAGATCAGTGCCTCCAAAGGAGACGATGCCTGACTCCTCGTGAAACTTGATAGGAGACCCAGGATTCCTGTGGCACGTGGAAAGGGACCCTTGGTCTCCCGTCTCAGCTGGAGAGGCGTCCCAATTGCCCTGCAAAGCCTCGAGGAGAATCCCGAGTTGTCCCTCGCAACTAGGCAGGAGTCCTGACATGGCTGAACACACACGTGTGTGGAAGCGCCATCCCCGTCGTAACTCGAGAATATACCCCAGGTTCCTGCCGCAACTCGAGAAAAACCATGAGACTTCCCCCTCGCCGCGAGATGAGGCCCGATACCCCTGCACTGCGTGCAGAGCAATTCCGTGTTGCACATCACACATGAAAGGAGCCTTGATTTCCTTGATGGCACTCCAGAGAAACCCCAAGAACACTGTTTCAAGGCTAGAGGGATCCTGAGGTCACTGTAGCAACACAAAAGAGCTCCGTGGACCAAGAATCAACACGAGATGAGAGGTTAGTCCCTGGCTTTGACTCCTGAGGAATACCACCTTACCACAAGCACCTCAAGAGGAGGCTTCTCTCAGCTCTAGGTATGTGAGAGGAATCCTGAGTTTGCGGCCTCAAGTGGAATGGACACCGCGATGCCCTGACTCGAAATAAGGCCGGATATCCCTGCAGTGACTTCAATGCAGGCCCATCTTGCATTTCCCAGGACGAAAGGATGTCTGAATCCCCTGTGGAAAGCACAGAGAAAGACTTAGTTCCCCACCTCATCGCGACCGATAGCCTCACATCCTTTGAAAACTCCAGAGGTACGCGGAGATCAGTGCCTCCAAAGGAGACGATGCCTGACTCCTTGTGAAACTTGATAGGAGTCCCAGGATTCCTGTGGCACTTGGAAAGGGACACTTGGTCTCCCGCCTCAGCTGCAGAGGCGTCCCAATTGCCCTGCCAAGCCTCGAGGAGAATCCAGAGTTGTCCCTCGCAACTAGGCAGGAGTCCTGACGTCGCTGAAGAAACACGTGGGTGGAAGGGCCATCCCCGTCGTAACTCGAGAATATACCCCAGGTTCCCGCCGCAACTCGAGAAAAACCATGAGACTTCCCCTTCGCCGCGAGATGAGGCCCGATTCCCCTGCACTGCATGCAGAGCAATTCTGTGTTGCACATCACACATGAAAGGAGCCTTGATTTCCTTGATGGCACTCCAGAGAAACCCCAAGAACACTGTTTCAAGGCTAGAGGGATCCTGAGGTCACTGTAGCAACACGAAAGAGCTCCGTGGACCAAAAATCAACTCGAGATGAGAGGTTAGTCCCTGGCTTCGACTCCAGAGGAATACCACCTTACCACAAGCACCTCAAGAGGAGGCTTCTCTCAGCTCTAGGTATGTGAGAGGGACCCTGAGTTTGCGGCCTCAAGTGGAATGGACACCGCGATGCCCTGACTCGAAATAAGGCCGGATATCCCTGCAGTGACTGGAATGCAGGCTCGTCTTGCATCTCCCAAGACGAAAGGGTGTCTGAATCCCCTGTGGAGACCACAGAGAAAGACCTAGTTCCCCACCTCATCGCGACAGGAGGCCTCAAATCCTTTGAAAACTCCAGAGGTATGCGGAGATCAGTGCCTCCAAAGGAGACGATGCCTGACTCCTCGTGAAACTTGATAGGAGACCCAGGATTCCTGTGGCACGTGGAAAGGGACCCTTGGTCTCCCGTCTCAGCTGGAGAGGCGTCCCAATTGCCCTGCAAAGCCTCGAGGAGAATCCCGAGTTGCCCCTCGCAACTAGGCAGGAGTCCTGACATGGCTGAACACACACGTGTGTGGAAGGGCCATCCCCGTCGTAACTCGAGAATATACCCCAGGTTCCCGCCGCAACTCGAGAAAAACCATGAGACTTCCCCCTCGCCGCGAGATGAGGCCCGATTCCCCTGCACTGCGTGCAGAGCAATTCCGTGTTGCACATCACACATGAAAGGAGCCTTGATTTCCTTCATGGCACTCCAGAGAAACCCCAAGAACACTGTTTCAAGGCTAGAGGGATCCTGAGGTCACTGTAGCAACACAAAAGAGCTCCGTGGACCAAGAATCAACACGAGATGAGAGGTTAGTCCCTGGCTTCGACTCCAGAGGAATACCACCTTACCACAAGCACCTCAAGAGGAGGCTTCTCTCAGCTCTAGGTATGTGAGAGGGACCCTGAGTTTGCGGCCTCAAGTGGAATGAACACCGCGATGCCCTGACGCAAAATGAGGCTGGATATCCCTGCAGTGACTTGAATGCAGGCTCGTCTTGCATCTCCCAAGATGAAAGGATGTCTGAATCCCCTGTGGAGACCACAGAGAAAGACCTAGTTCCCCACTTCATCGCGACCGGAGGCCTCACATCTTTGAAAACTCCAGAGGTACGCGGAGATCAGTGCCTCCAAAGGAGACGATGCCTGACTCCTCGTGAAACTTGATAGGAGTCCCAGGATTCTTGTGGCACGTGGAAAGGGACCCTTGGTCTCCCGCCTCAGCTGGAGAGGCGTTCCAATTGCCCTGCCAAGCCTCGAGGAGAATCCCGAGTTGTCCCTCGCAACTAGGCAGGAGTCCTGACGTGGCTGAACAAACACGTGGGTGGAAGGGCCATCCCCGTCGTAACTCGAGAATATACCCCAGGTTCCCGCCGCAACTCGAGAAAAACCATGAGACTTCCCCCTCGCCGCGAGATGAGGCCCGATTCCCCTGCACTGCGTGCAGAGCAATTCCGTGTTGCACATCACACATGAAAGGAGCCTTGATTTCCTTCATGGCACTCCAGAGAAACCCCAAGAACACTGTTTCAAGGCTAGAGGGATCCTGAGGTCACTGTAGCAACACGAAAGAGCTCCGTGGACCAAGAATCAACTCGAGATGAGAGGTTAGTCCCTGGCTTCGACTCCTGAGGAATACCACCGTACCACAAGCACCTCAAGAGGAGGCTTCTCTCAGCTCTAGGTATGTGAGAGGGATCCTGAGTTTGCGGCCTCAAGTGGAATGGACACCGCGATGCCCTGACTCTAAATAAGGCCGGATATCCCTGCAGTCACTTGAATGCAGGCTCGTCTTGCATCTCCCAAGAAGAAAGGATGTCTGAATCCCCTGTGGAGACCACAGAGAAACACCTAGTTCCCCACCTCATCGCGACCGGAGGCCTCACATCCTTTGAAAACTCCAGAGGTACGCGGAGATCAGTGCCTCCAAAGGAGACGATGCCTGACTCCTCGTGAAACTTGATAGGAGTCCCAGGATTCCTGTGGCACGTGGAAAGGGACCCTTGGTCTCCCGCCTCAGCTGGAGAGGCGTCCCAATTGCCTTGCCAAGCCTCGAGGAGAATCCCGAGTTGTGTCTCGCAACTAGGCAAGAGTCCTGACGTGGCTGAACAAACACGTGTGTGGAAGGGCCATCCCCGTCGTAACTCGGGAATATACCCCAGGTTCCGGCCGCAACTCGAGAAAAACCATGAGACTTCCCCCTCGCCGCGAGATGAGGCCCGATTCCCCTGCACTTCGTGCAGAGCAATTCCGTGTTGCACATCACACATGAAAGGAGCCTTGATTTCCTTCATGGCACTCCAGAGAAACCCCAAGAACACTGTTTCAAGGCTAGAGGGATCCTGAGGTCACTGTAGCAACACGAAAGAGCTCCGTGGGCCAAAAATCAACTCGAGATGAGAGGTTAGTCCCTGGCTTCGACTCCAGAGGAATACCACCTTACCACAAGCACCTCAAGAGGAGGCTTCTCTCAGCTCTAGGTATGTGAGAGGGACCCTGAGTTTGCGGCCTCAAGTGGAATGGACACCACGATGCCCTGACGTGAAATAAGGCTGGATATCCCTGCAGTGACTTGAATGCAGGCTCGTCTTGCATCTCCCAAGATGAAAGGATGTCTGAATCCCCTGTGGAGACCACAGAGAAAGACCTAGTTCCCCACCTCATCGCGACCGGAGGCCTCAAATCCTTTGAAAACTCCAGAGGTATGCGGAGATCAGTGCCTCCAAAGGAGACGATGCCTGACTCCTCGTGAAACTTGATAGGAGACCCAGGATTCCTGTGGCACGTGGAAAGGGACCCTTGGTCTCCCGTCTCAGCTGGAGAGGCGTCCCAATTGCCCTGCAAAGCCTCGAGGAGAATCCCGAGTTGTCCCTCGCAACTAGGCAGGAGTCCTGACATGGCTGAACACACACGTGTGTGGAAGCGCCATCCCCGTCGTAACTCGAGAATATACCCCAGGTTCCCGCCGCAACTCGAGAAAAACCATGAGACTTCCCCCTCGCCGCGAGATGAGGCCCGATTCCCCTGCACTGCGTGCAGAGCAATTCCGTGTTGCACATCACACATGAAAGGAGCCTTGATTTCCTTCATGGCACTCCAGAGAAACCCCAAGAACACTGTTTCAAGGCTAGAGGGATCCTGAGGTCACTGTAGCAACACAAAAGAGCTCCGTGGACCAAGAATCAACACGAGATGAGAGGTTAGTCCCTGGCTTCGACTCCTGAGGAATACCACCTTACCACAAGCACCTCAAGAGGAGGCTTCTCTCAGCTCTAGGTATGTGAGAGGAATCCTGAGTTTGCGGCCTCAAGTGGAATGGACACCGCGATGCCCTGACTCGAAATAAGGCCGGATATCCCTGCAGTGACTTCAATGCAGGCCCATCTTGCATTTCCCAGGACGAAAGGATGTCTGAATCCCCTGTGGAAAGCACAGAGAAAGACTTAGTTCCCCACCTCATCGCGACCGATAGCCTCACATCCTTTGAAAACTCCAGAGGTACGCGGAGATCAGTGCCTCCAAAGGAGACGATGCCTGACTCCTCGTGAAACTTGATAGGAGTCCCAGGATTCCTGTGGCACTTGGAAAGGGACACTTGGTCTCCCGCCTCAGCTTTAGAGGCGTCCCAATTGCCCTGCCAAGCCTCGAGGAGAATCCAGAGTTGTCCCTCGCAACTAGGCAGGAGTCCTGACGTCGCTGAAGAAACACGTGGGTGGAAGGGCCATCCCCGTCGTAACTCGAGAATATACCCCAGGTTCCCGCCGCAACTCGAGAAAAACCATGAGACTTCCCCCTCGCCGCGAGATGAGGCCCGATTCCCCTGCACTGCGTGCAGAGCAATTCTGTGTTGCACATCACACATGAAAGGAGCCTTGATTTCCTTGATGGCACTCCAGAGAAACCCCAAGAACACTGTTTCAAGGCTAGAGGGATCCTGAGGTCACTGTAGCAACACGAAAGAGCTCCGTGGACCAAAAATCAACTCGAGATGAGAGGTTAGTCCCTGGCTTCGACTCCAGAGGAATACCACCTTACCACAAGCACCTCAAGAGGAGGCTTCTCTCAGCTCTAGGTATGTGAGAGGGACCCTGAGTTTGCGGCCTCAAGTGGAATGGACACCGCGATACCCTGACTCCAAATAAGGCCGAATATCCCTGCAGTGACTGGAATGCAGGCTCGTCTTGCATCTCCCAAGACGAAAGGGTGTCTGAATCCCCTGTGGAGACCACAGAGAAAGACCTAGTTCCCCACCTCATCGCGACAGGAGGCCTCAAATCCTTTGAAAACTCCAGAGGTATGCGGAGATCAGTGCCTCCAAAGGAGACGATGCCTGACTCCTCGTGAAACTTGATAGGAGACCCAGGATTCCTGTGGCACGTGGAAAGGGACCCTTGGTCTCCCGTCTCAGCTGGAGAGGCGTCCCAATTGCCCTGCAAAGCCTCGAGGAGAATCCCGAGTTGTCCCTCGCAAGTAGGCAGGAGTCCTGACATGGCTGAACACACACGTGTGTGGAAGGGCCATCCCCGTCGTAACTCGAGAATATACCCCAGGTTCCCGCCGCAACTCGAGAAAAACCATGAGACTTCCCCCTCGCCGCGAGATGAGGCCCGATTCCCCTGCACTGCGTGCAGAGCAATTCCGTGTTGCACATCACACATGAAAGGAGCCTTGATTTCCTTCATGGCACTCCAGAGAAACCCCAAGAACACTGTTTCAAGGCTAGAGGGATCCTGAGGTCACTGTAGCAACACAAAAGAGCTCCGTGGACCAAGAATCAACACGAGATGAGAGGTTAGTCCCTGGCTTCGACTCCAGAGGAATACCACCTTACCACAAGCACCTCAAGAGGAGGCTTCTCTCAGCTCTAGGTATGTGAGAGGGACCCTGAGTTTGCGGCCTCAAGTGGAATGAACACCGCGATGCCCTGACGCGAAATGAGGCTGGATATCCCTGCAGTGACTTGAATGCAGGCTCGTCTTGCATCTCCCAAGACGAAAGGATGTCTGAATCCCCTGTGGAGACCACAGAGAAAGACCTAGTTCCCCACTTCATCGCGACCGGAGGCCTCACATCTTTGAAAACTCCAGAGGTACGCGGAGATCAGTGCCTCCAAAGGAGACGATGCCTGACTCCTCGTGAAACTTGATAGGAGTCCCAGGATTCCTGTGGCACGTGGAAAGGGACCCTTGGTCTCCCGCCTCAGCTGGAGAGGCGTCCCAATTGCCTTGCCAAGCCTCGAGGAGAATCCCGAGTTGTGTCTCGCAACTAGGCAAGAGTCCTGACGTGGCTGAACAAACACGTGTGTGGAAGGGCCATCCCCGTCGTAACTCGAGAATATACCCCAGTTTCCCGCCGTAACTCGAGAAAAACCATGAGACTTCCCCCTCGCCGCGAGATGAGGCCCGATTCCCCTGCACTGCGTGCAGAGCAATTCTGTGTTGCACATCACACATGAAAGGAGCCTTGATTTCCTTCATGGCACTCCAGAGAAACCCCAAGAACACTGGTTCAAGGCTAGAGGGATCCTGAGGTCACTGTAGCAACACGAAAGAGCTCCGGGGACCAAAAATCAACTCGAGATGAGAGGTTAGTCCCTGGCTTCGACTCCAGAGGAATACCACCTTACCACAAGCACCTCAAGAGGAGGCTTCTCTCAGCTCTAGGTATGTGAGAGGGACCCTGAGTTTGCGGCCTCAAGTGGAATGGACACCGCGATGCCCTGACTCGAAATAAGGCCCGATATCCCTGCAGTGACTGGAATGCAGGCTCGTCTTGCATCTCCCAAGACGAAAGGGTGTCTGAATCCCCTGTGGAGACCACAGAGAAAGACCTAGTTCCCCACCTCATCGCGACAGGAGGCCTCAAATCCTTTGAAAACTCCAGAGGTATGTGGCGATCAGTGCCTCCAAAGGAGACGATGCCTGACTCCTCGTGAAACTTGATAGGAGACCCAGGATTCCTGTGGCACGTGGAAAGGGACCCTTGGTCTCCCGTCTCAGCTGGAGAGGCGTCCCAATTGCCCTGCCAAGCCTCGAGGAGAATCCCGAGTTGTCCCTCGCAACTAGGCAGGAGTCCTGACATGGCTGAACACACACGTGGGTGGAAGGGCCATCCCCGTCGTAACTCGAGAATATACCCCTGGTTCCCGCCGCAACTCGAGAAAAACCATGAGATTTCCCCCTCGCCGCGAGATGAGGCCCGATTCCCCTGCACTGCGTGCAGAGCAATTCCGTGTTGCACATCACACATGAAAGGAGCCTTGATTTCCTTGATGGCACTCCAGAGAAACCCCAAGAACACTGTTTCAAGGCTATAGGGATCCTGAGGTCACTGTGGCAACACGAAAGAGCTCCGTGGACCAAGAATCAACACGAGATGAGAGGTTAGTCCCTGGCTTCGACTCCTGAGGAATACCACCTTACCACAAGCACCTCAAGAGGAGGCTTCTCTCAGCTCTAGGTATGTGAACGGGATCCTGAGTTTGCGGCCTCAAGTGGAATGGACACCGCGATGCCCTGACTCGAAATAAGGCCGGATATCCCTGCAGTGACTTGAATGCAGGCTCGTCTTGCATCTCCCAAGATGAACGTATGTCTGAATCCCTGTGGAGACCACAGAGAAACACCTAGTTCCCCACCTCATCGCGACCGGAGGCCTCACATCCTTTGAAAACTCCAGAGGTACGCGGAGATCAGTGCCTCCAAAGGAGACGATGCCTGACTCCTCGTGAAACTTGATAGGAGTCCCAGGATTCTTGTGGCACGTGGAAAGGGACCCTTGGTCTCCCGCCTCAGCTGGAGAGGCGTTCCAATTGCCCTGCCAAGCCTCGAGGAGAATCCCGAGTTGTCCCTCGCAACTAGGCAGGAGTCCTGACGTGGCTGAACAAACACGTGGGTGGAAGGGCCATCCCCGTCGTAACTCGAGAATATACCCCAGGTTCCCGCCGCAACTCGAGAAAAACCATGAGACTTCCCCCTCGATGCGAGATGAGGCCCGATTCCCCTGTACTGCGTGCAGAGCAATTCCGTGTTGCACATCACACATGAAAGGAGCCTTGATTTCCTTGATGGCACTCCAGAGAAACCCCAAGAACACTGTTTCAAGGCTAGAGGGATCCTGAGGTCACTGTAGCAACACGAAAGAGCTCCGTGGTCCAAAAATCAACTCGAGATGAGAGGTTAGTCCCTGGCTTCGACTCCAGAGGAATACCACCTTACCACAAGCACCTCAAGAGTAGGCTTCTCTCAGCTCTAGTTATGTGTGAGGGACCCTGAGTTTGCGGCCTCAAGTGGAATGGACACCGCGATGCCCTGACTCGAAATAAGGCCGGATATCCCTGCAGTGACTGGAATGCAGGCTCGTCTTGCATCTCCCAAGACGAAAGGGTGTCTGAATCCCCTGTGGAGACCACAGAGAAAGACCTAGTTCCCCACCTCATCGCGACAGGAGGCCTCAAATCCTTTGAAAACTCCAGAGGTATGCGGAGATCAGTGCCTCCAAAGGAGACGATGCCTGACTCCTCGTGAAACTTGATAGGAGACCCAGGATTCCTGTGGCACGTGGAAAGGGACCCTTGGTCTCCCGTCTCAGCTGGAGAGGCATCCCAATTGCCCTGCAAAGCCTCGAGGAGAATCCCGAGTTGTCCCTCGCAACTAGGCAGGAGTCCTGACATGGCTGAACACACACGTGGGTGGAAGGGCCATCCCCGTCGTAACTCGAGAATATACCCCAGGTTCCCGCCGCAACTCGAGAAAAACCATGAGAGTTCCCCCTCGCCGCGAGATGAGGCCCGATTCCCCTGCACTGCGTGCAGAGCAATTCCGTGTTGCACATCACACATGAAAGGAGCCTTGATTTCCTTCATGGCACTCCAGAGAAACCCCAAGAACACTGTTTCAAGGCTAGAGGGATCCTGAGGTCACTGTAGCAACACGAAAGAGCTCCGTGGACCAAGAATCAACTCGAGATGAGAGGTTAGTCCCTGGCTTCGACTCCTGAGGAATACCACCGTACCACAAGCACCTCAAGAGGAGGCTTCTCTCAGCTCTAGGTATGTGAGAGGGATCCTGAGTTTGCGGCCTCAAGTGGAATGGACACCACGAGGCCCTGACTCGAAATAAGGCCGGATATCCCTGCAGTGACTTGAATGCAGGCTCGTCTTGCATCTCCCATGAAGAAAGGATGTCTGAATCCCCTGTGGAGACCACAGAGAAAGACCTAGTTCCCCACCTCATCGCGACCGGAGGCCTCACATCCTTTGAAAATTCCAGAGGTACTCAGAGATCAGTGCCTCCAAAGGAGATGATGCCTGACTCCTCGTGAAACTTGATAGGAGTCCCAGGATTCTTGTGGCACGTGGAAAGGGACCCTTGGTCTCCCGCCTCAGCTGGAGAGGCGTTCCAATTGCCCTGCCAAGCCTCGAGGAGAATCCCGAGTTGTCCCTCGCAACTAGGCAGGAGTCCTGACGTGGCTGAACAAACACGTGGGTGGAAGGGCCATCCCCGTCGTAACTCGAGAATATACCCTAGGTTCCCGCCGCAACTCGAGAAAAACCATGAGACTTCCCCCTCGATGCGAGATGAGGCCCGATTCCCCTGTACTGCGTGCAAAGCAATTCCGTGTTGCACATCACACATGAAAGGAGCCTTGATTTCCTTGATGGCACTCCAGAGAAACCCCAAGAACACTGTTTCAAGGCTAGAGGGATCCTGAGTTCACTGTAGCAACACGAAAGAGCTCCGTGGACCAAAAATCAACTCGAGATGAGAGGTTAGTCCCTGGCTTCGACTCCAGAGGAATACCACCTTACCACAAGCACCTCAAGAGGAGGCTTCTCTCAGCTCTAGGTATGTGAGAGGGACCCTGAGTTTGCGGCCTCAAATGGAATGGACACCGCGATGCCCTGACGAGAAATAAGGCTGGATATCCCTGCAGTGACATGAATGCAGGCTCGTCTTGCATCTCCCAAGAAGAAAGGATGTCTGAATCCCCTGTGGAGACCACAGAGAAACACCTAGTTCCCCACCTCATCGCGACCGGAGGCCTCACATCCTTTGAAAACTCCAGAGGTACGCGGAGATCAGTGCCTCCAAAGGAGACAATGCCTGACTCCTCGTGAAACTTGATAGGAGTCCCAGGATTCTTGTGGCACGTGGAAAGGGACCCTTGGTCTCCCGCCTCAGCTGGAGAGGCGTTCCAATTGCCCTGCCAAGCCTCGAGGAGAATCCCGAGTTGTCCCTCGCAACTAGGCAGGAGTCCTGACGTGGCTGAACAAACACGTGGGTGGAAGGGCCATCCCCGTCGTAACTCGAGAATATACCCCAGGTTCCCGCCGCAACTCGAGAAAAACCATGAGACTTCCCCCTCGCCGCGAGATGAGGCCCGATTCCCCTGCACTGCGTGCAGAGCAATTCCGTGTTGCACATCACACATGAAAGGAGCCTTGATTTCCTTGATGGCACTCCAGAGAAACCCCAAGAACACTGTTTCAAGGCTGGAGGGATCCTGAGGTCACTGTAGCAACACGAAAGAACTCTGTGGACCAAAAATCAACTCGAAAAGAGAGGTTAGTCCCTGGATTCGTCTCCAGAGGAATACCACCTTACCACAAGCACCTCAAGAGGAGGCTTCTCTCAGCTCTAGGTATGTGAGAGGGACCCTGAGTTTGCGGCCTCAAGTGGAATGGACACCGCGATGCCCTGACTCGAAATAAGGCCGGATATCCCTGCAGTGACTTCAATGCAGGCTCGTCTTGCATCTCCCAGGACGAAAGGATGTCTGAATCCCCTGTGGAAAGCACAGAGAAAGACTTAGTTCCCCACCTCATCGCGACCGGAGGCCTCACATCCTTTGAAAACTCCAGAGGTACGCGGAGATCAGTGCCTCCGAAGGAGACGATGCCTGACTCCTCGTGAAACTTGATAGGAGTCCCAGGATTCCTGTGGCACTTGGAAAGGGACACTTGGTCTCCCGCCTCAGCTGGAGAGGCGTCCCAATTGCCCTGCCAAGCCTCGAGGAGAATCCAGAGTTGTCCCTCGCAACTAGGCAGGAGTCCTGACGTCGCTGAAGAAACACGTGGGTGGAAGGGCCATCCCCGTCGTAACTCGAGAATATACCCCAGGTTCCCGCCGCAACTCGAGAAAAACCATGAGACTTCCCCCTCGCCGCGAGATGAGGCCCGATACCCCTGCACTGCGTGCACAGCAATTCCGTGTTGCACATCACACATGAAAGGAGCCTTGATTTCCTTGATGGCACTCCAGAGAAACCCCAAGAACACTGTTTCAAGGCTAGAGGGATCCTGAGGTCACTGTAGCAACACGAAAGAGCTCCGTGGGCCAAAAATCAACTCGAGATGAGAGGTTAGTCCCTGGCTTCGACTCAAGAGGAATACCACCTTACCACAAGCACCTCAAGAGGAGGCTTCTCTCAGCTCTAGGTATGTGAGAGGGACCCTGAGTTTGCGGCCTCAAGTGGAATGGACACCGCGATGCCCTGACGCGAAATAAGGACGGATATCCCTACAGTGACTGGAATGCAGGCTCGTCTTGCATCTCCCAAGACGAAAGGGTGTCTGAATCCCCTGTGGAGACCACAGAGAAAGACCTAGTTCCCCACCTCATCGCGACAGGAGGCCTCAAATCCTTTGAAAACTCCAGAGGTATGCGGAGATCAGTGCCTCCAAAGGAGACGATGCCTGACTCCTCGTGAAACTTGATAGGAGACCCAGGATTCCTGTGGCACGTGGAAAGGGACCCTTGGTCTCCCGTCTCAGCTGGAGAGGCGTCCCAATTGCCCTGCAAAGCCTCGAGGAGAATCCCGAGTTGTCCCTCGCAAGTAGGCAGGAGTCCTGACGTCGCTGAAGAAACACGTGGGTGGAAGGGCCATCCCCGTCGTAACTCGAGAATATCCCCCAGGTTCCCGCCGCAACTCGAGAAAAACCATGAGACTTCCCCCTCGCCGCGAGATGAGGCCCGATTCCCCTGCACTGCGTGCAGAGCGATTCTGTGTTGCATATCACACATGAAAGGAGCCTTGATTTCCTTGATGGCACTCCAGAGAAACCCCAAGAACACTGTTTCAAGGCTAGAGGGATCCTGAGGTCACTGTAGCAACACGAAAGAGCTCCGTGGACCAAGAATCAACACGAGATGAGAGGTTAGTCCCTGGCTTCGACTCCTGAGGAATACCACCTTACCACAAGCACCTCAAGAGGAGGCTTCTCTCAGCTCTAGGTATGTGAGAGGGATGTTGAGTTTGCGGCCTCAAGTGGAATGGACACCGTGATGCCCTGACTCGAAATAAGGCCGGATATCCCTGCAGTGACTTGAATGCAGGCTCGTCTTGCATCTCCCAAGAAGAAAGGATGTCTGAATCCCCTGTGGAGACCACAGAGAAAGACCTAGTTCCCCACCTCATCGCGACCGGAGGCCTCACATCCTTTGAAAACTCCAGAGGTACGCGGAGATCAGTGCCTCCAAAGGAGACGATGCCTGACTCCTCGTGAAACTTGATAGGAGTCCCAGGATTCTTGTGGCACGTGGAAAGGGACCCTTGGTCTCCCGCCTCAGCTGGAGAGGCGTTCCAATTGCCCTGCCAAGCCTCGAGGAGAATCCCGAGTTGTCCCTCGCAACTAGGCAGGAGTCCTGACGTGGCTGAACAAACACGTGGGTGGAAGGGCCATCCCCGTCGTAACTCGAGAATATACCCCAGGTTCCCGCCGCAACTCGAGAAAAACCATGAGACTTCCCCCTCGATGCAAGATGAGGCCCGATTCCCCTGTACTGCGTGCAGAGCAATTCCGTCTTGCACATCACACATGAAAGGAGCCTTGATTTCCTTGATGGCACTCCAGAGAAACCCCAAGAACACTGTTTCAAGTATAGAGGGATCCTGAGGTCACTGTAGCAACACGAAAGAACTCTGTGGACCAAAAATCAACTCGAAAATAGAGGTTAGTCCCTGGATTCGTCTCCAGAGGAATACCACCTTACCACAAGCACCTCAAGAGGAGGCTTCTCTCAGCTCTGGGTATGTGAGAGGGACCCTGAGTTTGCGGCCTCAAGTGGAATGGACACCGCGATGCCCTGACTCGAAATAAGGCCGGATATCCCTGCAGTGACTTCAATGCAAGCTCGTCTTGCATCTCCCAGGACGAAAGGATGTCTGAATCCCCTGTGGAAACACAGAGAAAGACTTAGTTCCCCACCTCATCGCGACCGATAGCCTCACATCCTTTGAAAACTCCAGAGGTACGCGGAGATCAGTGCCTCCAAAGGAGACGATGCCTGACTCCTCGTGAAACTTGATAGGAGTCCCAGGATTCTTGTGGCACGTGGAAAGGGACCCTTGGTCTCCCGCCTCAGCTGGAGAGGCGTTCCAATTGCCCTGCCAAGCCTCGAGGAGAATCCCGAGTTGTCCCTCGCAACTAGGCAGGAGTCCTGACGTGGCTGAACAAACACGTGGGTGGAAGGGCCATCCCCGTCGTAACTCGAGAATATACCCCAGGTTCCCGCCGCAACTCGAGAAAAACCATGAGACTTCCCCCTCGCCGCGAGATGAGGCCCGATTCCCCTGCACTGCGTGCAGAGCAATTCCGTGTTGCACATCACACATGAAAGGAGCCTTGATTTCCTTCATGGCACTCCAGAGAAACCCCAAGAACACTGTTTCAAGGCTAGAGGGATCCTGAGGTCACTGTAGCAACACGAAAGAGCTCCGTGGACCAAGAATCAACTCGAGATGAGAGGTTAGTCCCTGGCTTCGACTCCTGAGGAATACCACCGTACCACAAGCACCTCAAGAGGAGGCTTCTCTCAGCTCTAGGTATGTGAGAGGGATCCTGAGTTTGCGGCCTCAAGTGGAATGGACACCGCGATGCCCTGACTCTAAATAAGGCCGGATATCCCTGCAGTCACTTGAATGCAGGCTCGTCTTGCATCTCCCAAGAAGAAAGGATGTCTGAATCCCCTGTGGAGACCACAGAGAAACACCTAGTTCCCCACCTCATCGCGACCGGAGGCCTCACATCCTTTGAAAACTCCAGAGGTACGCGGAGATCAGTGCCTCCAAAGGAGACGATGCCTGACTCCTCGTGAAACTTGATAGGAGTCCCAGGATTCCTGTGGCACGTGGAAAGGGACCCTTGGTCTCCCGCCTCAGCTGGAGAGGCGTCCCAATTGCCTTGCCAAGCCTCGAGGAGAATCCCGAGTTGTGTCTCGCAACTAGGCAAGAGTCCTGACGTGGCTGAACAAACACGTGTGTGGAAGGGCCATCCCCGTCGTAACTCGGGAATATACCCCAGGTTCCGGCCGCAACTCGAGAAAAACCATGAGACTTCCCCCTCGCCGCGAGATGAGGCCCGATTCCCCTGCACTTCGTGCAGAGCAATTCCGTGTTGCACATCACACATGAAAGGAGCCTTGATTTCCTTCATGGCACTCCAGAGAAACCCCAAGAACACTGTTTCAAGGCTAGAGGGATCCTGAGGTCACTGTAGCAACACGAAAGAGCTCCGTGGGCCAAAAATCAACTCGAGATGAGAGGTTAGTCCCTGGCTTCGACTCCAGAGGAATACCACCTTACCACAAGCACCTCAAGAGGAGGCTTCTCTCAGCTCTAGGTATGTGAGAGGGACCCTGAGTTTGCGGCCTCAAGTGGAATGGACACCACGATGCCCTGACGTGAAATAAGGCTGGATATCCCTGCAGTGACTTGAATGCAGGCTCGTCTTGCATCTCCCAAGATGAAAGGATGTCTGAATCCCCTGTGGAGACCACAGAGAAAGACCTAGTTCCCCACCTCATCGCGACCGGAGGCCTCAAATCCTTTGAAAACTCCAGAGGTATGCGGAGATCAGTGCCTCCAAAGGAGACGATGCCTGACTCCTCGTGAAACTTGATAGGAGACCCAGGATTCCTGTGGCACGTGGAAAGGGACCCTTGGTCTCCCGTCTCAGCTGGAGAGGCGTCCCAATTGCCCTGCAAAGCCTCGAGGAGAATCCCGAGTTGTCCCTCGCAACTAGGCAGGAGTCCTGACATGGCTGAACACACACGTGTGTGGAAGCGCCATCCCCGTCGTAACTCGAGAATATACCCCAGGTTCCCGCCGCAACTCGAGAAAAACCATGAGACTTCCCCCTCGCCGCGAGATGAGGCCCGATTCCCCTGCACTGCGTGCAGAGCAATTCCGTGTTGCACATCACACATGAAAGGAGCCTTGATTTCCTTCATGGCACTCCAGAGAAACCCCAAGAACACTGTTTCAAGGCTAGAGGGATCCTGAGGTCACTGTAGCAACACAAAAGAGCTCCGTGGACCAAGAATCAACACGAGATGAGAGGTTAGTCCCTGGCTTCGACTCCTGAGGAATACCACCTTACCACAAGCACCTCAAGAGGAGGCTTCTCTCAGCTCTAGGTATGTGAGAGGAATCCTGAGTTTGCGGCCTCAAGTGGAATGGACACCGCGATGCCCTGACTCGAAATAAGGCCGGATATCCCTGCAGTGACTTCAATGCAGGCCCATCTTGCATTTCCCAGGACGAAAGGATGTCTGAATCCCCTGTGGAAAGCACAGAGAAAGACTTAGTTCCCCACCTCATCGCGACCGATAGCCTCACATCCTTTGAAAACTCCAGAGGTACGCGGAGATCAGTGCCTCCAAAGGAGACGATGCCTGACTCCTCGTGAAACTTGATAGGAGTCCCAGGATTCCTGTGGCACTTGGAAAGGGACACTTGGTCTCCCGCCTCAGCTTTAGAGGCGTCCCAATTGCCCTGCCAAGCCTCGAGGAGAATCCAGAGTTGTCCCTCGCAACTAGGCAGGAGTCCTGACGTCGCTGAAGAAACACGTGGGTGGAAGGGCCATCCCCGTCGTAACTCGAGAATATACCCCAGGTTCCCGCCGCAACTCGAGAAAAACCATGAGACTTCCCCCTCGCCGCGAGATGAGGCCCGATTCCCCTGCACTGCGTGCAGAGCAATTCTGTGTTGCACATCACACATGAAAGGAGCCTTGATTTCCTTGATGGCACTCCAGAGAAACCCCAAGAACACTGTTTCAAGGCTAGAGGGATCCTGAGGTCACTGTAGCAACACGAAAGAGCTCCGTGGACCAAAAATCAACTCGAGATGAGAGGTTAGTCCCTGGCTTCGACTCCAGAGGAATACCACCTTACCACAAGCACCTCAAGAGGAGGCTTCTCTCAGCTCTAGGTATGTGAGAGGGACCCTGAGTTTGCGGCCTCAAGTGGAATGGACACCGCGATACCCTGACTCCAAATAAGGCCGAATATCCCTGCAGTGACTGGAATGCAGGCTCGTCTTGCATCTCCCAAGACGAAAGGGTGTCTGAATCCCCTGTGGAGACCACAGAGAAAGACCTAGTTCCCCACCTCATCGCGACAGGAGGCCTCAAATCCTTTGAAAACTCCAGAGGTATGCGGAGATCAGTGCCTCCAAAGGAGACGATGCCTGACTCCTCGTGAAACTTGATAGGAGACCCAGGATTCCTGTGGCACGTGGAAAGGGACCCTTGGTCTCCCGTCTCAGCTGGAGAGGCGTCCCAATTGCCCTGCAAAGCCTCGAGGAGAATCCCGAGTTGTCCCTCGCAAGTAGGCAGGAGTCCTGACATGGCTGAACACACACGTGTGTGGAAGGGCCATCCCCGTCGTAACTCGAGAATATACCCCAGGTTCCCGCCGCAACTCGAGAAAAACCATGAGACTTCCCCCTCGCCGCGAGATGAGGCCCGATTCCCCTGCACTGCGTGCAGAGCAATTCCGTGTTGCACATCACACATGAAAGGAGCCTTGATTTCCTTCATGGCACTCCAGAGAAACCCCAAGAACACTGTTTCAAGGCTAGAGGGATCCTGAGGTCACTGTAGCAACACAAAAGAGCTCCGTGGACCAAGAATCAACACGAGATGAGAGGTTAGTCCCTGGCTTCGACTCCAGAGGAATACCACCTTACCACAAGCACCTCAAGAGGAGGCTTCTCTCAGCTCTAGGTATGTGAGAGGGACCCTGAGTTTGCGGCCTCAAGTGGAATGAACACCGCGATGCCCTGACGCGAAATGAGGCTGGATATCCCTGCAGTGACTTGAATGCAGGCTCGTCTTGCATCTCCCAAGACGAAAGGATGTCTGAATCCCCTGTGGAGACCACAGAGAAAGACCTAGTTCCCCACTTCATCGCGACCGGAGGCCTCACATCTTTGAAAACTCCAGAGGTACGCGGAGATCAGTGCCTCCAAAGGAGACGATGCCTGACTCCTCGTGAAACTTGATAGGAGTCCCAGGATTCCTGTGGCACGTGGAAAGGGACCCTTGGTCTCCCGCCTCAGCTGGAGAGGCGTCCCAATTGCCTTGCCAAGCCTCGAGGAGAATCACGAGTTGTGTCTCGCAACTAGGCAAGAGTCCTGACGTGGCTGAACAAACACGTGTGTGGAAGGGCCATCCCCGTCGTAACTCGAGAATATACCCCAGTTTCCCGCCGTAACTCGAGAAAAACCATGAGACTTCCCCCTCGCCGCGAGATGAGGCCCGATTCCCCTGCACTGCGTGCAGAGCAATTCTGTGTTGCACATCACACATGAAAGGAGCCTTGATTTCCTTCATGGCACTCCAGAGAAACCCCAAGAACACTGGTTCAAGGCTAGAGGGATCCTGAGGTCACTGTAGCAACACGAAAGAGCTCCGGGGACCAAAAATCAACTCGAGATGAGAGGTTAGTCCCTGGCTTCGACTCCAGAGGAATACCACCTTACCACAAGCACCTCAAGAGGAGGCTTCTCTCAGCTCTAGGTATGTGAGAGGGACCCTGAGTTTGCGGCCTCAAGTGGAATGGACACCGCGATGCCCTGACTCGAAATAAGGCCCGATATCCCTGCAGTGACTGGAATGCAGGCTCGTCTTGCATCTCCCAAGACGAAAGGGTGTCTGAATCCCCTGTGGAGACCACAGAGAAAGACCTAGTTCCCCACCTCATCGCGACAGGAGGCCTCAAATCCTTTGAAAACTCCAGAGGTATGTGGCGATCAGTGCCTCCAAAGGAGACGATGCCTGACTCCTCGTGAAACTTGATAGGAGACCCAGGATTCCTGTGGCACGTGGAAAGGGACCCTTGGTCTCCCGTCTCAGCTGGAGAGGCGTCCCAATTGCCCTGCCAAGCCTCGAGGAGAATCCCGAGTTGTCCCTCGCAACTAGGCAGGAGTCCTGACATGGCTGAACACACACGTGGGTGGAAGGGCCATCCCCGTCGTAACTCGAGAATATACCCCTGGTTCCCGCCGCAACTCGAGAAAAACCATGAGATTTCCCCCTCGCCGCGAGATGAGGCCCGATTCCCCTGCACTGCGTGCAGAGCAATTCCGTGTTGCACATCACACATGAAAGGAGCCTTGATTTCCTTGATGGCACTCCAGAGAAACCCCAAGAACACTGTTTCAAGGCTATAGGGATCCTGAGGTCACTGTGGCAACACGAAAGAGCTCCGTGGACCAAGAATCAACACGAGATGAGAGGTTAGTCCCTGGCTTCGACTCCTGAGGAATACCACCTTACCACAAGCACCTCAAGAGGAGGCTTCTCTCAGCTCTAGGTATGTGAACGGGATCCTGAGTTTGCGGCCTCAAGTGGAATGGACACCGCGATGCCCTGACTCGAAATAAGGCCGGATATCCCTGCAGTGACTTGAATGCAGGCTCGTCTTGCATCTCCCAAGATGAACGTATGTCTGAATCCCTGTGGAGACCACAGAGAAACACCTAGTTCCCCACCTCATCGCGACCGGAGGCCTCACATCCTTTGAAAACTCCAGAGGTACGCGGAGGTCAGTGCCTCCAAAGGAGACGATGCCTGACTCCTCGTGAAACTTGATAGGAGTCCCAGGATTCTTGTGGCACGTGGAAAGGGACCCTTGGTCTCCCGCCTCAGCTGGAGAGGCGTTCCAATTGCCCTGCCAAGCCTCGAGGAGAATCCAGAGTTGTCCCTCGCAACTAGGCAGGAGTCCTGACGTGGCTGAACAAACACGTGGGTGGAAGGGCCATCCCCGTCGTAACTCGAGAATATACCCCAGGTTCCCGCCGCAACTCGAGAAAAACCATGAGACTTCCCCCTCGATGCGAGATGAGGCCCGATTCCCCTGTACTGCGTGCAGAGCAATTCCGTGTTGCACATCACACATGAAAGGAGCCTTGATTTCCTTGATGGCACTCCAGAGAAACCCCAAGAACACTGTTTCAAGGCTAGAGGGATCCTGAGGTCACTGTAGCAACACGAAAGAGCTCCGTGGTCCAAAAATCAACTCGAGATGAGAGGTTAGTCCCTGGCTTCGACTCCAGAGGAATACCACCTTACCACAAGCACCTCAAGAGTAGGCTTCTCTCAGCTCTAGTTATGTGTGAGGGACCCTGAGTTTGCGGCCTCAAGTGGAATGGACACCGCGATGCCCTGACTCGAAATAAGGCCGGATATCCCTGCAGTGACTGGAATGCAGGCTCGTCTTGCATCTCCCAAGACGAAAGGGTGTCTGAATCCCCTGTGGAGACCACAGAGAAAGACCTAGTTCCCCACCTCATCGCGACAGGAGGCCTCAAATCCTTTGAAAACTCCAGAGGTATGCGGAGATCAGTGCCTCCAAAGGAGACGATGCCTGACTCCTCGTGAAACTTGATAGGAGACCCAGGATTCCTGTGGCACGTGGAAAGGGACCCTTGGTCTCCCGTCTCAGCTGGAGAGGCATCCCAATTGCCCTGCAAAGCCTCGAGGAGAATCCCGAGTTGTCCCTCGCAACTAGGCAGGAGTCCTGACATGGCTGAACACACACGTGGGTGGAAGGGCCATCCCCGTCGTAACTCGAGAATATACCCCAGGTTCCCGCCGCAACTCGAGAAAAACCATGAGAGTTCCCCCTCGCCGCGAGATGAGGCCCGATTCCCCTGCACTGCGTGCAGAGCAATTCCGTGTTGCACATCACACATGAAAGGAGCCTTGATTTCCTTCATGGCACTCCAGAGAAACCCCAAGAACACTGTTTCAAGGCTAGAGGGATCCTGAGGTCACTGTAGCAACACGAAAGAGCTCCGTGGACCAAGAATCAACTCGAGATGAGAGGTTAGTCCCTGGCTTCGACTCCTGAGGAATACCACCGTACCACAAGCACCTCAAGAGGAGGCTTCTCTCAGCTCTAGGTATGTGAGAGGGATCCTGAGTTTGCGGCCTCAAGTGGAATGGACACCACGAGGCCCTGACTCGAAATAAGGCCGGATATCCCTGCAGTGACTTGAATGCAGGCTCGTCTTGCATCTCCCATGAAGAAAGGATGTCTGAATCCCCTGTGGAGACCACAGAGAAAGACCTAGTTCCCCACCTCATCGCGACCGGAGGCCTCACATCCTTTGAAAATTCCAGAGGTACTCAGAGATCAGTGCCTCCAAAGGAGATGATGCCTGACTCCTCGTGAAACTTGATAGGAGTCCCAGGATTCTTGTGGCACGTGGAAAGGGACCCTTGGTCTCCCGCCTCAGCTGGAGAGGCGTTCCAATTGCCCTGCCAAGCCTCGAGGAGAATCCCGAGTTGTCCCTCGCAACTAGGCAGGAGTCCTGACGTGGCTGAACAAACACGTGGGTGGAAGGGCCATCCCCGTCGTAACTCGAGAATATACCCTAGGTTCCCGCCGCAACTCGAGAAAAACCATGAGACTTCCCCCTCGATGCGAGATGAGGCCCGATTCCCCTGTACTGCGTGCAAAGCAATTCCGTGTTGCACATCACACATGAAAGGAGCCTTGATTTCCTTGATGGCACTCCAGAGAAACCCCAAGAACACTGTTTCAAGGCTAGAGGGATCCTGAGGTCACTGTAGCAACACGAAAGAACTCTGTGGACCAAAAATCAACTCGAAAAGAGAGGTTAGTCCCTGGATTCGTCTCCAGAGGAATACCACCTTACCATAAGCCCCTCAAGAGGAGGCTTCTCTCAGCTCTAGGTATGTGAGAGGGACCCTGATTTTGCGGCCTCATGTGGAATGGACACCGCGATGCCCTGACTCGAAATAAGGCCGGATATCCCTGCAGTGACTTCAATGCAGGCTCGTCTTGCATCTCTCAGGATGAAAGGATGTCTGAATCACCTGTGGAAAGCACAGAGAAAGACTTAGTTCCCCACCTCATCGCGACCGTTAGCCTCACATCCTTTGAAAACTCCAGAGGTACGCGGAGATCAGTGCCTCCAAAGGAGACGATGCCTGACTCCTCGTGAAACTTGATAGGAGTCCGAGGATTCCTGTGGCACTTGGAAAGGGACCCTTGGTCTCCCGCCTCAGCTGGAGAGGCGTCCCAATTGCCCTGCCAAGCCTCGAGGAGAATCCAGAGTTGTCCCTCGCAACTAGGCAGGAGTCCTGACGTCGCTGAAGAAACACGTGGGTGGAAGGGCCATCCCCGTCGTAACTCGAGAATATACCCCAGGTTCCCGCCGCAACTCGAGAAAAACCATGAGACTTCCCCCTCGCCGCGAGATGAGGCCCGATTCCCCTGCACTGCGTGCAGAGCAATTCTGTGTTGCACATCACACATGAAAGGAGCCTTGATTTCCTTGATGGCACTCCAGAGAAACCCCAAGAACACTGTTTCAAGGCTAGAGGGATCCTGAGTTCACTGTAGCAACACGAAAGAGCTCCGTGGACCAAAAATCAACTCGAGATGAGAGGTTAGTCCCTGGCTTCGACTCCAGAGGAATACCACCTTACCACAAGCACCTCAAGAGGAGGCTTCTCTCAGCTCTAGGTATGTGAGAGGGACCCTGAGTTTGCGGCCTCAAATGGAATGGACACCGCGATGCCCTGACGAGAAATAAGGCTGGATATCCCTGCAGTGACATGAATGCAGGCTCGTCTTGCATCTCCCAAGAAGAAAGGATGTCTGAATCCCCTGTGGAGACCACAGAGAAACACCTAGTTCCCCACCTCATCGCGACCGGAGGCCTCACATCCTTTGAAAACTCCAGAGGTACGCGGAGATCAGTGCCTCCAAAGGAGACAATGCCTGACTCCTCGTGAAACTTGATAGGAGTCCCAGGATTCTTGTGGCACGTGGAAAGGGACCCTTGGTCTCCCGCCTCAGCTGGAGAGGCGTTCCAATTGCCCTGCCAAGCCTCGAGGAGAATCCCGAGTTGTCCCTCGCAACTAGGCAGGAGTCCTGACGTGGCTGAACAAACACGTGGGTGGAAGGGCCATCCCCGTCGTAACTCGAGAATATACCCCAGGTTCCCGCCGCAACTCGAGAAAAACCATGAGACTTCCCCCTCGCCGCGAGATGAGGCCCGATTCCCCTGCACTGCGTGCAGAGCAATTCCGTGTTGCACATCACACATGAAAGGAGCCTTGATTTCCTTGATGGCACTCCAGAGAAACCCCAAGAACACTGTTTCAAGGCTGGAGGGATCCTGAGGTCACTGTAGCAACACGAAAGAACTCTGTGGACCAAAAATCAACTCGAAAAGAGAGGTTAGTCCCTGGATTCGTCTCCAGAGGAATACCACCTTACCACAAGCACCTCAAGAGGAGGCTTCTCTCAGCTCTAGGTATGTGAGAGGGACCCTGAGTTTGCGGCCTCAAGTGGAATGGACACCGCGATGCCCTGACTCGAAATAAGGCCGGATATCCCTGCAGTGACTTCAATGCAGGCTCGTCTTGCATCTCCCAGGACGAAAGGATGTCTGAATCCCCTGTGGAAAGCACAGAGAAAGACTTAGTTCCCCACCTCATCGCGACCGGAGGCCTCACATCCTTTGAAAACTCCAGAGGTACGCGGAGATCAGTGCCTCCGAAGGAGACGATGCCTGACTCCTCGTGAAACTTGATAGGAGTCCCAGGATTCCTGTGGCACTTGGAAAGGGACACTTGGTCTCCCGCCTCAGCTGGAGAGGCGTCCCAATTGCCCTGCCAAGCCTCGAGGAGAATCCAGAGTTGTCCCTCGCAACTAGGCAGGAGTCCTGACGTCGCTGAAGAAACACGTGGGTGGAAGGGCCATCCCCGTCGTAACTCGAGAATATACCCCAGGTTCCCGCCGCAACTCGAGAAAAACCATGAGACTTCCCCCTCGCCGCGAGATGAGGCCCGATACCCCTGCACTGCGTGCACAGCAATTCCGTGTTGCACATCACACATGAAAGGAGCCTTGATTTCCTTGATGGCACTCCAGAGAAACCCCAAGAACACTGTTTCAAGGCTAGAGGGATCCTGAGGTCACTGTAGCAACACGAAAGAGCTCCGTGGGCCAAAAATCAACTCGAGATGAGAGGTTAGTCCCTGGCTTCGACTCAAGAGGAATACCACCTTACCACAAGCACCTCAAGAGGAGGCTTCTCTCAGCTCTAGGTATGTGAGAGGGACCCTGAGTTTGCGGCCTCAAGTGGAATGGACACCGCGATGCCCTGACGCGAAATAAGGACGGATATCCCTACAGTGACTGGAATGCAGGCTCGTCTTGCATCTCCCAAGACGAAAGGGTGTCTGAATCCCCTGTGGAGACCACAGAGAAAGACCTAGTTCCCCACCTCATCGCGACAGGAGGCCTCAAATCCTTTGAAAACTCCAGAGGTATGCGGAGATCAGTGCCTCCAAAGGAGACGATGCCTGACTCCTCGTGAAACTTGATAGGAGACCCAGGATTCCTGTGGCACGTGGAAAGGGACCCTTGGTCTCCCGTCTCAGCTGGAGAGGCGTCCCAATTGCCCTGCAAAGCCTCGAGGAGAATCCCGAGTTGTCCCTCGCAAGTAGGCAGGAGTCCTGACGTCGCTGAAGAAATACGTGGGTGGAAGGGCCATCCCCGTCGTAACTCGAGAATATCCCCCAGGTTCCCGCCGCAACTCGAGAAAAACCATGAGACTTCCCCCTCGCCGCGAGATGAGGCCCGATTCCCCTGCACTGCGTGCAGAGCGATTCTGTGTTGCATATCACACATGAAAGGAGCCTTGATTTCCTTGATGGCACTCCAGAGAAACCCCAAGAACACTGTTTCAAGGCTAGAGGGATCCTGAGGTCACTGTAGCAACACGAAAGAGCTCCGTGGACCAAGAATCAACACGAGATGAGAGGTTAGTCCCTGGCTTCGACTCCTGAGGAATACCACCTTACCACAAGCACCTCAAGAGGAGGCTTCTCTCAGCTCTAGGTATGTGAGAGGGATGTTGAGTTTGCGGCCTCAAGTGGAATGGACACCGTGATGCCCTGACTCGAAATAAGGCCGGATATCCCTGCAGTGACTTGAATGCAGGCTCGTCTTGCATCTCCCAAGAAGAAAGGATGTCTGAATCCCCTGTGGAGACCACAGAGAAAGACCTAGTTCCCCACCTCATCGCGACCGGAGGCCTCACATCCTTTGAAAACTCCAGAGGTACGCGGAGATCAGTGCCTCCAAAGGAGACGATGCCTGACTCCTCGTGAAACTTGATAGGAGTCCCAGGATTCTTGTGGCACGTGGAAAGGGACCCTTGGTCTCCCGCCTCAGCTGGAGAGGCGTTCCAATTGCCCTGCCAAGCCTCGAGGAGAATCCCGAGTTGTCCCTCGCAACTAGGCAGGAGTCCTGACGTGGCTGAACAAACACGTGGGTGGAAGGGCCATCCCCGTCGTAACTCGAGAATATACCCCAGGTTCCCGCCGCAACTCGAGAAAAACCATGAGACTTCCCCCTCGATGCAAGATGAGGCCCGATTCCCCTGTACTGCGTGCAGAGCAATTCCGTCTTGCACATCACACATGAAAGGAGCCTTGATTTCCTTGATGGCACTCCAGAGAAACCCCAAGAACACTGTTTCAAGTATAGAGGGATCCTGAGGTCACTGTAGCAACACGAAAGAACTCTGTGGACCAAAAATCAACTCGAAAATAGAGGTTAGTCCCTGGATTCGTCTCCAGAGGAATACCACCTTACCACAAGCACCTCAAGAGGAGGCTTCTCTCAGCTCTGGGTATGTGAGAGGGACCCTGAGTTTGCGGCCTCAAGTGGAATGGACACCGCGATGCCCTGACTCGAAATAAGGCCGGATATCCCTGCAGTGACTTCAATGCAAGCTCGTCTTGCATCTCCCAGGACGAAAGGATGTCTGAATCCCCTGTGGAAACACAGAGAAAGACTTAGTTCCCCACCTCATCGCGACCGATAGCCTCACATCCTTTGAAAACTCCAGAGGTATGCGGAGATCAGTTCCTCCAAAGGAGACGATGCCTGACTCCTCGTGAAACTTGATAGGAGTCCCAGGATTCCTGTGGCACTTGGAAAGGGACCCTTGGACTCCCGCCTCAGCTGGAGAGGCGTCCCAATTGCCCTGCCAAGCCTCGAGGAGAATCCAGAGTTGTCCCTTGCAACAAGGCAGGAGTCCTGACGTCGCTGAAGAAACACGTGGGTGGAAGGGCCATCCCCATCGTAACTCGAGAATATACCCCAGGTTCCCGCCGCAACTCGAGAAAAACCATGAGACTTCCCCCTCGCCGCGAGATGAGGCCCGATTCCCCTGCACTGCGTGCAGAGCAATTCCCTGTTGCACATCACACATGAAAGGAGCCTTGATTTCCTTGATGGCACTCCAGAGAAACCCCAAGAACACTGTTTCAAGGCTAGAGGGATCCTGAGGTCACTGTAGCAACACGAAAGAGCTCCGTGGACCAAGAATCAACACGAGATGAGAGGTTAGTCCCTGGCTTCGACTCCTGAGGAATACCACCTTACCACAAGCACCTCAAGAGGAGGCTTCTCTCAGCTCTAGGTATGTGAGAGGGACCCTGATTTTGCGGCCTCAAGTGGAATGGACACCGCGATGCCCTGACGCGAAATAAGGCTGGATATCCCTGCAGTGACTTGAACACAGGCTCGTCTTGCATCTCCCAAGATGAAAGGATGTCTGAATCCCCTGTGGAGACCACAGAGAAAGACCTAGTTCCCCACCTCATCGCGACAGGAGGCCTCACATCCTTTGAAAACTCCAGAGGTACGCGGAGATCAGTGCCTCCAAAGGAGACGATGCCTGACTCCTCGTGAAACTTGATAGGAGTCCCAGGATTCTTGTGGCACGTGGAAAGGGACCCTTGGTCTCCCGTCTCAGCTGGAGAGGCGTCCCAATTGCCCTGCAAAGCCTCGAGGAGAATCCCGAGTTGTCCCTCGCAAGTAGGCAGGAGTCCTGACGTCGCTGAAGAAACACGTGGGTGGAAGGTCCATCCCCGTCGGAACCCGAGAATATACCCCAGGTTCCCGCCGCAACTCGAGAAAAACCATGAGACTTCCCCCTCGCCGCGAGATGAGGCCCGATTCCCCTGCACTGCGTGCAGAGCAATTGCGTGTTGCATATCACACATGAAAGGAGCCTTGATTTCCTTGATGGCACTCCAGAGAAACCCCAAGAACACTGTTTCAAGGCTAGAGGGATCCTGAGGTCACTGTAGCAACAAGAAAGAGCTCCGTGGACCAAGAATCAACACGAGATGAGAGGTTAGTCCCTGGCTTCGACTCCTGAGGAATACCACCTTACCACAAGAACCTCAAGAGGAGGCTTCTCTCAGCTCTAGGTATGTGAGAGGGACCCTGAGTTTGCGGCCTCAAGTGGAATGGACACCGCGATGCCCTGACTCGAAATAAGGCTGGATATCCCTGCAGTGACTTGAACGCAGGCTCGTCTTGCATCTCCCAAGATGAAAGGATGTCTGAATCCCCTGTGGAGACCACAGAGAAAGACCTAGTTCCCCACCTCATCGTGACAGGAGGCCTCACATCCTTTGAAAACTCCAGAGGTACACGGAGATCAGTGCCTCCAAAGGAGACGATGCCTGACTCCTCGTGAAACTTGATAGGAGTCCCAGGATTCTTGTGGCACGTGGAAAGGGACCCTTGGTCTCCCGTCTCAGCTGGAGAGGCGTCCCAATTGCCCTGCAAAGCCTCCAGGAGAATCCCGAGTTGTCCTTCGCAAGTAGGCAGGAGTCCTGACTTCGCTGAAGAAACACGTGGGTGGAAGGGCCATCCCCGTCGGAACTCGAGAATATACCCCAGGTTCCCGCCGCAACTCGAGAAAAACCATGAGACTTCCCCCTCGCCGCGAGATGAGGCCCGATTCCCCTGCACTGCGTGCAGAGCAATTCCGTGTTGCATATCACACATGAAAGGAGCCTTGATTTCCTTGATGGCATTCCAGAGAAACCCCAAGAACACTGTTTCAAGGCTAGAGGGATCCTGAGGTCACTGTAGCAACACGATAGAGCTCCGTGGACCAAGAATCAACACGAGATGAGAGGTTAGTCCCTGTCTTCGACTCCTGAGGAATACCACCTTACCACAAGCACCTCAAGAGGAGGCTTCTCTAAGCTCTAGGTATGTGAGAGGGACCCTGAGTTTACGGCCTCAAGTGGAATGGACACCGCGATGCCCTGAGTTGAAATAAGGCCGGATATCCCTGCAGTGACTTGAATGCAGGCTCGTCTTGCATCTCCGAAGATGAAAGGATGTCTGAATCCCCTGTGGAGACCACAGAGAAAGACCTAGTTCCCCACCTCATCGCGACCGGAGGCCTCACATCCTTTGAAAACTCCAGAGGTACGCGGAGATCAGTGCCTCCAAAGGAGACGATGCCTGACTCCTCGTGAAACTTGATAGGAGTCCCAGGATTCTTGTGGCACGTGGAAAGGGACCCTTGGTCTCCCGCCTCAGCTGGAGAATCGTTCCAATTGCCCTGCCAAGCCTCGAGGAGAATCCCGAGTTGTCCCTCGCAACTAGGCAGGAGTCCTGACGTGGCTGAACAAACACGTGGGTGGAAGGGCCATCCCCGTCGTAACTCGAGAATATACCCCAGGTTCCCACCGCAACTCAAGAAAAACCATGAGACTTCCCCCTCGCCGCGAGATGAGGCCCGATTCCCCTGTACTGCGTGCAGAGCAATTCCGTCTTGCACATCACACATGAAAGGAGCCTTGATTTCCTTGATGGCACTCCAGAGAAACCCCAAGAACACTGTTTCAAGGATAGAGGGATCCTGAGGTCACTGTAGCAACACGAAAGAACTCTGTGGACCAAAAATAAACTCGAAAAGAGAGGTTAGTCCCTGGATTCGTCTCCAGAGGAATACCACCTTACCACAAGCACCTCAAGAGGAGGCTTCTCTCACCTCTAGGTATGTGAGAGGGACCCTGAGTTTGCGGCCTCAAGTGGAATGGACACCGCGATGCCCTGACTCGAAATAAGGCCGGATATCCCTGCAGTGACTTCAATGCAGGCTCGTCTTGCATCTCCCAGGACGAAAGGATGTCTGAATCCCCTGTGGAAAGAACAGAGAAAGACTTAGTTTCCCACCTCATCGCGACCGATAACCTTACATCCTTTGAAAAATCCAGAGGTACGCGGAGATCAGTGCCTCCAAAGGAGACGATGCCTGACTCCTCGTGAAACTTGATAGGAGTCCCAGGATTCCTGTGGCACGTGGAAAGGGACCCTTGGTCTCCCGCATCAGCTGGAGAGGCGTTCCAATTGCCTTGCCAAGCCTCGAGGAGAATCCCGAGTTGTGTCTCGCAACTAGGCAAGAGTCCTGACGTGGCTGAACAAACACGTGTGTGGAAGGGCCATCCCCGTCATAACTCGAGAATATACCCCAGGTTCCCGCCGCAACTCGAGAAAAACCATGAGACTTGCCCCTCGCCGCGAGATGAGGCCCGATTCCCCTGCACTGCGTGCAGAGCACTTCTGTGTTGCACATCACACATGAAAGGAGCCTTGATTTCCTTCATGGCACTCCAGAGAAACCCCAAGAACACTGTTTCAAGGCGAGAGGGATCCTGAGGTCACTGTAGCAACACGAAAGAGCTCCGTGGACCAAAAATCAACTCGAGATGAGAGGTTAGTCCCTGGTTTCGACTCCAGAGGAATACCACCTTACCACAAGCACCTCAAGAGGAGGCTTCTCTCAGCTCTAGGTATGTGAGAGGGACCCTGAGTTTGCGGCCTCAAGTGGAATGGACACCGCGATGCCCTGACTCGAAATAAGGCCGGATATCCCTGCAGTGACTGGAATGCAGGCTCGTCTTGCATCTCCCAAGACGAAAGGGTGTCTGAATCCCCTGTGGAGACCACAAAGAAAGACCTAGTTCCCCACTTCATCGCGACAGGAGGCCTCAAATCCTTTGAAAACTCCAGAGGTATGCGGAGATCAGTGCCTCCAAAGGAGAGGATGCCTGACTCCTCGTGAAACTTGATAGGAGGCCCAGGATTCCTGTGGCACGTGGAAAGGGACCCTTGGTCTCCCGTCTCAGCTGGAGAGGCGTTCCAATTGCCCTGCCAAGCCTCGAGGAGAATCCCGAGTTGTCCCTCGCAACTAGGCAGGAGTGCTGACGTGGCTGAACAAACACGTGTGTGGAAGGGCCATCCCCGTCGTAACTCGAGAATATACCCCAGGTTCCCGCCGCAACTCGAGAAAAACCATGAGACTTCCCCCTCGATGCGAGATGAGGCCCGATTTCCCGGCACTGCGTGCAGAGCAATTCCGTGTTGCACATCACACATGAAAGGAGCCTTGATTTCCTTGATGGCACCCCAGAGAAACCCCAAGAACACTGTTTCAAGGCTAGAGGGATCCTGAGGTCACTGTAGCAACACGAAAGAGCTTCGTGGACCAAGAATCAACACGAGAGGAGAGGTTAGTCCCTGGCTTCGACTCCTGAGGAATACCACCTTACCACAAGCACCTCAAGAGGAGGCTTCTCTCAGCTCTAGGTATGTGAGAGGGACCCTGAGTTTGCGGCCTCAAGTGGAATGGACACCGCGATGCCCTGACTCGAAATAAGGCCGGATATCCCTGCAGTGACTTGAATGCAGGCTCGTCTTGCATCTCCCAAGAAGAAAGGATGTCTGAATCCCCTGTGGAGACCACAGAGAAAGACCTAGTTCCCCACCTCATCGCGACCGGAGGCCTCACATCCTTTGAAAACTCCAGAGGTACGCGGAGATCAGTGCCTCCAAAGGAGACGATGCCTGACTCCTCGTGAAACTTGATAGGAGTCCCAGGATTCTTGTGGCACGTGGAAAGGGACCCTTGGTCTCCCGCCTCAGCTGGAGAATCGTTCCAATTGCCCTGCCAAGCCTCGAGGAGAATCCCGAGTTGTCCCTCGCAACTAGGCAGGAGTCCTGACGTGGCTGAACAAACACGTGGGTGGAAGGGCCATCCCCGTCGTAACTCGAGAATATACCCCAGGTTCCCGCCGCAACTCGAGAAAAACCATGAGACTTCCCCCTCGCCGCGAGATGAGGCCCGATTCCCCTGTACTGCGTGCAGAGCAATTCCGTCTTGCACATCACACATGAAAGGAGCCTTGATTTCCTTGATGGCACTCCAGAGAAACCCCAAGAACACTGTTTCAAGGATAGAGGGATCCTGAGGTCACTGTAACAACACGAAAGAACTCTGTGGACCAAAAATCAACTCGAAAAGAGAGGTTAGTCCCTGGATTCGTCTCCAGAGGAATACCACCTTACCACAAGCACCTCAAGAGGAGGCTTCTCTCAGCTCTAGGCATGTGAGAGGGACCCTGAGTTTGCGGCCTCAAGTGGAATGGACACCGCGATGCCCTGACTCGAAATAAGGCCGGATATCCCTGCAGTGACTTCAATGCAGGCTCGTCTTGCATCTCCCAGGACGAAAAAATGTCTGAATCCCCTGTGGAAAGAACAGAGTAAGACTTAGTTTCCCACCTCATCGCGACCGATAACCTTACATCCTTTGAAAACTCCAGAGGTACGCGGAGATCAGTGCCTCCAAAGGAGACGATGCCTGACTCCTCGTGAAACTTGATACGAGACCCAGGATTCCTGTGGCACTTGGAAAGGGACCCTTGGTCTCCCGCCTCTGCTGGAGAGGTGTCCCAATTGCCCTGCCAAGCCTCGAGGAGAATCCAGAGTTGTCCCTCGCAACTAGGCAGGAGTCCTGACGTCGCTGAAGAAACACGTGGGTGGAAGGGCCATCCCCGTCGTAACTCGAGAATATACCCCAGGTTCCCGCCGCAACTCGAGAAAAACCATGAGACTTCCCCCTCGCCGCGAGATGAGGCCCGATTCCCCTGCACTGCGTGCAGAGCAATTCCGTGTTGCACATCACACATGAAAGGAGCCTTGATTTCCTTGATGGCACTCCAGAGAAACCCCAAGAACACTGTTTCAAGGCTAGAGGGATCCTGGGGTCACTGTAGCAACACGAAAGAGCTCCGTGGGCCAAAAATCAACTCGAGATGAGAGGTTAGTCCCTGGCTTCGACTCCAGAGGAATACCACCTAACCACAAGCACCTCAAGAGGAGGCTTCTCTCAGCTCTAGGTATGTGAGAGGGACCCTGAGTTTGCGGCCTCAAGTGGAATGGACACCACGATGCCCTGACTCGAAATAAGGCTGGATATCCCTGCAGTGACTTGAATGCAGGCTCGTCTTGCATTTCCCAAGACGAAATGGTGTCTGAATCCCCTGTGGAGACCACAGAGAAAGACCTAGTTCCCCACCTCATCGCGACCGGAGGCCTCACATCCTTTGAAAACTCCAGAGGTACGCGGAGATCAGTGCCTTCAATGGAGACGATGCCTGACTCCTCGTGAAACTTGATAGGAGTCCCAGGATTCCTGTGGCACTTGGAAAGGGACCCTTGGTCTCCCGCCTCAGCTGGAGAGGCGTCCCAATTGCCTTGCCAAGCCTCGAGGAGATTCCCGAGTTGTGTCTCGCAACTAGGCAAGAGTCCTGACGTGGCTGAACAAACACGTGTGTGGAAGGGCCATCCCCGTCGTAACTCAAGAATATACCCCAGGTTCCCGCCGCAACTCGAGAAAAACCATGAGACTTCCCCCTCGCCGCGAGATGAGGCCCGATTCCCCTGCACTGCGTGCAGAGCAATTCCGTTTTGCACATCACACATGAAAGGAGACTTGATTTCCTTCATGGCACTCCAGAGAAACCCCAAGAACACTGTTTCAAGGCTAGAGGGATCCTGAGGTCACTGTAGCAACACGAAAGAGCTCCGTGGACCAAAAATCAACTCGAGATGAGAGGTTAGTCCCTGCCTTCGACTCCAGAGGAATACCAACTTACCACAAGCTCCTCAAGAGGAGGCTTCTCTCAGCTCTAGGTATGTGAGAGGGACCCTGAGTTTGCGGCCTAAAGTGGAATGGACACCGCGATGCCCTGACTCGAAATAAGGCCGGATATCCCTGCAGTGACTGGAATGCAGGCTCGTCTTGCATCTCCCAAGAAGAAAGGATGTCTGAATCCCCTGTGGAGACCACAAAGAAAGACCTAGTTCCCCACCTCATCGCGACAGGAGGCCTCACATCCTTTGAAAACTCCAGAGGTACGCGGAGATCAGTGCCTCCAATGGAGACGATGCCTGACTCCTCGTGAAACTTGATAGGAGTCCCAGGATTCTTGTGGCACGTGGAAAGGGACCCTTGGTCTCCCGCTTCAGCTGGAGAATCGTTCCAATTGCCCTGCCAAGCCTCGAGGAGAATCCCGAGTTGTCCCTCGCAACTAGGCAGGAGTCCTGACGTGGCTGAACAAACACGTGGGTGGAAGGGCCATCCCCGTCGTAACTCGAGAATATACCCCAGGTTCCCGCCGCAACTCGAGAAAAACCATGAGACTTCCCCCTCGATGCGAGATGAGGCCCGATTCCCCTGTACTGCGTGCAGAGCAATTCCGTCTTGCACATCACACATGAAAGGAGCCTTGATTTCCTTGATGGCACTCCAGAGAAACCCCAAGAACACTGTTTCAAGGCTAGAGGGATCCTGGGGTCACTGTAGCAACACGAAAGAGCTCCGTGGGCCAAAAATCAACTCGAGATGAGAGGTTAGTCCCTGGCTTCGACTCCTGAGGAATACCACCTAACCACAAGCACCTCAAGAGGAGGCTTCTCTCAGCTCTAGGTATGTGAGAGGGACCCTGAGTTTGCGGCCTCAAGTGGAATGGACACCACGATGCCCTGACGCGAAATAAGGCTGGATATCCCTGCAGTGACTTGAATGCAGGCTCGTCTTGCATCTCCCAAGACGAAATGGTGTCTGAATCCCCTGTGGAGACCACAGAGAAAGACCTAGTTCCCCACCTCATCGCGACCGGAGGCCTCACATCCTTTGAAAACTCCAGAGGTACGCGGAGATCAGTGCCTCCAATGGAGACGATGCCTGACTCCTCGTGAAACTTGATAGGAGTCCCAGGATTCCTGTGGCACTTGGAAAGGGACCCTTGGTCTCCCGCCTCAGCTGGAGAGGCGTCCCAATTGCCTTGCCAAGCCTCGAGGAGAATCCCGAGTTGTGTCTCGCAACTAGGCAAGAGTCCTGACGTGGCTGAACAAACACGTGTGTGGAAGGGCCATCCCCGTCGTAACTCGAGAATATACCCCAGGTTCCCGCCGCAACTCGAGAAAAACCATGAGACTTCCCCCTCGCCGCGAGATGAGGCCCGATTCCCCTGCACTGCGTGCAGAGCAATTCCGTGTTGCACATCACACATGAAAGGAGACTTGATTTCCTTCATGGCACTCCAGAGAAACCCCAAGAACACTGTTTCAAGGCTAGAGGGATCCTGAGGTCACTGTAGCAACACGAAAGAGCTCCGTGGACCAAAAATCAACTCGAGATGAGAGGTTAGTCCCTGGCTTCGACTCCAGAGGAATACCACCTTACCACAAGCACCTCAAGAGGAGGCTTCTCTCAGCTCTAGGTATGTGAGAGGGACCCTGAGTTTGCGGCCTCAAGTGGAATGGACACCGCGATGCCCTGACTCGAAATAAGGCCGGATATCCCTGCAGTGACTGGAATGCAGGCTCGTCTTGCATCTCCCAAGACGAAAGGGTGTCTGAATCCCCTTTGGAGACCACAGAGAAAGACCTAGTTCCCCACCTCATCGCGACAGGAGGCCTCAAATACTTTGAAAACTCCAGAGGTATGCGGAGATCAGTGCCTCCAAAGGAGACGATGCCTGACTCCTCTTGAATCTTGATAGGAGACCCAGGATTCCTGTGGCACGTGGAAAGGGACACTTGGTCTCCCGTCTCAGCTGGAGAGGCGTCCCAATTGCCCGGCAAAGCCTCGAGGAGAATCCCGAGTTGTCCCTCGCAACTAGGCAGGAGTCCTGACATGGCTGAACACACACGTGTGTGGAAGGGCCATCCCCGTCGTAACTCGAGAATATACCCCAGGTTCCCGCCGCAACTCGAGAAAAACCATGAGACTTCCCCCTCGCCGCGAAATGAAGCCCGATTCCCCTACACTGCGTGCAGAGCAATTCCGTGTTGCACATCACACATGAAAGGAGCCTTGATTTCCTTGATGGCACTCCAGAGAAACCCCAAGAACACTGTTTCAAGGCTAGAGGGATCCTGAGGTCACTGTAGCAACACGAAAGAGCTCCGTGGACCAAGAATCAACACGAGATGAGAGGTTAGTCCCTGGCTTCGACTCCTGAGGAATACCACCTTACCACAAGCACCTCAAGAGGAGGCTTCTCTCAGCTCTAGGTATGTGAGAGGGATCCTGAGTTTGCGGCCTCAAGTGGAATGGACACCGCGATGCCCTGACTCGAAATAAGGCCGGATATCCCTCCAGTGACTTGAATGCAGGCTCGTCTTGCATCTCCCAAGAAGAAAGGATGTTTGAATCCCCTGTGGAGACCACAGAGGAAGACCTAGTTCCCCACCTCATCGCGACCGGAGGCGTCACATCCTCTGAAAACTCCAGAGGTACGCGGAGATCAGTGCCTCCAAAGGAGACGATGCCTGACTCCTCGTGAAACTTGATAGGAGTCCCAGGATTCTTGTGGCACGTGGAAAGGGACCCTTGGTCTCCCGCCTCAGCTGGAGAGGCGTTCCAATTGCCCTGCCAAGCCTCGAGGAGAATCCCGAGTTGTCCCTCGCAACTAGGCAGGAGTCCTGACGTGGCTGAACAAACACGTGGGTGGAAGGGCCATCCCCGTCGTAACTCGAGAATATACCCCAGGTTCCCGCCGCAACTCGAGAAAAACCATGAGACTTCCCCCTCGATGCGAGATGAGGCCCGATTCCCCTGTACTGCGTGCAGAGCAATTCCGTCTTGCACATCACACATGAAAGGAGCCTTGATTTCCTTGATGGCACTCCAGAGAAACCCCAAGAACACTGTTTCAAGGATAGAGGGATCCTGAGGTCACTGTAGCAACACGAAAGAACTCTGTGGACCAAAAATCAACTCGAAAAGAGAGGTTAGTCCCTGGATTCGTCTCCAGAGGAATACCACCTTACCACAAGCACCTCAAGAGGAGGCTTCTCTCAGCTCTAGGTATGTGAGAGGGACCCTGAGTTTGCGGCCTCAAGTGGAATGGAAACCGCGATGCCCTGACTCGAAATAAGGCCGGATATCCCTGCAGTGACTTCAATGCAGGCTCGTCTTGCATCTCCCAGGACGAAAGGATGTCTGAATCCCCTGTGGAAAGCACAGAGAAAGACTTAGTTCCCCACCTCATCGCGACCGATAGCCTCACATCCTTTAAAAACTCCAGAGGTATGCGGAGATCAGTGCCTCCAAAGGAGACGATGCCTGACTCCTCGTGAAACTTGATAGGAGTCCCAGGATTCCTGTGGCACTTGGAAAGGGACTCTTGGTCTCCCGCCTCAGCTGGAGAGGCGTCCCAATTGCCCTGCCAAGCCTCGAGGAGAATCCCGAGTTGTCCCTCGCAACTAGGCAGGAGTCCTGACGTCGCTGAAGAAACACGTGGGTGGAAGGGCCATCCCCGTCGTAACTCGAGAATATACCCCAGGTTCCCGCCGCAACTCGAGAAAAACCATGAGACTTCCCCCTCGCCGCGAGATGAGGCCAGATTCCCCTGCACTGCGTGCAGAGCAATTCCGTGTTGCACATCACACATGAAAGGAGCCTTGATTTCCTTGATGGCACTCCAGAGAAACCCCAAGAACACTGTTTCAAGGCTAGAGGGATCCTGAGGTCACTGTAGCAACGCGAAAGAGCTCCGTGGGCCAAAAATCAACTCGAGATGAGAGGTTAGTCCCTGGCTTCGACTCCAGAGGAATACCACCTTACCACAAGCACCTCAAGAGGAGGCTTCTCTCAGCTCTAGGTATGTGAGAGGGACCCTGAGTTTGCGGCCTCAAGTGAAATGGACACAGCGATGCCCTGACGCGAAATAAGGCTGGATATCCCTGCAGTGACTTGAATGTAGGCTCGTCTTGCATCTCCCAAGATGAAAGGATGTCTGAATCCCCTGTGGAGACCACAGAGAAACACCTAGTTCCCCACCTCATCGCGACCGGAGGCCTCACATCCTTTGAAAACTCCAGAGGTACGCGGAGATCAGTGCCTCCAAAGGAGACGATGACTGACTCCTCGTGAAACTTGATAGGAGTCCCAGGATACCTGTGGCACGTGGAAAGGGACCCTTGGTCTCACGCCTCAGCTAGAGAGGCGTCCCAATTGCCTTGCCAAGCCTCGAGGAGAATCCCGAGTTGTGTCTCGCAACTAGGCAAGAGTCCTGACGTGGCTGAACAAACACGTGAGTGGAAGGGCCATCCCCGTCGTAACTCGAGAATATACCCCAGGTTCCCGCCGCAACTCGAGAAAAACCATGAGACTTCCCCCTCGCCGCGAGATGAGGCTCGATTCCCCTGCACTGTGTGCAGAGCAATTCTGTGTTGCACATCACACATGAAAGGAGCCTTGATTTCCTTCATGGCACTCCAGAGAAACCCCAAGAACACTGTTTCAAGGCTAGAGGGATCCTGAGGTCACTGTAGCAACACGAAAGAGCTCCGTGGACCAAGAATCAACACGAGATGAGACGTTAGTCCCTGGCTTCGACTCCTGAGGAATACCACCTTACCACAAGCACCTCAAGAGGAGGCTTCTCTCAGCTCTAGGTATGTGGGGATCCTGAGGTTTGCGGCCTCAAGTGGAATGGACACCGCGATGCCCTGACCTCGAAATAAGGCCGGATATCCCTGCAGTGACTGGAATGCAGCTCGTCTTCCATCTCCCAAGAAGAAAGGATGTCTGAATCCCCTGTGGAAAGCACAGAGAAAGACTGAGTACCCCACTTCATCGCGACCGATAGCCTCACATCCTTTGAAAACTCCAGAGGTACGCGGAGATCAGTGCCTCCGAAGGAGATGATGCCTGACTCCTCGTGAAACTTGATAGGAGTCCCAGGATTCCTGTGGCACTTGGAAAGGGACACTTGGTCTCCCGCCTCAGCTGGAGAGGCGTCCCAATTGCCCTGCCAAGCCTCGAGGAGAATCCAGAGTTGTCCCTCGCAACTAGGCAGGAGTCCTGACGTCGCTGAAGAAACACGTGGGTGGAAGGGCCATCCCCGTCGTAACTCGAGAATATACCCCAGGTTCCCGCCGCAACTCGAGAAAAACCATGAGACTTCCCCCTCGCCGCGAGATGAGGCCCGATACCCCTGGCACTGCGTGCACAGCAATTCCGTGTTGCACATCACACATGAAAGGAGCCTTGATTTCCTTGATGGCACTCCAGAGAAACCCCAAGAACACTGTTTCAAGGCTAGAGGGATCCTGAGGTCACTGTAGCAACACGAAAGAGCTCCGTGGGCCAAAAATCAACTCGAGATGAGAGGTTAGTCCCTGGCTTCGACTCAAGAGGAATACCCCCCTTACCACAAGCACCTCAAGAGGAGGCTTCTCTCAGCTCTAGGTATGTGAGAGGGACCCTGAGTTTGCGGCCTCAGGTGGAATGGACACCGCGATGCCCTGACGCGAAATAAGGCTGAATATCCCTGCAGTGACTTGAATGCAGGCTCGTCTTGCATCTCCCAAGATGAAAGGATGTCTGAATCCCCTGTGGAGACCACAGAGAAAGACCTAGTTCCCCACCTCATCGCGACCGGAGGCCTCACATCCTTTGAAAACTCCAGAGGTACGCGGAGATCAGTGCCTCCAAAGGAGACGATGCCGGACTCCTCGTGAAACTTGATAGGAGTCCCAGGATTCCTGTGGCACGTGGAAAGGGACCCTTGGTCTCCCGCCTCAGCTGGAGAGGCGTCCCAATTGCCTTGCCAAGCCTCGAGGAGAATCCCGAGTTGTGTCTCGCAACTAGGCAAGAGTCCTGACGTGGCTGAACTAACACGTGTGTGGAAGGGCCATTCCCGTCGTAACTCGAGAATATCCCCCAAGTTCCCGCCGCAACTCTAGAAAAACCATGAGACTTCCCCCTCGCCGCGAGATGAGGCCCGATTCCCCTGCACTGCGTGCAGAGCAATTCTGTGTTGCACATCACACATGAAAGGAGCCTTGATTTCCTTGATGGCACTCCAGAGATAACCCAAGAACACTGTTTCGAGGCTAGAGGGATCCTGAGGTCACTGTAGCAACACGAAAGAGCTCCGTCGACCAAAAATCAACTCGAGATGAGAGGTTAGTCCCTGGCTTCGACTCCAGAGGAATACCACCTTACCACAAGCACCTCAAGAGGAGGCTTCTCTCAGCTCTAGGTATGTGAGAGGGACCCTGAGTTTGCGGCCTCAAGTGGAATGGACACCGCGATGCCCTGACTCGAAATAAGGACGGATATCCCTGCAGTGACTGGAATGCAGGCTCGTCTTGCATCTCCCAAGACGAAAGGGTGTCTGAATCCCCTGTGGAGACCACAGAGAAAGACCTAGTTCCCCACCTCATCGCGACAGGAGGCCTCAAATCCTTTGAAAACTCCAGAGGTATGCGGAGATCAGTGCCTCCAAAGGAGACGATGCCTGACTCCTCGTGAAACTTGATAGGAGACCCAGGATTCCTGTGGCACGTGGAAAGGGACCCTTGGTCTCCCGTCTCAGCTGGAGAGGCGTCCCAATTGCCCTGCAAAGCCTCGAGGAGAATCCCGAGTTGTCCCTCGCAAGTAGGCAGGAGTCCTGACGTCGCTGAAGAAATACGTGGGTGGAAGGGCCATCCCCGTCGTAACTCGAGAATATCCCCCAGGTTCCCGCCGCAACTCGAGAAAAACCATGAGACTTCCCCCTCGCCGCGAGATGAGGCCCGATTCCCCTGCACTGCGTGCAGAGCAATTCCGTGTTGCATATCACACAAGAAAGGAGCCTTGATTTCCTTGATGGCACTCCAGAGAAACCCCAAGAACACTGTTTCAAGGCTAGAGGGATCCTGAGGTCACTGTAGCAACACGAAAGAGCTCCGTGGACCAAGAATCAACACGAGATGAGAGGTTAGTCCCTGGCTTCGACTCCTGAGGAATACCACCTTACCACAAGCACCTCAAGAGGAGGCTTCTCTCAGCTCTAGGTATGTGAGAGGGATGTTGAGTTTGCGGCCTCAAGTGGAATGGACACCGTGATGCCCTGACTCGAAATAAGGCCGGATATCCCTGCAGTGACTTGAATGCAGGCTCGTCTTGCATCTCCCAAGAAGAAAGGATGTCTGAATCCCCTGTGGAGACCACAGAGAAAGACCTAGTTCCCCACCTCATCGCGACCGGAGGCCTCACATCCTTTGAAAACTCCAGAGGTACGCGGAGATCAGTGCCTCCAAAGGAGACGATGCCTGACTCCTCGTGAAACTTGATAGGAGTCCCAGGATTCTTGTGGCACGTGGAAAGGGACCCTTGGTCTCCCGCCTCAGCTGGAGAGGCGTTCCAATTGCCCTGCCAAGCCTCGAGGAGAATCCCGAGTTGTCCCTCGCAACTAGGCAGGAGTCCTGACGTGGCTGAACAAACACGTGGGTGGAAGGGCCATCCCCGTCGTAACTCGAGAATATACCCCAGGTTCCCGCCGCAACTCGAGAAAAACCATGAGACTTTCCCCTCGATGCGAGATGAGGCCCGATTCCCCTGTACTGCGTGCAGAGCAATTCCGTCTTGCACATCACACATGAAAGGAGCCTTGATTTCCTTGATGGCACTCCAGAGAAACCCCAAGAACACTGTTTCCAGGCTAGAGGGATCCTGAGGTCACTGTAGCAACACGAAAGAACTCTGTGGACCAAAAATCAACTCGAAAAGAGAGGTTAGTCCCTGGATTCGTCTCCAGAGGAATACCACCTTACCACAAGCACCTCAAGAGGAGGCTTCTCTCAGCTCTAGGTATGTGAGAGGGACCCTGAGTTTGCGGCCTCAAGTGGAATGGACACCGCGATGCCCTGACTCGAAATAAGGCCGGATATCCCTGCAGTGACTTCAATGCAGGCTCGTCTTGCATCTCCCAGGACGAAAGGATGTCTGAATCCCCTGTGGAAAGCACAGAGAAAGACTTAGTTCCCCACCTCATCGCGACCGATAGCCTCACATCCATTGAAAACTCCAGAGGTACGCGGAGATCAGTGCCTCCAAAGGAGACGATGCCTGACTCCTCGTGAAACTTGATAGGAGTCCGAGGATTCCTGTGGCACTTGGAAAGGGACCCTTGGTCTCCCGCCTCAGCTGGAGAGGCGTCCCAATTGCCCTGCCAAGCCTCGAGGAGAATCCAGAGTTGTCCCTCGCAACTAGGCAGGAGTCCTGACGTCGCTGAAGAAACACGTGGGTGGAAGGGCCATCCCCGTCGTAACTCGAGAATATTCCCCAGGTTCCCGCCGCAACTCGAGAAAAACCATGAGACTTCCCCCTCACCGCGAGATGAGGCCCGATTCCCCTGCACTGCGTGCAGAGCAATTCCGTGTTGCACATCGCACATGAAAGGAGCCTTGATTTCCTTGATGGCACTCCAGAGAAACCCCAAGAACACTGTTTCAAGGCTAGAGGGATCCTGAGGTCACTGTAGCAACACGAAAGAGCTCCGTGCGCCAAAAATCAACTCGAGATGAGAGGTTAGTCCCTGGCTTCGACTCCAGAGGAATACCACCTTACCACAAGCACCTCAAGAGGAGGCTTCTCTCAGCTCTAGGTATGTGAGAGGGACCCTGAGTTTGCGGCCTCAAGTGGAATGGACACCGCGATGCCCTGACTCGAAATAAGGCCGGATATCCCTGCAGTGACTTCAATGCAGGCTCGTCTTGCATCTCCCAAGACGAAAGGGTGTCTGAATCCCCTGTGGAGACCACAGAGAAAGACCTACTTCCCCACCTCATCGCGAGAGGAGGCCTCAAATCCTTTGAAAACTCCAGAGGTATGCGGAGATCAGTGCCTCCAAAGGAGACGATGCCTGACTCCTCGTGAAACTTGATAGGAGACCCAGGATTCCTGTGGCACCTGGAAAGGGACCCTTGGTCTCCCGTCTCAGCTGGAGAGGCGTCCCAATTGCCCTGCAAAGCCTCGAGGAGAATCCCGAGTTGTCCCTCGCAAGTAGGCAGGAGTCCTGACGTCGCTGAAGAAACACGTGGGTGGAAGGGTCATCCCCGTCGTAACTCGAGAATATACCCCAGGTTCCCGCCGCAACTCGAGAAAAACCATGAGACTTCCCCCTCGCCGCGAGATGAGGCCCGATTCCCCTGCACTGCGTGCAGAGCAATTCCGTGTTGCATATCACACATGAAAGGAGCCTTGATTTCCTTGATGGCACTCCAGAGAAACCCCAAGAACACTGTTTCAAGGCTAGAGGGATCCTGAGGTCACTGTAGCAACACGAAAGAGCTCCGTGGACCAAGAATCAACACGAGATGAGAGGTTAGTCCCTGGCTTCGACTCCTGAGGAATACCACCTTACCACAAGCACCTCAAGAGGAGGCTTCTCTCAGCTCTAGGTATGTGAGAGGGATGTTGAGTTTGCGGCCTCAAGTGGAATGGACACCGTGATGCCCTGACTCGAAATAAGGCCGGATATCCCTGCAGTGACTTGAATGAAGGCTCGTCTTGCATCTCCCAAGAAGAAAGGATGTCTGAATCCCCTGTGGAGACCACAGAGAAAGACCTAGTTCCCCACCTCATCGCGACCGGAGGCCTCAAATCCTTTGAAAACTCCAGAGGTACGCGGAGATCAGTGCCTCCAAAGGAGACGATGCCTGACTCCTCGTGAAAATTGATAGGAGTCCCAGGATTCTTGTGGCACGTGGAAAGGGACACTTGGTCTCCCGCCTCAGCTGGAGAGGCGTTCCAATTGCCCTGCCAAGCCTCGAGGAGAATCCCGAGTTGTCCCTCGCAACTAGGCAGGAGTCCTGACGTGGCTGAACACACACGTGTGTGGAAGGGCCATCCCCGTCGTAACTCGAGAATATACCCCAGGTTCCCGCCGCAACTCGAGAAAAACCATGAGACTTCCCCCTCGCCGCGAGATGAAGCCCGATTCCCCTACACTGCGTGCAGAGCAATTCCGTGTTGCACATCACACATGAAAGGAGCCTTGATTTCCTTGATGGCACTCCAGAGAAACCCCAAGAACACTGTTTCAAGGCTAGAGGGATCCTGAGGTCACTGTAGTAACAGGAAAGAGCTCCGTGGACCAAGAATCAACACGAGATGAGAGGTTAGTCCCTGGCTTCGACTCCTGAGGAATACCACCTTACCACAAGCACCTCAAGAGGAGGCTTCTCTCAGCTCTAGGTATGTGAGAGGGATCCTGAGTTTGCGGCCTCAAGTGGAATGGACACCGCGATGCCCTGAGTCGAAATAAGGCCGGATATCCCTGCAGTGACTGGAATGCAGGCTCGTCTTGCATCTCCCAAGACGAAAGGGTGTCTGAATCCCCTTTGGAGACCACAGAGAAACACCTAGTTCCCCACCTCATCGCGACCGGAGGCCTCACATCCTTTGAAAACTCCAGAGGTACGCGGAGATCAGTGCCTCCAAAGGAGACGATGCCTGACTCCTCGTGAAACTTGATAGGAGTCCCAGGATTCTTGTGGCACGTGGAAAGGGACCCTTGGTCTCCCGCCTCAGCTGGAGAGGCGTTCCAATTGCCCTGCCAAGCCTCGAGGAGAATCCCGAGTTGTCCCTCGCAACTAGGCAGGAGTCCTGACGTGGCTGAACAAACACGTGGGTGGAAGGGCCATCCCCGTCGTAACTCGAGAATATACCCCAGGTTCCCGCTGCAACTCGAGAAAAACCATGAGACTTCCCCCTCGCCGCGAGATGAGGCCCGATTCCCCTGTACTGCGTGCAGAGCAATTCCGTCTTGCACATCACACATGAAAGGAGCCTTGATTTCCTTGATGGCACTCCAGAGAAACCCCAAGAACACTGTTTCAAGGATAGAGGGATCCTGAGGTCACTGTAGCAACACGAAAGAACTCTGTGGACCAAAAATCAACTCGAAAAGAGAGGTTAGTCCCTGGATTCGTCTCCAGAGGAATACCACCTTACCACAAGCACCTCAAGAGGAGGCTTCTCTCAGCTCTAGGTATGTGAGAGGGACCCTGAGTTTGTGGCCTCAAGTGGAATGGACACCGCGATGCCCTGACTCGAAATAAGGCCGGATATCCCTGCAGTGACTTCAATGCAGGCTCGTCTTGCATCTCCCAGGACGAAAGGATGTCTGAATCCCCTGTGGAAAGCACAGAGAAAGACTTAGTTCCCCACCTCATCGCGGCCGATAGCCTCACATCCTTTGAAAACTCCAGAGGTACGCGGAGATCAGTGCCTCCAAAGGAGACGATGCCTGACTCCTCGTGAATCTTGATAGGAGTCCCAGGATTCCTGTGGCACTTGGAAAGGGACACTTGGTCTCCCGCCTCAGCTGGAGAGGCGTTCCAATTGCCCTGCCAAGCCTCGAGGAGAATCCCGAGTTGTCCCTCGCAACTAGGCAGGAGTCCTGACGTGGCTGAACAAACACGTGGGTGGAAGGGCCATCCCCGTCGTAACTCGAGAATATACCCCAGGTTCCCGCCGCAACTCGAGAAAAACCATGAGACTTCCCCCTCGCCGCGAGATGAGACCCGATTCCCCTGCACTGCGTGCAGAACAATTCCGTGTTGCACATCACACATGAAAGGAGCCTTGATTTCCTTGATGGCACTCCAGAGAAACCCCAAGAACACTGTTTCAAGGCTAGAGGGATCCTGAGGTCACTGTAGCAACACGAAAGAGCTCCGTGGGCCAAAAATCAACTCGAGATGAGAGGTTAGTCCCTGGCTTCGACTCCAGAGGAATACCACCTTACCACAAGCATCTCAAGAGGAGGCTTCTCTCAGCTCTAGGTATGTGAGAGGGACCCTGAGTTTGCGGCCTCAAGTGGAATGGACACCGCGATGCCCTGACGGGAAATAAGGCTGGATATCCCTGCAGTGACTTGAATGCAGGCTCGTCTTGCATCTCCCAAGATGAAAGGATGTCTGAATCCCCTGTGGAGACCACAGAGAAAGACCTAGTTCCCCACCTCATCGCGACCGGAGGCCTCACATCCTTTGAAAACTCCAGAGGTACGCGGAGATCAGTGCCTCCAAAGGAGACGATGTCTGACTCCTCGTGAAACTTGATAGGAGTCCCAGGATTCTTGTGGCACGTGGAAAGGGAACCTTGGTCTCCCGCCTCAGCTGGAGAGGCGTTCCAATTGCCCTGCCAAGCCTCGAGGAGAATCCCGAGTTGTCCCTCGCAACTAGGCAGGAGTCCTGACGTGGCTGAACAAACACGTGGGTGGAAGGGCCATCCCCGTCGTAACTCGAGAATATACCCCAGGTTCCCGCCGCAACTCGAGAAAAACCATGAGACTTCCCCCTCGATGCGAGATGAGGCCCGATTCCCCTGTACTGCGTGCAGAGCAATTCCGTCTTGCACATCACACATGAAAGGAGCCTTGATTTCCTTGATGGCACTCCAGAGAAACCCCAAGAACACTGTTTCAAGGCTAGAGGGATCCTGAGGTCACTGTAGCAACACGAAAGAACTCTGTGGACCAAAAATCAACTCGAAAAGAGAGGTTAGTTCCTGGATTCGTCTCCAGAGGAATACCACCTTACCACAAGCACCTCAAGAGGAGGCTTCTCTCAGCTCTAGGTATGTGAGAGGGACCCTGAGTTTGCGGCCTCAAGTGGAATGGACACCGCGATGCCCTGACTCGAAATAAGGCCGGATATCCCTGCAGTGACTTCAATGCAGGCTCGTCTTGCATCTCCCAGGACGAAAGGATGTCTGAATCCCCTGTGGAAAGCACAGAGAAAGACTTAGTTCCCCACCTCATCGCGACCGATAGCCTCACATCCATTGAAAACTCCAGAGGTACGCGGAGATCAGTGCCTCCAAAGGAGACGATGCCTGACTCCTCGTGAAACTTGATAGGAGTCCGAGGATTCCTGTGGCACTTGGAAAGGGACCCTTGGTCTCCCGCCTCAGCTGGAGAGGCGTCCCAATTGCCCTGCCAAGCCTCGAGGAGAATCCAGAGTTGTCCCTCGCAACTAGGCAGGAGTCCTGACGTCGCTGAAGAAACACGTGGGTGGAAGGGCCATCCCCGTCGTAACTCGAGAATATTCCCCAGGTTCCCGCCGCAACTCGAGAAAAACCATGAGACTTCCCCCTCACCGCGAGATGAGGCCCGATTCCCCTGCACTGCGTGCAGAGCAATTCCGTGTTGCACATCGCACATGAAAGGAGCCTTGATTTCCTTGATGGCACTCCAGAGAAACCCCAAGAACACTGTTTCAAGGCTAGAGGGATCCTGAGGTCACTGTAGCAACACGAAAGAGCTCCGTGCGCCAAAAATCAACTCGAGATGAGAGGTTAGTCCCTGGCTTCGACTCCAGAGGAATACCACCTTACCACAAGCACCTCAAGAGGAGGCTTCTCTCAGCTCTAGGTATGTGAGAGGGACCCTGAGTTTGCGGCCTCAAGTGGAATGGACACCGCGATGCCCTGACTCGAAATAAGGCCGGATATCCCTGCAGTGACTTCAATGCAGGCTCGTCTTGCATCTCCCAAGACGAAAGGGTGTCTGAATCCCCTGTGGAGACCACAGAGAAAGACCTACTTCCCCACCTCATCGCGAGAGGAGGCCTCAAATCCTTTGAAAACTCCAGAGGTATGCGGAGATCAGTGCCTCCAAAGGAGACGATGCCTGACTCCTCGTGAAACTTGATAGGAGACCCAGGATTCCTGTGGCACCTGGAAAGGGACCCTTGGTCTCCCGTCTCAGCTGGAGAGGCGTCCCAATTGCCCTGCAAAGCCTCGAGGAGAATCCCGAGTTGTCCCTCGCAAGTAGGCAGGAGTCCTGACGTCGCTGAAGAAACACGTGGGTGGAAGGGTCATCCCCGTCGTAACTCGAGAATATACCCCAGGTTCCCGCCGCAACTCGAGAAAAACCATGAGACTTCCCCCTCGCCGCGAGATGAGGCCCGATTCCCCTGCACTGCGTGCAGAGCAATTCCGTGTTGCATATCACACATGAAAGGAGCCTTGATTTCCTTGATGGCACTCCAGAGAAACCCCAAGAACACTGTTTCAAGGCTAGAGGGATCCTGAGGTCACTGTAGCAACACGAAAGAGCTCCGTGGACCAAGAATCAACACGAGATGAGAGGTTAGTCCCTGGCTTCGACTCCTGAGGAATACCACCTTACCACAAGCACCTCAAGAGGAGGCTTCTCTCAGCTCTAGGTATGTGAGAGGGATCCTGAGTTTGCGGCCTCAAGTGGAATGGACACCGTGATGCCCTGACTCGAAATAAGGCCGGATATCCCTGCAGTGACTTGAATGAAGGCTCGTCTTGCATCTCCCAAGAAGAAAGGATGTCTGAATCCCCTGTGGAGACCACAGAGAAAGACCTAGTTCCCCACCTCATCGCGACCGGAGGCCTCAAATCCTTTGAAAACTCCAGAGGTACGCGGAGATCAGTGCCTCCAAAGGAGACGATGCCTGACTCCTCATGAAAATTGATAGGAGTCCCAGGATTCTTGTGGCACGTGGAAAGGGACACTTGGTCTCCCGCCTCAGCTGGAGAGGCGTTCCAATTGCCCTGCCAAGCCTCGAGGAGAATCCCGAGTTGTCCCTCGCAACTAGGCAGGAGTCCTGACGTGGCTGAACACACACGTGTGTGGAAGGGCCATCCCCGTCGTAACTCGAGAATATACCCCAGGTTCCCGCCGCAACTCGAGAAAAACCATGAGACTTCCCCCTCGCCGCGAGATGAAGCCCGATTCCCCTACACTGCGTGCAGAGCAATTCCGTGTTGCACATCACACATGAAAGGAGCCTTGATTTCCTTGATGGCACTCCAGAGAAACCCCAAGAACACTGTTTCAAGGCTAGAGGGATCCTGAGGTCACTGTAGTAACAGGAAAGAGCTCCGTGGACCAAGAATCAACACGAGATGAGAGGTTAGTCCCTGGCTTCGACTCCTGAGGAATACCACCTTACCACAAGCACCTCAAGAGGAGGCTTCTCTCAGCTCTAGGTATGTGAGAGGGATCCTGAGTTTGCGGCCTCAAGTGGAATGGACACCGCGATGCCCTGAGTCGAAATAAGGCCGGATATCCCTGCAGTGACTGGAATGCAGGCTCGTCTTGCATCTCCCAAGACGAAAGGGTGTCTGAATCCCCTTTGGAGACCACAGAGAAACACCTAGTTCCCCACCTCATCGCGACCGGAGGCCTCACATCCTTTGAAAACTCCAGAGGTACGCGGAGATCAGTGCCTCCAAAGGAGACGATGCCTGACTCCTCGTGAAACTTGATAGGAGTCCCAGGATTCTTGTGGCACGTGGAAAGGGACCCTTGGTCTCCCGCCTCAGCTGGAGAGGCGTTCCAATTGCCCTGCCAAGCCTCGAGGAGAATCCCGAGTTGTCCCTCGCAACTAGGCAGGAGTCCTGACGTGGCTGAACAAACACGTGGGTGGAAGGGCCATCCCCGTCGTAACTCGAGAATATACCCCAGGTTCCCGCTGCAACTCGAGAAAAACCATGAGACTTCCCCCTCGCCGCGAGATGAGGCCCGATTCCCCTGTACTGCGTGCAGAGCAATTCCGTCTTGCACATCACACATGAAAGGAGCCTTGATTTCCTTGATGGCACTCCAGAGAAACCCCAAGAACACTGTTTCAAGGATAGAGGGATCCTGAGGTCACTGTAGCAACACGAAAGAACTCTGTGGACCAAAAATCAACTCGAAAAGAGAGGTTAGTCCCTGGATTCGTCTCCAGAGGAATACCACCTTACCACAAGCACCTCAAGAGGAGGCTTCTCTCAGCTCTAGGTATGTGAGAGGGACCCTGAGTTTGTGGCCTCAAGTGGAATGGACACCGCGATGCCCTGACTCGAAATAAGGCCGGATATCCCTGCAGTGACTTCAATGCAGGCTCGTCTTGCATCTCCCAGGACGAAAGGATGTCTGAATCCCCTGTGGAAAGCACAGAGAAAGACTTAGTTCCCCACCTCATCGCGGCCGATAGCCTCACATCCTTTGAAAACTCCAGAGGTACGCGGAGATCAGTGCCTCCAAAGGAGACGATGCCTGACTCCTCGTGAATCTTGATAGGAGTCCCAGGATTCCTGTGGCACTTGGAAAGGGACACTTGGTCTCCCGCCTCAGCTGGAGAGGCGTTCCAATTGCCCTGCCAAGCCTCGAGGAGAATCCCGAGTTGTCCCTCGCAACTAGGCAGGAGTCCTGACGTGGCTGAACAAACACGTGGGTGGAAGGGCCATCCCCGTCGTAACTCGAGAATATACCCCAGGTTCCCGCCGCAACTCGAGAAAAACCATGAGACTTCCCCCTCGCCGCGAGATGAGACCCGATTCCCCTGCACTGCGTGCAGAACACTTCCGTGTTGCACATCACACATGAAAGGAGCCTTGATTTCCTTGATGGCACTCCAGAGAAACCCCAAGAACACTGTTTCAAGGCTAGAGGGATCCTGAGGTCACTGTAGCAACACGAAAGAGCTCCGTGGGCCAAAAATCAACTCGAGATGAGAGGTTAGTCCCTGGCTTCGACTCCAGAGGAATACCACCTTACCACAAGCATCTCAAGAGGAGGCTTCTCTCAGCTCTAGGTATGTGAGAGGGACCCTGAGTTTGCGGCCTCAAGTGGAATGGACACCGCGATGCCCTGACGGGAAATAAGGCTGGATATCCCTGCAGTGACTTGAATGCAGGCTCGTCTTGCATCTCCCAAGATGAAAGGATGTCTGAATCCCCTGTGGAGACCACAGAGAAAGACCTAGTTCCCCACCTCATCGCGACCGGAGGCCTCACATCCTTTGAAAACTCCAGAGGTACGCGGAGATCAGTGCCTCCAAAGGAGACGATGTCTGACTCCTCGTGAAACTTGATAGGAGTCCCAGGATTCTTGTGGCACGTGGAAAGGGAACCTTGGTCTCCCGCCTCAGCTGGAGAGGCGTTCCAATTGCCCTGCCAAGCCTCGAGGAGAATCCCGAGTTGTCCCTCGCAACTAGGCAGGAGTCCTGACGTGGCTGAACAAACACGTGGGTGGAAGGGCCATCCCCGTCGTAACTCGAGAATATACCCCAGGTTCCCGCCGCAACTCGAGAAAAACCATGAGACTTCCCCCTCGATGCGAGATGAGGCCCGATTCCCCTGTACTGCGTGCAGAGCAATTCCGTCTTGCACATCACACATGAAAGGAGCCTTGATTTCCTTGATGGCACTCCAGAGAAACCCCAAGAACACTGTTTCAAGGCTAGAGGGATCCTGAGGTCACTGTAGCAACACGAAAGAACTCTGTGGACCAAAAATCAACTCGAAAAGAGAGGTTAGTTCCTGGATTCGTCTCCAGAGGAATACCACCTTACCACAAGCACCTCAAGAGGAGGCTTCTCTCAGCTCTAGGTATGTGAGAGGGACCCTGAGTTTGCGGCCTCAAGTGGAATGGACACCGCGATGCCCTGACTCGAAATAAGGCCGGATATCCCTGCAGTGACTTCAATGCAGGCTCGTCTTGCATCTCCCAGGACGAAAGGATGTCTGAATCCCCTGTGGAAAGCACAGAGAAAGACTTAGTTCCCCACCTCATCGCGACCGATAGCCTCACATCCTTTGAAAACTCCAGAGGTATGCGGAGATCAGTGCCTCCAAAGGAGACGATGCCTGACTCCTCGTGAAACTTAATAGGAGTCCCAGGATTCTTGTGGCACGTGGAAAGGGACCCTTGGTCTCCCGCCTCAGCTGGAGAGGCGTTCCAATTGCCCTGCCAAGCCTCGAGGAGAATCCCGAGTTGTCCCTCGCAACTAGGCAGGAGTCCTGACGTGGCTGAACAAACACGTGGGTGGAAGTTCCATCCCCGTCGTAACTCGAGAATATACCCCAGGTTCCCGCCGCAACTCGAGAAAAACCATGAGACTTCCCCCTCGATGCGAGATGAGGCCCGATTCCCCTATACTGCGTGCAGAGCAATTCCGTCTTGCACATCACTCATGAAAGGAGCCTTGATTTCCTTGATGGCACTCCAGAGAAACCCCAAGAACACTGTTTCAAGGATAGAGGGATCCTGAGGTCACTGTAGCAACACGAAAGAACTCTGTGGACCAAAAATCAACTCGAAAATAGAGGTTAGTCCCTGGATTCGTCTCCAGAGGAATACCACCTTACCACAAGCACCTCAAGAGGAGGCTTCTCTCAGCTCTAGGTATGTGAGAGGGACCCTGAGTTTGCGGCCTCAAGTGGAATGGACACCGCGATGCCCTGACTCGAAATAAGGCCGGATATCCCTGCAGTGACTTCAATGCAGGCTCGTCTTGCATCTCCCAGGACGAAAGGATGTCTGAATCCCCTGTGGAAAGCACAGAGAAAGACTTAGTTCCCCACCTCATCGCGACCGATAGCCTCACATCCTTTGAAAACTCCAGAGGTACGCGGAGATCAGTGCCTCCAAAGGAGACGATGCCTGACTCCTCGTGAAACTTGATAGGAGTCCCAGGATTCCTGTGGCACTTGGAAAGGGACACTTGGTCTCCCGCCTCAGCTGGAGAGGCGTCCCAATTGCCCTGCCAAGCCTCGAGGAGAATCCAGAGTTGTCCCTCGCAACTAGGCAGGAGTCCTGACGTCGCTGAAGAAACACGTGGGTGGAAGGGCCATCCCCGTCGTAACTCGAGAATATACCCCAGGTTCCCGCCGCAACTCGAGAAAAACCATGAGACTTCCCCCTCGCCGCGAGATGAGGCCCGATTCCCCTGTACTGCGTGCAGAGCAATTCCGTGTTGCACATCGCACATGAAAGGAGCCTTGATTTCCTTGATGGCACTCCAGAGAAACCCCAAGAACACTGTTTCAAGGCTAGAGGGATCCTGAGGTCACTGTAGCAACACGAAAGAGCTCCGTGCGCCAAAAATCAACTCGAGATGACAGGTTAGTCCCTGGCTTCGACTCCAGAGGAATACCACCTTACCACAAGCACCTCAAGAGGAGGCTTCTCTCAGCTCTAGGTATGTGAGAGGGACCCTGAGTTTGCGGCCTCAAGTGGAATGGACACCGCGATGCCCTGACTCGAAATAAGGCCGGATATCCCTGCAGTGACTTCAATGCAGGCTCGTCTTGCATCTCCCAAGACGAAAGGGTGTCTGAATCCCCTGTGGAGACCACAGAGAAAGACCTACTTCCCCACCTCATCGCGACAGGAGGCCTCAAATCCTTTGAAAACTCCAGAGGTATGCGGAGATCAGTGCCTCCAAAGGAGACGATGCCTGACTCCTCGTGAAACTTGATAGGAGACCCAGGATTCCTGTGGCACCTGGAAAGGGACCCTTGGTCTCCCGTCTCAGCTGGAGAGGCGTCCCAATTGCCCTGCAAAGCCTCGAGGAGAATCCCGAGTTGTCCCTCGCAAGTAGGCAGGAGTCCTGACGTCGCTGAAGAAACACGTGGGTGGAAGGGTCATCCCCGTCGTAACTCGAGAATATACCCCAGGTTCCCGCCGCAACTCGAGAAAAACCATGAGACTTCCCCCTCGCCGCGAGATGAGGCCCGATTCCCCTGCACTGCGTGCAGAGCAATTCCGTGTTGCATATCACACATGAAAGGAGCCTTGATTTCCTTGATGGCACTCCAGAGAAACCCCAAGAACACTGTTTCAAGGCTAGAGGGATCCTGAGGTCACTGTAGCAACACGAAAGAGCTCCGTGGACCAAGAATCAACACGAGATGAGAGGTTAGTCCCTGGCTTCGACTCCTGAGGAATACCACCTTACCACAAGCACCTCAAGAGGAGGCTTCTCTCAGCTCTAGGTATGTGAGAGGGATGTTGAGTTTGCGGCCTCAAGTGGAATGGACACCGTGATGCCCTGACTCGAAATAAGGCCGGATATCCCTGTAGTGACTTGAATGAAGGCTCGTCTTGCATCTCCCAAGAAGAAAGGATGTCTGAATCCCCTGTGGAGACCACAGAGAAAGACCTAGTTCCCCACCTCATCGCGACCGGAGGCCTCACATCCTTTGAAAACTCCAGAGGTATGCGGAGATCAGTGCCTCCAAAGGAGACGATGCCTGACTCCTCGTGAATCTTGATAGGAGTCCCAGGATTCTTGTGGCACGTGGAAAGGGACCCTTGGTCTCCCGCCTCAGCTGGAGAGGCATTCCAATTGCCCTGCCAAGACTCGAGGAGAATCCCGAGTTGTCCCTCGCAACTAGGCAGGAGTCCTGACGTGGCTGAACAAACACGTGGGTGGAAGGGCCATCCCCGTCGTAACTCGAGAATATACCCCAGGTTCCCGCCGCAACTCGAGAAAAACCATGAGACTCCCCCCTCGCCGCGAGATGAGGCCCGATTCCCCTGCACTGCGTGCAGAGCAATTCTGTGTTGCACATCACACATGAAAGGAGCCTTGATTTCCTTCATGGCACTCCAGAGAAACCCCAAGAACACTGTTTCAAGGCTAGAGGGATCCTGAGGTCACTGTAGCAACACGAAAGAGCTCCGTGGACCAAAAATCAACTCGAGATGAGAGGTTAGTCCCTGGCTTCGACTCCAGAGGAATACCACCTTACTACAAGCACCTCAAGAGGAGGCTTCTCTCAGCTCTAGGTATGTGAGAGGGACCCTGAGTTTGCGGCCTCAAGTGGAATGGACACCGCGATGCCCTGACTCGAAATAAGGCCGGATATCCCTGCAGTGACTGGAATGCAGGCTCGTCTTGCATCTCCCAGGACGAAAGGATGTCTGAATCCCCTGTGGAGACCACAGAGAAAGACCTAGTTCCCCACCTCATCGCGACCGGAGGCCTCAAATCCTTTGAAAACTCCAGAGGTACGCGGAGATCAGTGCCTCCAAAGGAGACGATGCCTGACTCCTCGTGAAAATTGATAGGAGTCCCAGGATTCTTGTGGCACGTGGAAAGGGACCCTTGGTCTCCCGCCTCAGCTGGAGAGGCGTTCCAATTGCCCTGCCAAGCCTCGAGGAGAATCCCGAGTTGTCCCTCGCAACTAGGCAGGAGTCCTGACGTGGCTGAACAAACACGTGGGTGGAAGGGCCATCCCCGTCGTAACTCGAGAATATACCCCAGGTTCCCGCCGCAACTCGAGAAAAACCATGAGACTTCCCCCTCGATGCGAGATGAGGCCCGATTCCCCTGTACTGCGTGCAGAGCAATTCCGTCTTGCACATCACACATGAAAGGAGCCTTGATTTCCTTGATGGCACTCCAGAGAAACCCCAAGAACACTGTTTCAAGGATAGAGGGATCCTGAGGTCACTGTAGCAACAGGAAAGAACTCTGTGGACCAAAAATCAACTCGAAAAGAGAGGTTAGTCCCTGGATTCGTCTCCAGAGGAATACCACCTTACCACAAGCACCTCAAGAGGAGGCTTCTCTCAGCTCTAGGTATGTGAGAGGGACCCTGAGTTTGCGGCCTCAAGTGGAATGGACACCGCGATGCCCTGACTCGAAATAAGGCCGGATATCCCTGCAGTGACTTCAATGCAGGCTCGTCTTGCATCTCCCAGGACGAAAGGATGTCTGAATCCCCTGTGGAAAGCACAGAGAAAGACTTAGTTCCCCACCTCATCGCGACCGGAGGCCTCACATCCTTTGAAAACTCCAGAGGTACGCGGAGATCAGTGCCTCCGAAGGAGATGATGCCTGACTCCTCGTGAAACTTGATAGGAGTCCCAGGATTCCTGTGGCACGTGGAAAGGGACCCTTGGCCTCCCGCCTCAGCTGGAGAGGCGTCCCAATTGCCTTGCCAAGCCTCGAGGAGAATCCCGAGTTGTGTCTCGCAACTAGGCAGGAGTCCTGACATGGCTGAACACACACGTGTGTGGAAGGGCCATTCCCGTCGTAACTCGAGAATATCCCCCAAGTTCCCGCCGCAACTCTAGAAAAACCATGAGACTTGCCCCTCGCCGCGAGATGAGGCCCGATTCCCCTGCACTGCGTGCAGAGCAATTCTGTGTTGCACATCACACATGAAAGGAGCCTTGATTTCCTTCATGGCACTCCAGAGATAACCCAAGAACACTGTTTCAAGGCTAGAGGGATCCTGAGGTCACTGTTACAACATGAAAGAGCTCCGTGGACCAAAAATCAACTCGAGATGAGAGGTTAGTCCCTGGCTTCGACTCCAGAGGAATACCACCTTACCACAAGCACCTAAAGAGGAGGCTTCTCTCAGCTCTAGGTATGTGAGAGGGATCCTGAGTTTGCGGCCTCAAGTGGAATGGACACCGCGATGCCCTGACTCGAAATAAGGCCGGATATCCCTGCAGTGACTGGAATGCAGGCTCGTCTTGCATCTCCCAAGACGAAAGGGTGTCTGAATCCCCTGTGGAGACCACAGAGAAAGACCTAGTTCCCCACCTCATCGCGACAGGAGGCCTCTAATCCTTTGAAAACTCCAGAGGTATGCGGAGATCAGTGCCTCCAAAGGAGACGATGCCTGACTCCTCGTGAAACTTGATAGGAGACCCAGGATTCCTGTGGCACGTGGAAAGGGACCCTTGGTCTCCCGTCTCAGCTGGAGAGGCGTCCCAATTGCCTTGCAAAGCCTCGAGGAGAATCCCGAGTTGTCCCTCGCAAGTAGGCAGGAGTCCTGACGTCGCTGAAGAAACACGTGGGTGGAAGGGCCATCCCCGTCGTAACTCGAGAATATACCCCAGGTTCCCGCCGCAACTCGAGAAAAACCATGAGACTTCCCCCTCGCCGCGAGATGAGGCCCGATTCCCCTGCACTGCATGCAGAGCAATTCCGTGTTGCATATCACACATGAAAGGAGCCTTGATTTCCTTGATGGCACTCCAGAGAAACCCCAAGAACACTGTTTCAAGGCTAGAGGGATCCTGAGGTCACTGTAGCAACACGAAAGAGCACCGTGGACCAAGAATCAACACGAGATGAGAGGTTAGTCCCTGGCTTCGACTCCTGAGGAATACCACCTTGCCACAAGCACCTCAAGAGGAGGCTTCTCTCAGCTCTAGGTATGTGAGAGGGATGTTGAGTTTGCGGCCTCAAGTGGAATGGACACCGTGATGCCCTGACTCAAAATAAGGCCGGATATCCCTGCAGTGACTTGAATGAAGGCTCGTCTTGCATCTCCCAAGAAGAAAGGATGTCTGAATCCCCTGTGGAGACCACAGAGAAACACCTAGTTCCCCACCTCATAGCGACCGGAGGCCTCACATCCTTTGAAAACTCCAGAGGTACGCGGAGATCAGTGCCTCCAAAGGAGACGATGCCTGACTCCTCGGGAAACTTGATAGGAGTCCCAGGATTCTTGTGGCACGTGGAAAGGGACCCTTGGTCTCCCGCCTCAGCTGGAGAGGCGTTCCAATTGCCCTGCCAAGCCTCGAGGAGAATCCCGAGTTGTCCCTCGCAACTAGGCAGGAGTCCTGACGTGGCTGAACAAACACGTGGGTGGAAGGGCCATCCCCGTCGTAACTCGAGAATATACCCCAGGTTCCCGCCGCAACTCGAGAAAAACCATGAGACTCCCCCCTCGCCGCGAGATGAGGCCCGATTCCCCTGCACTGCGTGCAGAGCAATTCTGTGTTGCACATCACACATGAAAGGAGCCTTGATTTCCTTCATGGCACTCCAGAGAAACCCCAAGAACACTGTTTCAAGGCTAGAGGGATCCTGAGGTCACTGTAGCAACACGAAAGAGCTCCGTGGACCAAGAATCAACACGAGATGAGAGGTTAGTCCCTGGCTTCGACTCCTGAGGAATACCACCTTACCACAAGGACCTCAAGAGGAGGCTTCTCTCAGCTCTAGGTATGTGAGAGGGACCCTGAGTTTGCGGCCTCAAGTGGAATGGACACCGCGATGCCCTGACGCGAAATAAGGCTGGATATCCCTGCAGTGACTTGAACGCAGGCTCGTCTTGCATCTCCCAAGATGAAAGGATGTCTGAATCCCCTGTGGAGACCACAGAGAAAGACCTAGTTCCCCACCTCATCGCGACCGGAGGCCTCACATCCTTTGAAAACTCCAGAGGTACACGGAAATCAGTGCCTCCAAAGGAGACGATGCCTGACTCCTCGTGAAACTTGATAGGAGTCCCAGGATTCTTGTGGCACGTGGAAAGGGACCCTTGGTCTCCCGCCTCAGCTGGAGAGGCGTCCCAATTGCCCTGCAAAGCCTCGAGGAGAATCCCGAGTTGTCCCTCGCAAGTAGGTAGGAGTCCTGACTTCGCTGAAGAAACACGTGGGTGGAAGGGCCATCCCCGTCGGAACCCGAGAATATACCCCAGGTTCCCGCCGCAACTCGAGAAAAACCATGAGACTTCCCCCTCGCTGCGAGATGAGGCCCGATTCCCCTGCACTGCGTGCAGAGCAATTCCGTGTTGCATATCACACATGAAAGGAGCCTTGATTTCCTTGATGGCACTCCAGAGAAACCCCAAGAACACTGTTTCAAGGCTAGAGGGATCCTGAGGTCACTGTAGCAACACGAAAGAGCTCCGTGGACCAAGAATCAACACGAGATGAGAGGTTAGTCCCTGGCTTCGACTCCTGAGGAATACCACCTTACCACAAGCACCTCAAGAGGAGGCTTCTCTCAGCTCTAGGTATGTGAGAGGGATCTTGAGTTTGCGTCCTCAATTGGAATGGACACCGTGATGCCCTGACACGAAATAAGGCCGGATATCCCTGCAGTGACTGGAATGCAGGCTCGTCTTGCATCTCCCAAGAAGAAAGGATGTCTGAATCCCCTGTGGAGACCACAGAGAAACACCTAGTTCCCCACCTCATCGCGACCGGAGGCCTCACATCCTTTGAAAACTCCAGAGGTACGCGGAGATCAGTGCCTCCAAAGGAGACGATGCCTGACTCCTCGTGAAACTTGATAGGAGTCCCAGGATTCTTGTGGCACGTGGAAAGGGACACTTGGTCTCCCGTCTCAGCTGGAGAGGCGTTCCAATTGCCCTGCCAAGCCTCGAGGAGAATCCCGAGTTGTCCCTCGCAACTAGGCAGGAGTCCTGACGTGGCTGAACAAACACGTGGGTGGAAGGGCCATCCCCGTCGTAACTCGAGAATATACCCCAGGTTCCCGCCGCAACTCGAGAAAAACCATGAGACTTCTCCCTCGATGCGAGATGAGGCCCGATTCCCCTGCACTGCGTGCAGAGCAATTCCGTCTTGCACATCACACATGAAAGGAGCCTTGATTTCCTTGATGGCACTCCAGAGAAACCCCAAGAACACTGTTTCAAGGCTAGAGGGATCCTGAGGTCACTGTAGCAACACGAAAGAACTCTGTGGACCAAAAATCAACTCGAAAAGAGAGGTTAGTCCCTGGATTCGTCTCCAGAGGAATACCACCTTACCACAAGCACCTCAAGAGGAGGCTTCTCTCAGCTCTAGGTATGTGAGAGGGACCCTGAGTTTGCGGCCTCAAGTGGAATGGACACCGCGATGCCCTGACTCGAAATAAGGCCGGATATCCCTGCAGTGACTTCAATGCAGGCTCGTCTTGCATCTCCCAGGACGAAAGGATGTCTGAATCCCCTGTGGAAAGCACAGAGAAAGACTTAGTTCCCCACCTCATCGCGACCGATAGCCTCACATCCTTTGAAAACTCCAGAGGTACGCGGAGATCAGTGCCTCCAAAGGAGACGATGCCTGACTCCTCGTGAAACTTGATAGGAGTCCCAGGATTCCTGTGGCACTTGGAAAGGGACACTTGGTCTCCCGCCTCAGCTGGAGAGGCGTCCCAATTGCCCTGCCAAGCCTCGAGGAGAATCCAGAGTTGTCCCTCGCAACTAGGCAGGAGTCCTGACGTCGCTGAAGAAACACGTGTGTGGAAGGGCCATCCCCGTCGTAACTCGAGAATATACCCCAGGTTCCCGCCGCAACTCGAGAAAAACCATGAGACTTCCCCCTCGCTGCGAGATGAGGCCCGATTCCCCTGCACTGCGAGCAGAGCAATTCCGTGTTGCACATCACACATGAAAGGAGCCTTGATTTCCTTGATGGCACTCCAGAGAAACCCCAAGAACACTGTTTCAAGGCTAGAGGGATCCTGAGGTCCCTGTAGCAACACGAAAAAGCTCCGTGGGCCAAAAATCAACTCGAGATGAGAGGTTAGTCCCTGGCTTCGACTCCAGAGGAATACCACCTTAACACAAGCACCTCAAGAGGAGGCTTCTCTCAGCTCTAGGTATGTGAGAGGGACCCTGAGTTTGCGGCCTCAAGTGGAATGGACACCGCGATGCCCTGACGCGAAATAAGGCTGGATATCCCTGCAGTGACTTGAATGCAGGCTCGTCTTGCATCTCCCAAGATGAAAGGATGTCTGAATCCCCTGTGGAGACCACAGAGAAAGACCTAGTTCCCCACCTCATCGCGACCGGAGGCCTCACATCCTTTGAAAATTCCAGAGGTACGCGGAGATCAGTGCCTCCAAAGGAGACGATGCCTGACTCCTCGTGAAACTTGATAGGAGTCCCAGGATTCCTGTGGCACGTGGAAAGGGACCCTTGGTCTCCCGCCTCAGCTGGAGAGGCGTCCCAATTGCATTGCCAAGCCTCGAGGAGAATGCCGAGTTGTGTCTCGCAACTAGGCAGGAGTCCTGACGTGGCTGAACAAACACGTGTGTGGAAGGGCCATCCCCGTCGTAACTCGAGAATATACCCCAGGTTCCCGCCGCAACTCGAGAAAAACCATGAGACTTTCCCCTCGCCGCGAGATGAGGCCCGATTCCCCTGCACTGTGTGCAGAGCAATTCCGTGTTGCACATCACACATGAAAGGAGCCTTGATTTCCTTCATGGCACTCCAGAGAAACCCCAAGAACACTGTTTCAAGGCTAGAGGGATCCTGAGGTCACTGTAGCAACACGAAAGAGCTCCGTGGACCAAAAATCAACTCGAGATGAGAGGTTAGTCCCTGGCTTCGACTCCAGAGGAATACCACCTTACCACAAGCACCTCAAGAGGAGGCTTCTCTCAGCTCTAGGTATGTGAGAGGGACCCTGAGTTTGTGGCCTCAAGTGGAATGGACACCGCGATGCCCTGACTCGAAATAAGGCCGGATATCCCTGCAGTGACTGGAATGCAGGCTTGTCTTGCATCTCCCAAGACGAAAGGATGTCTGAATCCCCTGTGGAGACCACAGAGAAAGACCTAGTTCCCCACCTCATCGCGACAGGAGGCCTCAAATCCTTTGAAAACTCCAGAGGTATGCGGAGGTCAGTGCATCCAAAGGAGACGATGCCTGACTCCTCGTGAAACTTGATAGGAGACCCAGGATTCCTGTGGCACCTGGAAAGGGACCCTTGGTCTCCCGTCTCAGCTGGAGAGGCGTCCCAATTGCCCTGCAAAGCCTCGAGGAGAATCCCGAGTTGTCCCTCGCAACTAGGCAGGAGTCGTGACGTCGCTGAAGAAACACGTGGGTGGAAGGGCCATCCCCGTCGTAACTCGAGAATATACCCCAGGTTCCCGCCGCAACTCGAGAAAAACCATGAGACTTCCCTCTCGCCGCGATATGAGGCCCGATTCCCCTGCACTGCGTGCAGAGCAATTCCGTGTTGCACATCACACATGAAAGGAGCCTTGATTTCCTTGATGGCACTCCAGAGAAACCCCAAGAACACTGTTTCAAGGCTAGAGGGATCCTGAGGTCACTGTAGCAACACGAAAGAGCTCCGTGGGCCAAAAATCAACTCGAGATGAGAGGTTAGTCCCTGGCTTCGATTCCAGAGGAATACCACCTTAACACAAGCACCTCAAGAGGAGGCTTTTCTCAGCTCTATGTATGTGAGAGGGACCCTGAGTTTGCGGCCTCAAGTGGAATGGACACCGCGATGCCCTGACGCGAAATAAGGCTGGATATCCCTGCAGTGACTTGAATGCAGGCTCGTCTTGCATCTCCCAAGATGAAAGGATGTCTGATTCCCTGTGGAGACCACAGAGAAAGACCTAGTTCCCCACCTCATCGCGACCGGAGGCCTCACATCCTTTGAAAATTCCAGAGGTACGCGGAGATCAGTGCCTCCAAAGGAGACGATGCCTGACTCCTCGTGAAACTTGATAGGAGTCCCAGGATTCCTGTGGCACGTGGAAAGGGACCCTTGGTCTCCCGCCTCAGCTGGAGAGGCGTCCCAATTGCCTTGCCAAGCCTCGAGGAGAATCGCGAGTTGTGTCTCGCAACTAGGCAAGAGTCCTGACGTGGCTGAACAAACACGTGTGTGGAAGGGCCATCCCCATCGTAACTCGAGAATATACCCCAGGTTCCCGCCGCAACTCGAGAAAAACCATGAGACTTCCCCCTCGCCGCGACATGAGGCCCGATTCCGCTGCACTGCGTGCAGAGCAATTCTGTGTTGCACATCACACATGAAAGGAGCCTTGATTTCCTTCATGGCACTCCAGAGAAACCCCAAGAACACTGTTTCAAGGCTAGAGGGATCCTGAGGTCACTGTAGCAACACGAAAGAGCTCCGTGGACCAAAAATCAACTCGAGATGAGAGGTTAGTCCCTGGCTTCGACTCCAGAGGAATACCACCTTACCACAAGCACCTCAAGAGGAGGCTTCTCTCAGCTCTAGGTATGTGAGAGGGACCCTGAGTTTGTGGCCTCAAGTGGAATGGACACCGCGATGCCCTGACTCGAAATAAGGCCGGATATCCCTGCAGTGACTGGAATGCAGGCTTGTCTTGCATCTCCCAAGACGAAAGGGTGTCTGAATCCCCTGTGGAGACCACAGAGAAAGACCTAGTTCCCCACGTCATCGCGACAGGAGGCCTCAAATCCTTTGAAAACTCCAGAGGTATGCGGAGATCAGTGCCTCCAAAGGAGACGATGCCTGACTCCTCGTGAAACTTGATAGGAGACCCAGGATTCCTGTGGCACGTGGAAAGGGACACTTGGTCTCCCGTTTCAGCTGGAGAGGCGTCCCAATTGCCCTGCAAAGCCTCGAGGAGAATCCCGAGTTGTCCCTCGCAACTAGGCAGGAGTCCTGACGTCGCTGAAGAAACACGTGTGTGGAAGGGCCATCCCCGTCGTAACTCGAGAATATACCCCAGGTTCCCGCCGCAACTCGAGAAAAACCATGAGACTTCCCCCTCGCCGCGAGATGAGGCCCGATTCCCCTGCACTGCGTGCAGAGCAATTCCGTTTTGCACATCACACATGAAAGGAGCCTTGATTTCCTTGATGGCACTCCAGAGAAACCCCAAGAACACTGTTTCAAGGCTAGAGGGATCCTGAGGTCACTGTAGCAACACGAAAGAGCTCCGTGGACCAAGAATCAACACGAGATGAGAGGTTAGTCCCTGGCTTCGACTCCTGAGGAATACCACCTTACCACAAGCACCTCAAGAGGAGTCTTCTCTCAGCTCTAGGTATGTGAGAGGGATCCTGAGTTTGCGGCCTCAAGTGGAATGGACACCGCGATGCCCTGACTCGAAATAAGGCCGGATATCCCTGCAGTGACTTCAATGCAGGCTCGTCTTGTATCTCCCAGGACGAAAGGATGTCTGAATCCCCTGTGGAAAGCACAGAGAAAGACTTAGTTCCCCACCTCATCGCGACCGATAGCCTCACATAATTTGAAAACTCCAGAGGTACGCGGAGATCAGTGCCTCCAAAGGAGACGATGCCTGACTTCTCGTGAAACTTGATAGGAGTCCCAGGATTCCTGTGGCACTTGGAAAGGGACACTTGGTCTCCCGCCTCAGCTGGAGAGGCGTCCCAATTGCCCTGCCAAGCCTCGAGGAGAATCCCGAGTTGTCCCTCGCAACTAGGCAGGAGTCCTGACGTCGCTGAAGAAACACGTGGGTGGAAGGGCCATCCCCGTCGTAACTCGAGATTATACCCCAGGTTCCCGCCGCAACTCGAGAAAAACCATGAGACTTCCCCCTCGCCGCGAGATGAGGCCCGATTCCCCTGCACTGCGTGCAGAGCAATTCTGTGTTGCACATCACACATGAAAGGAGCCTTGATTTCCTTCATGGCACTCCAGAGAAACCCCAAGAACACTGTTTCAAGGCTAGAGGGATCCTGAGGTCACTGTAGCAACACGAAAGAGCTCCGTGGACCAAAAATCAACTCGAGATGAGAGGTTAGTCCCTGGCTTCGACTCCAGAGGAATACCACCTTACCACAAGCACCTCAAGAGGAGGCTTCTCTCAGCTCTAGGTATGTGAGAGGGACCCTGAGTTTGTGGCCTCAAGTGGAATGGACACCGCGATGCCCTGACTCGAAATAAGGCCGGATATCCCTGCAGTGACTGGAATGCAGGTTCGTCTTGCATCTCCCAAGACGAAAGGGTGTCTGAATCCCCTGTGGAGACCACAGAGAAAGACCTAGTTCCCCACCTCATCGCGACAGGAGGCCTCAAATCCTTTGAAAACTCCAGAGGTATGCGGAGATCAGTGCCTCCAAAGGAGACGATGCCTGACTCCTCGTGAAACTTGATAGGAGACCCAGGATTCCTGTGGCACGTGGAAAGGGACCCTTGGTCTCCCGTCTCAGCTGGAGAGGCGTCCCAATTGCCCTGCAAAGCCTCGAGGAGAATCCCGAGTTGTCCCTCGCAACTAGGCAGGAGTCGTGACGTCGCTGAAGAAACACGTGGGTGGAAGGGCCATCCCCGTCGTAACTCGAGAATATACCCCAGGTTCTCGCCGCAACTCGAGAAAAACCATGAGACTTCCCTCTCGCCGCGATATGAGGCCCGATTCCCCTGCACTGCGTGCAGAGCAATTCCGTGTTGCACATCACACATGAAAGGAGCCTTGATTTCCTTGATGGCACTCCAGAGAAACCCCAAGAACACTGTTTCAAGGCTAGAGGGATCCTGAGGTCACTGTAGCAACACGAAAGAGCTCCGTGGGCCAAAAATCAACTCGAGATGAGAGGTTAGTCCCTGGCTTCGATTCCAGAGGAATACCACCTTAACACAAGCACCTCAAGAGGAGGCTTTTCTCAGCTCTATGTATGTGAGAGGGACCCTGAGTTTGCGGCCTCAAGTGGAATGGACACCGCGATGCCCTGACGCGAAATAAGGCTGGATATCCCTGCAGTGACTTGAATGCAGGCTCGTCTTGCATCTCCCAAGATGAAAGGATGTCTGATTCCCTGTGGAGACCACAGAGAAAGACCTAGTTCCCCACCTCATCGCGACCGGAGGCCTCACATCCTTTGAAAATTCCAGAGGTACGCGGAGATCAGTGCCTCCAAAGGAGACGATGCCTGACTCCTCGTGAAACTTGATAGGAGTCCCAGGATTCCTGTGGCACGTGGAAAGGGACCCTTGGTCTCCCGCCTCAGCTGGAGAGGCGTCCCAATTGCCTTGCCAAGCCTCGAGGAGAATCGCGAGTTGTGTCTCGCAACTAGGCAAGAGTCCTGACGTGGCTGAACAAACACGTGTGTGGAAGGGCCATCCCCATCGTAACTCGAGAATATACCCCAGGTTCCCGCCGCAACTCGAGAAAAACCATGAGACTTCCCCCTCGCCGCGAGATGAGGCCCGATTCCGCTGCACTGCGTGCAGAGCAATTCTGTGTTGCACATCACACATGAAAGGAGCCTTGATTTCCTTCATGGCACTCCAGAGAAACCCCAAGAACACTGTTTCAAGGCTAGAGGGATCCTGAGGTCACTGTAGCAACACGAAAGAGCTCCGTGGACCAAAAATCAACTCGAGATGAGAGGTTAGTCCCTGGCTTCGACTCCAGAGGAATACCACCTTACCACAAGCACCTCAAGAGGAGGCTTCTCTCAGCTCTAGGTATGTGAGAGGGACCCTGAGTTTGTGGCCTCAAGTGGAATGGACACCGCGATGCCCTGACTCGAAATAAGGCCGGATATCCCTGCAGTGACTGGAATGCAGGCTTGTCTTGCATCTCCCAAGACGAAAGGGTGTCTGAATCCCCTGTGGAGACCACAGAGAAAGACCTAGTTCCCCACGTCATCGCGACAGGAGGCCTCAAATCCTTTGAAAACTCCAGAGGTATGCGGAGATCAGTGCCTCCAAAGGAGACGATGCCTGACTCCTCGTGAAACTTGATAGGAGACCCAGGATTCCTGTGGCACGTGGAAAGGGACACTTGGTCTCCCGTTTCAGCTGGAGAGGCGTCCCAATTGCCCTGCAAAGCCTCGAGGAGAATCCCGAGTTGTCCCTCGCAACTAGGCAGGAGTCCTGACGTCGCTGAAGAAACACGTGTGTGGAAGGGCCATCCCCGTCGTAACTCGAGAATATACCCCAGGTTCCCGCCGCAACTCGAGAAAAACCATGAGACTTCCCCCTCGCCGCGAGATGAGGCCCGATTCCCCTGCACTGCGTGCAGAGCAATTCCGTTTTGCACATCACACATGAAAGGAGCCTTGATTTCCTTGATGGCACTCCAGAGAAACCCCAAGAACACTGTTTCAAGGCTAGAGGGATCCTGAGGTCACTGTAGCAACACGAAAGAGCTCCGTGGACCAAGAATCAACACGAGATGAGAGGTTAGTCCCTGGCTTCGACTCCTGAGGAATACCACCTTACCACAAGCACCTCAAGAGGAGGCTTCTCTCAGCTCTAGGTATGTGAGAGGGATCCTGAGTTTGCGGCCTCAAGTGGAATGGACACCGCGATGCCCTGACTCGAAATAAGGCCGGATATCCCTGCAGTGACTTGAATGCAGGCTCGTCTTGTATCTCCCAGGACGAAAGGATGTCTGAATCCCCTGTGGAAAGCACAGAGAAAGACTTAGTTCCCCACCTCATCGCGACCGATAGCCTCACATAATTTGAAAACTCCAGAGGTACGCGGAGATCAGTGCCTCCAAAGGAGACGATGCCTGACTTCTCGTGAAACTTGATAGGAGTCCCAGGATTCCTGTGGCACTTGGAAAGGGACACTTGGTCTCCCGCCTCAGCTGGAGAGGCGTCCCAATTGCCCTGCCAAGCCTCGAGGAGAATCCCGAGTTGTCCCTCGCAACTAGGCAGGAGTCCTGACGTGGCTGAAGAAACACGTGGGTGGAAGGGCCATCCCCGTCGTAACTCGAGATTATACCCCAGGTTCCCGCCGCAACTCGAGAAAAACCATGAGACTTCCCCCTCGCCGCGAGATGAGGCCCGATTCCCCTGCACTGCGTGCAGAGCAATTCTGTGTTGCACATCACACATGAAAGGAGCCTTGATTTCCTTCATGGCACTCCAGAGAAACCCCAAGAACACTGTTTCAAGGCTAGAGGGATCCTGAGGTCACTGTAGCAACACGAAAGAGCTCCGTGGACCAAAAATCAACTCGAGATGAGAGGTTAGTCCCTGGCTTCGACTCCAGAGGAATACCACCTTACCACAAGCACCTCAAGAGGAGGCTTCTCTCAGCTCTAGGTATGTGAGAGGGACCCTGAGTTTGTGGCCTCAAGTGGAATGGACACCGCGATGCCCTGACTCGAAATAAGGCCGGATATCCCTGCAGTGACTGGAATGCAGGTTCGTCTTGCATCTCCCAAGACGAAAGGGTGTCTGAATCCCCTGTGGAGACCACAGAGAAAGACCTAGTTCCCCACCTCATCGCGACAGGAGGCCTCAAATCCTTTGAAAACTCCAGAGGTATGCGGAGATCAGTGCCTCCAAAGGAGACGATGCCTGACTCCTCGTGAAACTTGATAGGAGACCCAGGATTCCTGTGGCACGTGGAAAGGGACCCTTGGTCTCCCGTCTCAGCTGGAGAGGCGTCCCAATTGCCCTGTCAAGCCTCGAGGAGAATCCCGAGTTGTCCCTCGCAACTAGGCAGGAGTCCTGACATGGCTGAACACACACGTGTGTGGAAGGGCCATCCCCGTCGTAACTCGAGAATATACTCCAGGTTCCCGCCGCACTCGAGAAAAACCATGAGACTTCCCCCTCGCCGCGAGATGAGGCCCGATTCCCCTGCACTGCGTGCAGAGCAATTCCGTGTTGCACATCACACATGAAAGGAGCCTTGATTTCCTTGATGGCACTCCAGAGAAACCCCAAGAACACTGTTTCAAGGCTAGAGGGATCCTGAGGTCACTGTAGCAACACGAAAGAGCTCCGTGGACCAAGAATCAACACGAGATGAGAGGTTAGTCCCTGGCTTCGACTCCTGAGGAATACCACCTTACCACAAGCACCTCAAGAGGAGGCTTCTCTCAGCTCTAGGTATGTGAGAGGGATCCTGAGTTTGCGGCCTCAAGTGGAATGGACACCGCGATGCCCTGACTAGAAATAAGGCCGGATATCCCTGCAGTGACTTGAATGCAGGCTCGTCTTGCATCTCCCAAGAAGAAAGGATGTCTGAATCCCCTGTGGAGACCACAGAGAAAGACCTAGTTCCCCACCTCATCGCGACCGGAGGCCTCACATCCTTTGAAATCTCCAGAGGTACGCGGAGATCAGTGCCTCCAAAGGAGACGATGCCTGACTCCTCGTGAAACTTGATAGGAGTCCCAGGATTCTTGTGGCACGTGGAAAGGGACCCTTGGTCTCCCGCCTCAGCTGGAGAGGCGTTCCAATTGCCCTGCCAAGCCTCGAGGAGAATCCCGAGTTGTCCCTCGCAACTAGGCAGGAGTCCTGACGTGGCTGAACAAACACGTGGGTGGAAGGGCCATCCCCGTCGTAACTCGAGAATATACCCCAGGTTCCCGCCGCAACTCGAGAAAAACCATGAGACTTCCCCCTCGCCGCGAGATGAGGCCCGATTCCCCTGTACTGCGTGCAGAGCAATTCCGTCTTGCACATCACACATGAAAGGAGCCTTGATTTCCTTGATGGCACTCCAGAGAAACCCCAAGAACACTGTTTCAAGGATAGAGGGATCCTGAGGTCACTGTAGCAACACGAAAGAACTCTGTGGACCAAAAATCAACTCAAAAAGAGAGGTTAGTCCCTGGATTCGTCTCCAGAGGAGTACCACCTTACAACAAGCACCTCAAGAGGAGGCTTCTCTCAGCTCTAGGTATGTGAGAGGGACCCTGAGTTTGCGGCCTCAAGTGGAATGGACACCGCGATGCCCTGACTCGAAATAAGGCCGGATATCCCTGCAGTGACTTCAATGCAGGCTCGTCTTGCATCTCCCAGGACGAAAGGATGTCTGAATCCCCTGTGGAAAGCACAGAGAAAGACTTAGTTCCCCATCTCATCGTGACCGATAGCCTCACATCCTTTGAAAACTCCAGAGGTACGCGGAGATCAGTGCCTCCAAAGGAGACGATGCCTGACTCCTCGTGAAACTTGATAGGAGTCCCAGGATTCCTGTGGCACGTGGAAAGGGACCCTTGGTCTCCCGCCTCAGATGGAGAGGCGTCCCAATTGCCTTGCCAAGCCTCGAGGAGAATCCCGAGTTGTGTCTCGCAACTAGGCAAGAGTCCTGACGTGGCTGAACAAACACGTGTGTGGAAGGGCCATCCCCGTCTTAACTCGAGAATATACCCCAGGTTCCCGCCGCAACTCGAGAAAAACCATGAGACTTCCCCCTCGCCGCGAGATGAGGCCCGATTCCCCTGCACTGCGTGCAGAGCAATTCTGTGTTGCACATCACACATGAAAGGAGCCTTGATTTCCTTCATGGCACTCCAGAGAAACCCCAAGAACACTCTTTCAAGGCTAGAGGGATCCTGAGGTCACTGTAGCAACACGAAAGAGCTCCGTGGACCAAAAATCAACTCGAGATGAGAGGTTAGTCCCTGGCTTCGACTCCAGAGGAAAACCACCTTACCACAAGCACCTCAAGAGGAGGCTTCTCTCAGCTCTAGGTATGTCAGAGGGACCCTGAGTTTGCGGCCTCAAGTGGAATGGACACCGCGATGCCCTGACTCGAAATAAGGCCGATTATCCCTGCAGTGACTGGAATGCAGGCTCGTCTTGCATCTCGCAAGACGAAAGGGTGTCTGAATCCCCTGTGGAGACCACAGAGAAAGACCTAGTTCCCCACCTCATCGCGACAGGAGGCCTCAAATCCTTTGAAAACTCCAGAGGTATGCGGAGATCAGTGCCTCCAAAGGAGACGATGCCTGACTCCTCGTGAAACTTGATAGGAGACCCAGGATTCCTGTGGCACGTGGAAAGGGACACTTGGTCTCCCGTTTCAGCTGGAGAGGCGTTCCAATTGCCCTGCAAAGCCTCGAGGAGAATCCCGAGTTGTCCCTCGCAACTAGGCAGGAGTCCTGACGTCGCTGAAGAAACACGTGTGTGGAAGGGCCATCCCCGTCGTAACTCGAGAATATACCCCAGGTTCCCGCCGCAACTCGAGAAAAACCATGAGACTTCCCCCTCGCCGCGAGATGAGGCCCGATTCCCCTGCACTGCGTGCAGAGCAATTCCGTGTTGCACATCACACATGAAAGGAGCCTTGATTTCCTTGATGGCACTCCAGAGAAACCCCAAGAACACTGTTTCAAGGCTAGAGGGATCCTGAGGTCACTGTAGCAACACGAAAGAGCTCCGTGGACCAAGAATCAACACGAGATGAGAGGTTAGTCCCTGGCTTCGACTCCTGAGGAATACCACCTTACCACAAGCACCTCAAGAGGAGGCTTCTCTCAGCTCTAGGTATGTGAGAGGGATCCTGAGTTTGCGGCCTCAAGTGGAATGGACACCGCGATGCCCTGACTAGAAATAAGGCCGGATATCCCTGCAGTGACTTGAATGCAGGCTCGTCTTGCATCTCCCAAGAAGAAAGGATGTCTGAATCCCCTGTGGAGACCACAGAGAAAGACCTAGTTCCCCACCTCATCGCGACCGGAGGCCTCACATCCTTTGAAATCTCCAGAGGTACGCGGAGATCAGTGCCTCCAAAGGAGACGATGCCTGACTCCTCGTGAAACTTGATAGGAGTCCCAGGATTCTTGTGGCACGTGGAAAGGGACCCTTGGTCTCCCGCCTCAGCTGGAGAGGCGTTCCAATTGCCCTGCCAAGCCTCGAGGAGAATCCCGAGTTGTCCCTCGCAACTAGGCAGGAGTCCTGACGTGGCTGAACAAACACGTGGGTGGAAGGGCCATCCCCGTCGTAACTCGAGAATATACCCCAGGTTCCCGCCGCAACTCGAGAAAAACCATGAGACTTCCCCCTCGCCGCGAGATGAGGCCCGATTCCCCTGTACTGCGTGCAGAGCAATTCCGTCTTGCACATCACACATGAAAGGAGCCTTGATTTCCTTGATGGCACTCCAGAGAAACCCCAAGAACACTGTTTCAAGGATAGAGGGATCCTGAGGTCACTGTAGCAACACGAAAGAACTCTGTGGACCAAAAATCAACTCGAAAAGAGAGGTTAGTCCCTGGATTCGTCTCCAGAGGAGTACCACCTTACCACAAGCACCTCAAGAGGAGGCTTCTCTCAGCTCTAGGTATGTGAGAGGGACCCTGAGTTTGCGGCCTCAAGTGGAATGGACACCGCGATGCCCTGACTCGAAATAAGGCCGGATATCCCTGCAGTGACTTCAATGCAGGCTCGTCTTGCATCTCCCAGGACGAAAGGATGTCTGAATCCCCTGTGGAAAGCACAGAGAAAGACTTAGTTCCCCATCTCATCGTGACCGATAGCCTCACATCCTTTGAAAACTCCAGAGGTACGCGGAGATCAGTGCCTCCAAAGGAGACGATGCCTGACTCCTCGTGAAACTTGATAGGAGTCCCAGGATTCCTGTGGCACGTGGAAAGGGACCCTTGGTCTCCCGCCTCAGATGGAGAGGCGTCCCAATTGCCTTGCCAAGCCTCGAGGAGAATCCCGAGTTGTGTCTCGCAACTAGGCAAGAGTCCTGACGTGGCTGAACAAACACGTGTGTGGAAGGGCCATCCCCGTCTTAACTCGAGAATATACCCCAGGTTCCCGCCGCAACTCGAGAAAAACCATGAGACTTCCCCCTCGCCGCGAGATGAGGCCCGATTCCCCTGCACTGCGTGCAGAGCAATTCTGTGTTGCACATCACACATGAAAGGAGCCTTGATTTCCTTCATGGCACTCCAGAGAAACCCCAAGAACACTCTTTCAAGGCTAGAGGGATCCTGAGGTCACTGTAGCAACACGAAAGAGCTCCGTGGACCAAAAATCAACTCGAGATGAGAGGTTAGTCCCTGGCTTCGACTCCAGAGGAAAACCACCTTACCACAAGCACCTCAAGAGGAGGCTTCTCTCAGCTCTAGGTATGTCAGAGGGACCCTGAGTTTGCGGCCTCAAGTGGAATGGACACCGCGATGCCCTGACTCGAAATAAGGCCGATTATCCCTGCAGTGACTGGAATGCAGGCTCGTCTTGCATCTCGCAAGACGAAAGGGTGTCTGAATCCCCTGTGGAGACCACAGAGAAAGACCTAGTTCCCCACCTCATCGCGACAGGAGGCCTCAAATCCTTTGAAAAGTCCAGAGGTATGCGGAGATCAGTGCCTCCAAAGGAGACGATGCCTGACTCCTCGTGAAACTTGATAGGAGACCCAGGATTCCTGTGGCACGTGGAAAGGGACCCTTGGTCTCCCGTCTCAGCTGGAGAGGCGTCCCAATTGCCCTGCCAAGCCTCGAGGAGAATCCCGAGTTGTCCCTCGCAACTAGGCAGGAGTCCTGACATGGCTGAACACACACGTGTGTGGAAGGGCCATCCCAGTCGTAACTCGAGAATATACCCCAGGTTCCCGCCGCAACTCGAGAAAAACCATGAGACTTCCCCCTCGCCGCGAGATGAGGCCCGATTCCCCTGCACTGCGTGCAGAGCAATTCCCTGTTGCACATCACACATGAAAGGAGCCTTGATTTCCTTGATGGCAGTCCAGAGAAACCCCAAGAACACTGTTTCAAGGCTAGAGGGATCCTGAGGTCACTGTAGCAACACGAAAGAGCTCCGTGGACCAAGAATCAACACGAGATGACAGGTTAGTCCCTGGCTTCGACTCCTGAGGAATACCACCTTACCACAAGCACCTCAAGAGGAGGCTTCTCTCAGCTCTAGGTATGTGAGAGGGATCCTGAGTTTGCGGCCTCAAGTGGAATGGACACCGCGATGCCCTGACTAGAAATAAGGCCGGATATCCCTGCAGTGACTTGAATGCAGGCTCGTCTTGCATCTCCCAAGAAGAAAGGATGTCTGAATCCCCTGTGGAGACCACAGAGAAAGACCTAGTTCCCCACCTCATCGCGACCGGAGGCCTCACATCCTTTGAAATCTCCAGAGGTACGCGGAGATCAGTGCCTCCAAAGGAGACGATGCCTGACTCCTCGTGAAACTTGATAGGAGTCCCAGGATTCTTGTGGCACGTGGAAAGGGACCCTTGGTCTCCCGCCTCAGCTGGAGAGGCGTTCCAATTGCCCTGCCAAGCCTCGAGGAGAATCCCGAGTTGTCCCTCGCAAC